>NC_084534.1:5199470-5536970 GCF_024500275.1 Phycodurus eques | reverse complement strand
TATTACCAATTTTAGTACAGTAAGTGAGAATGTATAATAAATAGTCCAAGCTGGTTGTACACAAACATTGGTTATAAAGTAGCACTTTAGAGTGAAAGCAGCATTTCTTAAAATTATTAAACTAACTTTATTGAATGCATACCACCACATAAAGAATAAGACCAAATACATGCAAACATGGGCGTGATGGCACAGACTCTGAGACAAGTCTGGGGTGGTCATGGTGCCGGTCATTCATCCTTGCTTTCCCCTGGTTGCAATTTCTCCGTTTTTCCTCTACAGTGGGACTGAAACGGAGACCCACTGGTCCCAAAGTCAAGTACTGAAGGACCTAGCTACTATCACAGTGCAACCCCATTTTTAATGTGTATTTTAAAAATTCTACTTCAATCTTATTATGCACACAGTAGTATTTTTTATTCTGACACAATTTATGTCTTAATGACTGTAATGACATTCGCACTTTCCGAGCCGCTCATCCTCACTAGGGTCGCGGGCGTGCTGGAGCCAATCCCAGCTGACGCTGGGCAAGAGGCGGGGTACACCCTGAAATGGTCGCCAGCCAATCGCAGGGCACATATCGACAAAACAACCATTTGCACTCACATTCACAGCTAGAGTCTTCAATTCTCATACATATGTAAATGCACAGCAACCAAAAAGTGACAAATTGATGACAAAATTATTTCCATGAGGCAAATGAATGTGCATATTAGTAAGTAATTTAGATTTATTTAGTGATTGGCTGACAACCAGTCCATGGTCAACCCCGCCTCTTGCCCTAAATCAGTGGGGTTAGGCTGGAGCATCACCCACATAGATGACAGTATATTAGTGCAGTCATCAAGAGACCTTATCCATATAATAGCAAAATAGATAGATTGGCACTCATGCCCCTAATATATTTATTATTCATGCATTTACTAATGACAATATATTGGCTAAATTTAGTACAGTATGTGGCAGAGGTTTCAGACAGTACTGCAATTTCCAGATTGAGTGTGAACATGCAGTGAAGGTGCTAACAAGAAAAGGTGAGGGGAAAAGTGAGACCAGCTACTGTTTCTGTGGCTCTCCTGATCAACTTCCTATCCAACCTAATGAGGCGCAGAAATGTTAATCTGGGGTTTACAAGGCCTTCAATTTGATGTCATTTACGAGCTTTAAAATCATCACAGACCAGATAATCTTAGCCAGTATATGTTTACACTCATGTCTCATCTGACTGTGGGGGCTTAAAGATTAAGATGAGCTTTGATATAGTAAAATCAACAAGCAGTCATTGACTAATCCACATTTTTAGAATTCCGCTCCTCCAAGGACGTACAAGGGCCTCTTAAGCCATCCTTCAAAGCTTGATTTGCACCAAGGATTGAAGTGCAGCTGACTAAAATATGAATTGACATCTTGGAATACTAAAATATGAATTGACATCTTGGAATACACAACAGTTGAAATAAGTATTTAACACGTCACCATTTTTCTCATTAAATATATTTGCTGTTGACATGAAATGTTCACCAGATTATGGGAACAACCCAAGTAAACCATACATAGAAATAAAGTAGAACACATAAAATAGATATTAAAATGTGTGTAATAATATGAAATGACACAGGGAAAAAGTATTGAACACGTGAAGACTCCTCCTGTGTGGAGAAACTGGTCTCATGCATTGCTATGGTGTGATTTTGGCCCATTCCTCCACACAAGCAGTCTTCAAACCTTGAAGGTTCCGTAGGCTTTTTTTATGGACCTTGAGTTTCAGTTCTTTCCAGAGATTTTCTATGGCATTCAAGTCAGGTGATTGGCTGGGCTTTATTTTGTTTCGTTGAAACCAATTGAGTGTCCTTGGCAGTATGTTTTGGATCATTATCCTGCTGAAAGGTCCACCCCCATTTCATTTTCATAATTCCCGGAGATGGCATCAGATTTTTGTCAAGAATGTCTTGGTACATTTGCCAATTCATCCTTCCTTCAGTAATGTGAAGTTTACCAGTACCATTTGGTAAAAACAGCCCCACACCATCATGGTCCCACCTCCAAACTATTTCTCCTAATGGTGTGCATTACGGCATCCAAACAGTTCAATTTTGCTCTCATCCGACCAGATTATATTCTCCCAGTATTTAACTGGCTTGTCCAAATGTTGTTCAGCAAACTTAAAACGAGCTTTGACATGCTTCTTTTTCAGCAGTGGGGTCTTGCATGGTGAGCGTGCATACAGGCCATGGCGGCGGACTGCATTACTCACTGTTTTCCTTGTGACAGCAGTACCTGCTAATTCCAGGTCTGTTTGAAGCTTTCCACAGGTGGTCATTGGCTCTTGGACAACTCTTCTGATTATTCTTTACACTCCTCTGTCACAAATCATACGAGGAACACCTGAGCGAGGCAGATTTATGGTGGTATGATTGGCTTTCCACTTACGTATTATGGCCCCAACCATGCTCACTGGAACGTTCAGAAGTTTAGATATGCGTCTGTAACCAATGCCATCGTTATATTTTACAACAATTACTTTGCAATGGTCTTGAGACAACAATCCGCGCTTACCCATCATGAGATGTGTCTTGACTCACACCTTGGCAATGAGACCTTTTTGTAGGCCATCAATTAGGACTGACCCAGCTGATATTCATTTGCACTGACAAGGGGCTGGATTGCTGTTCGATTATTGATAGATTTTAGGTGTTGTCTTGGCTTTCCATGACTTTTTGCACATCCCTTTCTTCATGTTTTCAGTACTTTTTCCCTGTCATTACACATTTTTACACACAACTTAATTTCTGAGACCAAGCACACTGGTGTGGTAAATTTGAAAACAATATGAGACTTTCAAACATTTTCAAGCTTTTTTCATATTTATTTACAATACTGTACTGTACTAAGCGTTTTAGGCCACGAAAAAAATATATATCCATCCATCCATTTTCTACCGCTTATCCGAGGTCGGTTCAAAAAAAAAAAAAAAAGGGGACCACCACCCCAATCTGCCAATCCAGAGGCACTGTCCCCGATGTCCACGTGATGTTGCTGAGGAGTGTCAACCTGGACAGCCCCAAAACATCCAGAGCCTTTAGAAACTCCGGGCAAATCTCATCCACCCCCGGGGCCTTGCCACCAAGGAGCTTTTGAACCACCTCGGTGACCTCAACCCCAGAGATAGGAGGGCCCGCCTCAGAGAACACAGACTCTGCTTCCTCATGGGAAGGCGTGTTGGTGGAATTGAGGAGGTCTTCGTAGTATTCGCTCTACCTTCTCAAAAAAGGTAGAACGACCACAAAGTCGATCATCGAACTGCGATCTAGGGTGTCCTGGTGACAAGTGCACGTGTGGACACCCTTATGCTTGAACATGGTGTTCGTTATGGACTATCCGTGATGAGCAAAGAAGTCCAATAACAGAACACCGCTCGGGTTTTTGATCAGGGGGGCCGTTCATCCCAGTCACGCCCTTCCAGGTCTCACTGTCATTGCCTACGTGAGCATTGAAGTACCCCAGCAGAAAGATGGAGTCCCCAGCACGCCCTCCAAGGACTCCAAAAAGGGTGGGTACGCTGAACTGCTGTTTGGCGCATAGCCACAAACAACAGTCAGGACCCGTCCCCCACCCGAAGGCGGAGGGAGGCTACCCTCTTGTCCACCGGGGTAAACCCCAATGTACAGGCGCCGAGCCGGGGGCTAATAAGTATACCCACACCTGCTCGGCGCCTCTCACCGTGGGCAACTCTAGAGTGGAAGAAAGTCCAACCCCTCTCGAGAGGACTGGTACCAGAGCCCAAGCTGTGTGTGGAGGCGAGTACGACTATATCTAGTCGGAACTTCTCGACCTCACACACAAGCTTGGCTCCTTCGCTGCCAGAGAGGTGACGTTCCACGTCCCTGGAGACAACTTCTGTAGCCGGGGATTGGATCGCCAAGGTCCCTGCCCTCAGCCACTGCTCAGCTCCCACTGCATCCGACCCCTATGGCCCCTCCCACAACTGATGAGCCCAGGGGAAGGGGGACCAACGTTACCCTTTCGGGCTGTGCCCGGCCGGGCCCCATGGGTGCAGGCCCGGCCACCAGGCGCTCGCCTTCGAGCCCCACCGCCAGGCCTGGCTCCAGAGGGAGGCCCCGGTGACCCGCGTCCGGGCAAGGGAAAACTGAGTTCATAGTTTGTCGTCATCATAGGGGTCTTTGAGCCGTGCTTTGTCTGGTCCCTCACCTAGGACCTGTTTGTCATGGGTGACCCTGCCAGGGGCATAAAGCCCCAGACAACTTAGCCCCTAGGATCATTGGGACACACAAACCCCTTCACCATGATAAGGTGACGGCTTCCAGGCGGGGGGGGGGAGTGTGGAATAAAATATATTAAGAAATAAAACCTACATAACAATAATTTTGTACATTACAGTAATAAAAAAAGTGCTTCAATGTAACACACACTCTGCTATATTGGACGATTCCCGCCCTGTTAGTCTGTTCTATCATTTTATATACATATTTTAAAAAAGATAAAGAAAAAAAAAAAAAAAAAAACATACATACATTTAAAATGTGCTCTGCTGCTGTAGCAGGGACAATATGACAATTAATATCTTAAATATAAATAAATAAATAAATACAGGGGCGGCACACAGTTATGAGGACCGGGGTTCAAATCCCGGCCCTGCCTGTGTGGAGTTTGCATGTTCTCCCCATGCCTGTGTGGGTTTTCTCTGGGCACTCCGGTTTCCTCCCACATCCCAAAAGTATGCCTGGTAGGTTGATTGAAGACTCTGAATGAATTGCCCTAAGGTGTGAATGTGTGTGCGACTGGTTGTTTGTTTATATGTTCCCTTTGATTGGCTGGCGACCAGTTCAGGCTGTAGCCCGCCTCTCGCCCGAAGATAGCTGGGATAGGCTCCAGCACGCCGGCGACCGTTGTGAGGATAAAGCGGTGCAGAAAATGGATGGATAAATAAATATCTTATTAATGATCGATGGAAGCATTGGTTCACTTTTCAAACCACTCCTTTTTACACTTCTTAAATATTTTCCTTCATTTCACAAAAAATAACCACCATGGGAGACAACAATTAATTAACACCAGTTCGGGAAATTTACATTATAGCAATGTGAAATAAACCTACACATGCGTGTGAAAACCTGACGTGTTTGTAAGAAAGACTCACCTGACCGTAACACTGCAACTGTGTCAGAAATAGCAGCAGACACCATTTCAAAGTGTCGGTAGAGTGGATAGCATAAAACCCTTCGCCCAAATGACACCAGGACCTCCTGTAAAGAGCTGTATGTCTGAAAGACAGAGGACATGACACTCACAAAAGATATCCAGCACTAAATCGCATCAAGATGCGAATTGGAATAAATACTGTTTCAGCCAGACATTTTGGCTGTAGGGCTTTTCTTACTTTCATCACAGTCAGTGGTGTGCTAATTACTCTTAACAATCCCCCTCCATTTATTGAGCTGACAAAATAGGTGCTTCAAATTCCCAACTGCTGCTACACTGGCCTCTTAATTGCTGCTTGTCTTTAAACACTGCATCCACACTCAGATTGCGCCAGTAAATGTAGCAGCACCAGGAGATTATATCTCTTGTATTATTCTCTTTCATTGAGGCCTATTAAGCGTGCCCTGTGAGCTTGGACATGAGTGTCATCGGAGATCATTCTCCCCCTATGGCTTGTTTAGCAGGAGTATAAATAAGGTCTGCTGCTGCAGGCAAGGAACTCAGTCACACCAGCAGTCTACTGAGGACAAGTACCATGGAGCAAAAGGGAGGGGACACTGTGGGTGGGAGCACTGGGAGATAAGGGTAAAGATAATCATTTAATGATCCTGAAGGAAGGAAGTAAAAGGAAGGAAGGAAGTAAAAGGAAGGAAGGAAGTAATGAAGGAAGGAAGGAAGGAAGGAAAGGGAAGGGAATGAAAAATAAAGAAGGAAAGAAATGAAAACAAGAACATGGCCTGGTGTAAAGTAGGAAGGAATACAAGTGCATATAAACAGCACAGAAGGATAATGGGGTGAGGAAGTGGGGCTTGGCAAAGACTGATGAGCAGCCAGTTGGAGGCTGTTGTATACTCACTCTGGTGTCACCACAAAGGTAGAGCTAATGCCCTTCTCTGTGGTAAGTGAATTAAAAAAAAAAATTTAAAAATGTAAAAAAGAGGCTTTTTGCCTCCATGAAAAACAAAAAAAACCCCAATAACAACCAAATGTTTGAAGGGCATTAGTTAAGAAATTGAGGCAAAATGTATTTAATCTTTGATGGCAGCTACCCGATTCATGTTGTATTTGATTGAAGAACCATTAATAGGCACAAGATCAAGTACTAATTAGGTTTCTTTAAAAGGGCAATGGTATTTCTTCAAAAGGACAATGGTATTTCTTCAATTCTTGTTTTTGGTACTGCATGTTTAAAATAAAAAGTTCTATCAATCAAACAATCAACCAGGAAAGGATTTTTCATATATACAATCATCAACTGCATTGTACTAATCAGAGGTGGAGGACTCGAGTCACGTGACTTGATTCGAGCCAGACTTAAGTCGATTAGCATTACAACTAAATAATACTATATATGCAAAAGAATGTTTAAAAAAGTAAAGAGTTCTAAGAGAAATAAAAAAAAATTGTTGACGAATGAGAATGCTGTGAATGTCTCAGGAATCATACAAAAAAAGCACAGCAATTTCATTCATTGTTATTTTTGGGCAAAACGTACCTCCAACCAACAAAGCGTCCCACTGAGTTTTCTGATTGTCCACGGTGACTCCACCTGCATAAATGACAGACACCAATAATAGTACAGGAAATAAAATAAAACATCCAGCATAGTCCATCTATGATTTTACACTTGAGACTACGTGTGTCCGGGGATGCATATGTCATGGAAACAATGAGTCCCTCCCCGGCAACAATGAGCCCCTGCAACGTATCATCACGGAATACAGATACAGTAATCCTCCACTATATCACGGTTCTTGCTTCACAGTCCCGCAATTTTGCAGGTTTTTAATCACAGCGATACGGAAAATTAATGAATAAATGTACAATATTGTTGTTTTATCTACTGCTCTTGCTCTCTCTCAATATATGTTTTGGCCTGTCCTGACATTTTTTTAGGACGACATCATGACAAACGATAGTATCGATGTTTTTTTATGCCACTGATTTAATGATATCAGACTATAATAATTGAAGTACACCCTTTTTAAGAAAAAAATAACTTTTAATTCTATTTCTAACAGAAATAGAATTAAAATTTAAATAAATTTTTTTTTTTATAATAATTTTTATTAAATTTCTGACACTGTAATTTAGACCAATCAATAAACTATCTTAGATAAAAATATAATATAAAACTGACTCAGGCTCTTGTTCACAATAATTGCACTCAAACAAATATTAAACATTTAGCACAGATGTGCAAAGAGACAATGCCTTAACAGGCAATCGACATACTGTGTATTTCAGATGGATTTTGTCACTTTGAGGTTTTAAATTGTGCTGTCAGTGTTTCGGCTTTATACAAATTCGACATACCAGCTCGATGGGGTTAGCAGGATGGCTGCGTTATTCTGGCTTGAATCCTAAATGTTCTCACATCGTCGTGGTGGCGTTAGGCTTTCGAACTAATATCATTTATGCCGCTCAACTTTCTGTAACTGTGCAGCTACCGGCTCGCCGTTAGAAAACTTAGCTTTGTGTAAGCTAGCGCCCACATTTCAAAAGCACGCACGTGCGCGTACACACACAGCTACAAACACGGCCAATCCCCGCCCTTCACTATCTCTTATTGGTTTAAAAACCATGATGGGTTTCATGTGTCTGCTTACAAAAAGCAGAATTTTTTTTTTCTTTCTCAAATGGCTGTGGGGGCGTGCACTTGCACACTCTTGTTTTTTTGTTGCCACACCATTCAGAAATTTAGGTGCATGTGACCAAATTGGTCGCACTCTAGAGCCCTGACTCATCAAAAAATAATTCATACGCCGGATTTCCAGCACAATGCCGGCGTACTTTAAGCCATAGCTCTGTGTCCTAAGACACAGATTGATCTTACTTTGTGTGTCCCTGCTAAATTGTGTGTGTCTCAGATGCGGGACACACATAAAATGAGATTCCTGTTAGTCTATTCTACTTATTTAATAATACATTTTACAAAATACAATATCTCAAGTGTGCTGGAATTCACACCATATAAAAATAAAGACCACACTATAATAATTGTTCGATTTGGAAAGAATTTGGGTTCAAAGTTTTGTATGACTATATTTTGGGGGTTTAATGCTATACCTTGCCAATTGTCTTCTGCAAAGGCAAACATCTTTTTCACTTAGCTTGTGTGCACTCACCATAAAGGAGTGACAAAAATAGGCCTTGACTGAGCTCCCAGATGCACTGGTAATCTCTTAAGGCCATGAATGAAATGGAAGAGGGGTCTTCAGGATTTGAGGAAAGAACACTTTGTCAACCAAGGATAAGTGCTTCTCAGGAGGAGTTGGCTCTTCACACAAACACAGTCACTTACATTGTGCTCTCCCTCTGTAGAGCGCACTTCATAGGAGTAAGCCAGTATAATGTCCACCAGGCTGAGCCACACTTGGTAACGTGAAGTCTTATCGAGTAGGTATGATTGGTTGGTGAATTTTCTCAGCTGCTCTTTCTCCTCGTTGCTGAACAATATAACTGCATGAGAACATCACAGATCTGGCATTAAAATAGTTAATCAAATAAAATATGGACAGCATGGCGACAAACACCTGACTTAGGAAATCGTCAACAATAAGCAATTTTAAAAAGTACAATTATTTCGAAATACTGTAGATACTGTCGTGGTGTCCGTAGGGCTTTCTAAAGAAGCAGTTGCTTGGAAGTACTTTTTCATTTGAAAACCATTATTTGCCAAATATTGCCGGTTTTCCAACAAATTCATGTAAAACCTACAAATGCACGTAAAACCGAAATCAAAATGTTCGTAAACATACAAAGATAGGAATTGATCGACTTACATAACAACACATTGAATTATTCTGGTAGTGTCTTAAGAAGAAGGAAAAGGGCATTTTAAATTGAGGTCTAATTCAAAACCGGTGTAATTCAAAACCACATTCGGGACTACTGTATGTGTAGGCTAACAAGTATGCTATTGTTTTACTCTGTTTATGGGGTATGTGTCTTTTGCCGTAAAAATCGTGATGCTGCAATTGCTATGCTTTTCTTTCACTGATCTGTTGAACTGAATTGTCACATATTACAGAATGTACTGGAATTGCAAAGCATGCCCAGCGGGACATCTCATTTTGGTTACTGTGGGGGGGAGACTCATTTTGAGTGTAGAACTGTTGAGACAGATGGTTCTCTTAAGAGTCTTATTGTCTGTTTATATTTTGTGTTAGTAAATTAAAGATGTTTTTTTTTAAAGCATGGGCGGACTAAAGTGGATTACTAACAACCTGGATTAATTACATTAGATCTGCGTAAGCGTTTCACTACAGAATACATCCATGAATGCTTTTTGAGTTTGCCAAACTGAAAATGTTATTTGTGTCTAGGCACAATTTGCCTCTGGAGTCACTGTCTTCTGTGATTAACCCATGCTTCGATGACTGATTATTTCATTGTTTGGCAAACATTTGCAAGCAAAGGAACCACACTTTAACTAAAAATAAAAAACAAAATTAGACAAGCATCTCTGTTCTAATCTCTGATGTATTTATAGCAAAGTAATTGATAAATGTAGTGTAAAATAAATAATGGAATCCAACTAGAGAATATTTTATGAGAAAATGAAGAAAGGCACAAGATATACAGATATATATATATATTGCAGCCATTTGCTAAAATAATTTAAGTTCTTTTTTTTTTCAAGTCCAACATGCTCACTGAGCTTGTGATCTATGAATAAAGATTCATTTCCATTTTGCCAATGGTTGGAAGAGGTTCCAAACAATCACCCTGGAAATGTATTCAGATTATCACAAGGTATGCAAGAAACACCATATCACATGCTTACCACCAACTAGAAGTTGCTGGAAATTCAGTGCCATGATGTTTACACTCGATTGAGACAAAGTGGACGGAGGTGCAGCACAACCTTAAATTTGATGGTTGAAACAAAGCTGAATGTTTTAACTATGACAGTATCTTCAAGCACATACTGTTGATTGTTAGGTAATAGGGCGGGTTGAAATACTGTTTATTTGACTATCTCAGAGTCCTGACCTCTGTCTGATTAAAAATTCTGCCAAAAGGTTGGCTTTGAACACGTTGACGTCAGTAGAAGTTTCATGAATCAAGTCTGTTTATACATGACCAGTTTTGTTACAGAGCTACTCACATAATCTAAATGCCCTCCTAAACCTTTTGCAAAACTGCTCTCCTTTATTCATGTTGAATAGTTGGTTTTTTTTCCCCTTAAATGAAATCACCATTGCGGCACGGTGACCGACTGGTTAGAGCGTCAGCCTCGCAGTTCTGAGGACCGGGGTTCAATCCCCGGCCCCGCCTGTGTGGAGTCTAAATGTTTTCCCGTGCCTGCGTGGGTTTTCTCCGGGCATTCCGGTTTCCTCCCACATCCCAAAAACATGCATGAATTGGGAACTCTAAATTGCCCGTAGGTGTGAATGTGAGTGCGAATGGTGGTTTGTTTGTATGTGCCCTGCGATTGGCTGGCAACCAGTTCAGGGTGTACCCCGCCTCCTGCCCGATGATAGCTGGGATAGGCTCCAGCACGCCCGCGACCCTAGTGAGGAATAGCGGCTCAGAAAATGGATGGAAATCACCATTTAAAAACAGCATTTTAAGTTCACTTGGGTTGTATTCGTCTGATATTGACATTTGTATTATGGTCTTAAACATGGTTTAAGACCGTTTGCACATCTGCCTCACAGTTCTGAAATCTAGCCACGCCTGTGTGGAGTTTACATGTTCTCCCCATGCCTGCGTGGGTTTTCTCCAGGTACTCCGGTTTCCTCCCACATCCCAAAAACATGCATGGTAGGTTATAATTGGAGACTCTAAATGTGAATGTGAGTGCGAATGGGTGTTTGTTTATATGTGCCCTGCGATTGGCTGGCGAGCATTTTAGGGCGTACCCCGCCTCTCGCCCAGAGTCAGCTGTGATAGGCGCTAGCAAGCCCGTGACCCGAGTGAGGATAAGCGGTACAGAAAATGAATCAATGGATGTGGGGAAAGTATACAAAATTCTAAGAATTTGAGAAGGGGGCCAATACTTTTTCACAGCATTGTAGATGAGCAGAAAGATCTGAGCGTTGTGCAACTGTCATTGACTGTGCGTCACGCAATTTAACTTAGGTAGGCACTGCATCTTTGTTTTTGTTTTTTTTGCTCTTTATCAGACTGAAAAAAAATGTGAAAGCGCTCAGTGGCGCTATAGGCAATAAAAAAAAAATATCACAAGAAATGTAAAGCATATTGGCCAACAGAGAAATTAATCTTTAAAATGACAATGTGACGTCCCACTTTCAGATTATTTTTCTGAACAGAAAAGTTTCCCTGGATCGATTTTTTGTGTCACAATCAACCAATAAAATAGACAAAACAAAAAAACACCTTAATCAGAATTTCCCCGTTATTGTGGAAGACTCTTCTTCAATGAGAAGCTATAATCCTCTCCCTCTTTCCCCTCCTTAGTTAAAGTTAATGAGAAATAAAATATTATATTGATTTTGATTTTCCGTGACCGAAAGAACGAGATCCCGGATACAAGCGGCCGAAATGAGTTTCCTCCGCAGGGTGTCCGGACTCTCCCTTACAGATAAGGTGAGAAGCTCGGTTATCCGGGAGGATCTCAGAGTAGAGCCGTTACTCCTTCACATCGAGAGGAGCCAGATGAGGTGGCTGGGGCATCTGATTCGGATGCCTCCCTGGTGAAGTGTTCCGGGCACGTCCCACTGGGAGGAGCCCCCGGGGACGACCCAGGACACGCTGGAGAAACTACGTCTCTCGACTGGCCTGGGAACGCCTCGGGATCCCCCCGGAAGAGCTGGATGAAGTGGCTGGGGAAAGGGAAGTCTGGGCATCCCTGCTAAAGCTACTGCCCCCGCGACCCGACCTCGGATAAGCGGTAGAAGATGGATGGATATTGATTTAGTGTTTTATTTCTTTATAATATTGTGTTTTCACTTATTTCTATATTGCACTATTTTTTTTAACCATACACTGATTAAACAGAGTAAATTTAATTTTGGGGCTGGAATGGAGTAATTGCATTTCCATTAATTTAAATGGGAAAAAGTACCTCAGTTTAAGAATGTTTCAGGTTACAAACAGCGTCACGGAACCAATGAAGTTCATAACCCTAGGTGCATGCATAAGTGTGTTTGTGTATGTATGTGTGTGTGTATATAATAAATAGATAGATAGATAGATAGATAGATAGATAGATAGATAGATAGATAGATAGATAGAGAGAGAGATAGATAGAGAGAGAGATAGAGAGAGAGAGAGATCGAGAGAGAGAGAGATCAAGAGAGAGAGAGAGAGAGAGATCAACCACTCCACCAATCAGGCCTTTATGGTAGAGTGGCCAGACGGAAGCCACTTCTCACTAAAAGGCACATGGCAGCCCGCTTGGGAGTTTGCCAAAAGGCACCTTAAGGATTCTCAGACCTGCAGAAACTAAATTCTCTGGTCTGATGAAACAAAAATCGAACTTTTTGGCCTGAATTGCAAGCGTCATATCTGGAGAAGAGGAGGCACTGCTCATCACCTGGCTAACACCATTCCTATTGTCATAATGGTGGGTAAGATGACAGCTGCCAAAGAGAACTCAGACTAGGCCGTCGATTCATCTTCCAACATGATAATGACGCAAAACACACAGCCAAGATGACAAAGGAGTGGCTTCAGGAGCAGCCTAGCAGCCTGTGAATGTCCTTGAGTGGCCCAGCCAGAACCCAGACTTGAATCCAATCGAACATCTCTGGAAAGACCTAAAAATGGCTGTCCACTACGCTGCCCATCCAACCTGACTGAGAGACATACCCAAGAAGACTTGAGACTGTGATTGCTGCCAAAGTTGCTTCAACAAAATATTAAGCCAAGGATGTGAATACCTATTATGTTTAAATGTTTACATACATTTAAATTTGCACAACCGTCTGAAAATATGTTTTTACTACATATATAAAATATGTAGCAAAATGTGGAATACTTTCCAGTGGCACTGTGTATATGTACACATAAATGTAGAAACACTAAAATATATTTAAAGTTAAAATAATTATTTTGTTCATCCAAGAACGAAGAATCCAAGAATATTTTTCCAATAAAAAATAATTGAAAGATCATTATTATGTACTGATTACTGAGTACTTGCATTCCTGAACAGAAAAAAAATGACTTCTCAGAAAAGCCCAGTGAGTCACTTCATATTTGGGTACAAAAAGGTAAATGCATTCTTTTTTTAAGTTGTAAACATCCGGATAGATTTACTCTCTTAATCACCATCATGCATGGTTATTTGTCTCCAATATGGAACGCATTAATTAAAATGGGCATTAACTCACAGCATATAAGGTCTTCAGCTGACGGGAAATTAATTTTCCAACTAATTCCTTCAGTTAGAGACGCAGTCTGTCTCCTCAGCGCTCACCACAGGTCCAGATGGCCTAATAGCATCTGCTAAATATGCTTCGTCAAAAATACTGCTGAGGGATCCAAAACAATCCTCTGATTTAATAAATGAGGTTCAAAATATGACCTTGGAAGGCCAAATATGGCTAGTGTAAATGCAAACACTGTGGTAATTTTGAGCCAACAACTATGTACTTTTAATCTTAAAATTAGGTTGCGCAGTGGTCGCCCTAAATGTGGTCAAAGGTCAGTTTTCCAATTGGCATCTCAATCTAGCCATAACAAGCTTCAGTAGGTAGTGAGAGTCCGAGTTGTCAGGTCCATTTAGTTTGCAGCAAGTGGCGAATGAATACAGACCTCCAGTGGACAGCTGGGGCCTGTCAGTGTGATGGCCCTGACACTGGAGAGCACAAAGGACTCACTTTCTACTTCATTAGCACTTGTGTCCACATCCATCTGTCAGGTGACATGCATCAGCCATAGCTCGACGTCACGTCTGCTTGTTTTTGTTAGCATTAGCAGCTAGCTTTGTGAGCAATCACGTAAATACTTACACGGCGGCCAGCCGTGCGCTGTCTGGGCTTCCTGTTCATTACAGTCTGGTTTAGTCAGTGTAGTGTTCTCAAGAATCAGTCTTGTTTTTCTTTTTTGAGTCACTTTATTTACCAATCGAAAAGCACACAGCTAGCATCTATTCGACACGAAACTACATTCTTGATTCTTCTTCACCGCTTTCTGACGTATTTTTACATAGTGGCCCCTCGTGTTGGAACAGAGATACCACAGTTGGATAAAATTGTTAGTTTATAACAAGATTGCAAACTTGTGTTCCCTTTTTTGAACTGCCCTATGTTTTTGAAATGTTTGTAGACAAGAAAATGCAGTTTCCTGCTATATGCACAATGTGAATTTGAAGAAAAATGCTGCTGATTATCTAAAAGAGCAAACCAATTGGTCTTTCATTAGTAAGTGAAATGTCTCATTTTCTCATCTATTCATAATTGCCTCTTTAACGAAGCAAAACTATATTTTATTCTTGTACCTGATTATTACGATAGAATTGTCAGTATCATATTCGACAACTGCAGCACTACTGAATGCAAATTCTTATTTGTGAAGGGTCTGTTTAATATCACTTCAGAAATAAAGTGAGAAAAAATAAGTCATAGCATAGCATTTTCATAGAATAACTTAAAACGTACTATCGATTGGCTTTGAAGGTGCAAACATTTTGATCACCCCCGTAGTTTTCTTTTGAAAGTTCAATGCACTTGTTTATCAAAAAAATAATAATAAATAAATATGGATTGTAAAATATTAAATACATAAATGCAGTATATAATACATATATATTAATTAAATATATAAATATCCATCCATCCATTTTCTTTACCGCTTATCCTCACTCGGCTGCTGGAGCCTATCCCAGCTATCTTCGGGCGGGAGGCGAGGTACACCCTGAACTGGTCGCCAGCCAATCGCAGGGCACATGGAAACAAACAACCATTCGCACTCACATTCACACCTATGGGCAATTTAGAGTCTTCAATCAACCTAGCGCGCATGTTTGTAGGATGTGGGAGGAAACCGGAGTACCCGTAGAAAACCCACACAGGCACGGGGAGAACATCCAAACTCCACACAGTCTTCAGAACCGTGAGGCAGATATGCTAACCAGTTGCTCACCGTGCCGCCCAGGTCCCTCATGATACTCAAAATGGATCATGACTGACACAGTTATAGAGGCAATCAGTACTTTCTCAAGTGTAGTTCTTACAACAGTATTAAACAAGAGGCTATACTAGAGGCTTCTCACATACCACACAACTAACCTCAAAGTTTCTGCTGACCTAATCGCGAATAGCACACCTAACGGATGACTTACTTGCAACATAATTTATATAAAATGGAATGTTTGAATCACATTTTTATCAATTATAGTATACCGGCATAAATTATGACAAACATACCAGGCTCTTCTTCCTGCTCTGGTGAACGACAAAGCTTTGTCCACCAAGATCTGAATTTCAGTAGTCTCTTTATCTCAGCGTCTTCAAACAAATCAGCTCTGCAACGATAAGAAATACTTCAGCAGTAGCCGAGAGGGAAGGAAAAAAAAAAAAAAAAAAAAAAAAAAGTTTGGATCTTTGTCTTTGCTAAACTCACAGGTAATGATCAGGGGAGAAGGCCGAAGCCTCCGCATGCATCCGCGCTTGCCTCCTTTCAGCTATTGTTGTTCTGTCTGGGTTTTTGACATCTATCACATCACTGAGTTCTTCCTGTGAGAACACAGTGGGGACAAAAAAACTGTGGCATTACTAATTTAAGATAAATAGCTGTAATCATCTTTGAATGATCTGTGCAAAGGACGTAAAGGGTGTTAATCATTCGTTTTACCTGTAATCTGGCAAACACTCCATATCTCTGATTGCCAAAGCCGTATTTCTGCAGGTCACTTAGCCCCTCTTCAGACCTCTCGACATAAACTTCCTGCTCAACTTGCCAGTCAAAATCCTCCTCATCCTCTGCTTCATCATTGTCCACACTTTCACTGCAATCTTTTAAAATAAAACAACAAACATTAATTCATGAGTAATAGCTATCTATTTTTAATCATCATTGCAAGTAAATGAGCACAGACTGCTGATGATGTATTGGAATTACCTGGGTTGATGTCCTGTAGCAGAGGCTTTGCTGAGCGGGACCCTCTGGGAGCAAGGAGACTTGTCAGCATCTGGAGGCCTTCAAAGTGCTCTCCAGCGATTTCTTTGGGGATCTGCACAGTGAAGAGACCTGCAGTTGGACAGGACATACAGCTGTTTATTAGTGCTATGAACACAGTCCTGAATCTATCTTTGTGGATATAGTGTGCATATTTTCTGAATTGTAAACAGTAAAACATTCTACTGTATAAAAGGAATGTGGATGACTTAACGTCCCAAATAAAAATAAATAGCTGCTCGTTATAAGTCCACACAAGGACACTCATTAAAGGATATTTATGAGCAGATGTATTTAGACACAGCATGTCAACTAGGGCCATGCTGACAGACGCCCAAAGTGGTGTCAGCGTCAATGAGGCAGATGTCTCCATAAAGACTTCATTACAACTGATTATATGAAAGTCAATGGCAGATCAAAGTGCTAGACAGTACTGCATAGAGATAGACATAGAAAACATATTATTTGTAACATTTTTGTAATATCATGACTTCAAAAGTCAAGAGGCCTTTGGTTATGAGAACTTCGCAAAAAGTTGCTAAAAGAAATTCAACTTCTCTATCACTAATTATAGAAATTACAGTGCACAGTACAGTAGCTAAAATCTAAATTACCCATTAAATTCCCTATGGTAGCGATGAACACAACACAGTATAGAGCCATTTAGTGTCTTCAATGATGACAAACGTGTCATATGATTTAAAGAGATTAAATGGAGAAATTTTTAGTTGGGTCTGCCCACCCGTCAATTGTTAAATTAAACAACCAGGTAAATCTATATCTTCCAATTTATGAAAATATGCCTGTGGATAAGCCGCTCTGAATTTCTGCCTCACTGTTACCAAACAGTGTGGCTAATTAACATGGCAAACACCCCTGCACTTAGTTTCCCAGCCAATATATGAATTGGCAGTGAAGCTGGCCGATGATCCACTGTAATGTCAAAGCTAAACTGTATGAGGCGCTGCAGTGTTAGCACAAATTAGCATTAGCCAAGAAGTTTATTTCATTTGTACTCATAATCTCTCAATGGGAAAATCAATTTACACTATTGAACGTTTAGTGTGCAGTCAATAATACAGTTATGCTGGGTTCACATGGAGACTTTTTTTGTCATTCCGGTTGAAATCATTCCAACTGAAGATCTCTGGTCAACTGTTTACATGTGGCATGATATATTCCAATTGAGTGTATACATGTGAACTACATTTAATCGGAAAAGCCATGTGACAAGCACATATCGTCGTAAAGGTCACGTCATTTATCGAGATGGAGGTATATTTAGCCCAGTAGTTGGAATTGTTTTTACACTTTTATTAAAACCACTTGAAAAAAAATCAAGTTACAGGTAATAAAAGAACAACATATCCGTAGCATAGGAGCTCTGGTTGGAAGCCGCCATATTTACGTGCATAAAAGATGATGTCACCGTGCATTTACGTCAAGACAGAGCATGTGCAAATGGAGCGCTTCCTGGGTTCATTCCAATTGATCGTTTACATGACGGAAATTTACTTCTGATCGGTTTGGTAAAAGGAATATTCCTCCCCTGTGAAATCGAATGAAATTCCATTAAGACTTGGCCTGTTTATTCCAATTGAGGTGTTTAAGAGACCATTTTCATTCCGTTTTAAACCCATTATAATCGGAATAAAAGTCTCCATGTAAACCCCCTTTAAGTGTCCCATTCACATATCCTGTTTCGAGCCTCAATGAAATTAGGCTGTTTTGAGGAAGTGGTGTAGTCTCATGAAAATAAGGCACACTCACACACACATCCCTTGGGGGACCAAAGCTGTCGTTACCAAGACAACTAGAAGCAGTGCTTGTGGGGTAGCTACTTATTGAGCCTAATCTCTAAAAAAGTGAGTGTGCTGGCATTGAAAAAAATGGCTATTAAAATTTGATTATTTTAGTAGGTCTGTCAGGCCATGTCGCAGCCATTTTATCTTCTCTGAGGAGAGGCTCACTGTAGTGCTGAGACAAATTGCGCTGAGGCTTTGAAGAGTGTCTCGAGAAATCTAGGAAGTCATTGATAAAGTGCGTATCGAAGCGTGATTAGGTATATAGGCAAATGACGACGTATGAAGCCTCGTTGTTTTCAGAAGTGGTACATGTTGATGCGATTCATGAACAGAAAAGAAAAAAGTAGAATGGATCCTTGGAAATTTTGCATGTTAGCTGTCCAGTTGGAGCATGGCCAACTTCCTGTGACAAAAACGATTATTTAATCATGGAGTCTGCTAAAAAAAATAGAAAAAAAAGCAATCCCATGTATGGCAACGCTCTGAGTAGATTTCGCCAAATAAGATATCACATATATACCTGTATGTCGTGAAATATGTTACTGCTATAATTCATAAGCTTCTTGTATTCCAATTCCAGGTTTTTGTTGTTCTCCAGTTTGGTAATGGAGCTATGATCACATTTTGTAAAGTTTTTTTCTTCTCAGGAAACAAACTGGTTTGCTTTAGAAATGCACTGACACCTCACCAAAACAAACTCTGGAAACATTGTCTGTATAATCAAAATCAGGATCAGAATCATCTTTATTTGCCAAGTATGTCAAAAACAGCCAAGGTATTTGTATCCGGAAGTTGGAGCCACTCTAGTACGACAGCAAACAGTCAATTGACAGAGAATACCTTTGAGACATAAAGACATTGAAAAAAACAGTCACTGAGCAATAAAAGGTTGCTAGTAATCTGGTTATGCCGGTACAATTTATTCATTCATTTATTTATTTTTTCATGAGAATTGTCCTCTAGCAATTAGAGCAGTTTGAAATGACTAATAGAACAATAGTCCGGTGCAATGAACATTGTGCATTGTGCGCCGAGACTTCAAGAAATGTATGCAGTTTAAAGTGATTAGAAGTGCAATAATCTGGGACAATGTCGATTGTGCAAATGTTGCAGATGCTACTCAAGCACATGAGTGGCCAGTATTGGTCAACAACATATATGCAAATAGTGCAGTGTGGGGAAACTACTACAGTGAGTGCACGGGTAATGTATAATAGGCCCGACAGAAATGTGACAACAATTGTAAGTTAACTGTTTAAGAAGTTAATGGCAAGAGGGACGAAGCTTTTTGAATGTCTGATTGTTTTAGTTTGGATTCTTCGGTAGCACCTACCTGAGAAGGAGCTGGAAGAGGATGGTAACCAGGATGTGGAGGGTCCAAGAGGATTTTGCATGCTCTTGTCTTAGTTCTGGCAGTGTGCAAGTCCTCAAGGGTGGGTAGGGGAGTACTGACAATCTTTTCAGCAGTTTTGATTGATTGTCCGTTGCGGTCGGGGTTTGTCCTTTTTTGTAGCAACACCAAACCAGAGTGTGATGGAAGAACACAGGACTGATTCGATGACTGCTGTGTATAACTGCCTCAACAGCTCCTGTGGCCAGGCAGGACTTCCTCAGAAGCCGCAGGAAGTACATCCACCTTTTTGAGGATGGAGTTGATGTTGATCTCCCACTTCAGGTCCTGAGAGACTGTAATTCTCAGGAACCTGAAGGTCTTGACAGTTGACACAGCGTAGTTGGACAGCGTGAGGGGCAGCTGGCAAAGGATGCATCCTGAAGTCCACGATCATCTCTACAGTCTTGAGCGTGTTCAGCTACAGGTTGTATCGGCCGCACCACAGCTCCAGATGCTCCATTTCCTGTCTATACGTAGACTCATCACGGTCTTTGATGAGGCAGAGTGTTGAAGTGCCGTCGTTTGTGCAGAGCGAGAAGAGAGGACACAACCTTGCGGCGCCCCGGTGCGTGTAGATGAGGTGGCCTCCCCGAGCCTCACCTGCTGTGTCCTGCCTGTTAGGAAGCTGTAAATCCACTGGCAGATGGCAGGCGAGACGCTGAGCTGGAGAAGCTTGGAGGAGAGGAGTTTGGGGAAGATGGTGTTGAACACAGAGCTGAAGTCCACGAACAGGATCCTCGCGTAAGTCCCCACACCGTCAAGGTATTCTTGGAAAAAGTGCAGTTCCATGTTGACTGCATTATCTGCAGACCGGTTTGCTCGGTAGGCAAAGTGCAGGGGGTCAATCAGGGGACCTGCGACACTCTTGAGGTGGTCCAGCACGAGGTGTCAAAGGACTTCATGACCACAGATGTCAAGGCGACAGGCCTGTAGTCATTCAAACCCGAGACTGCAGGTTTCTTGGGGACTGGGATGATGGTGGAGTGTTTGAAACAGGATGGTACTTCGCAAAGTTCCAGAGATCTCTTGAAGATCTGTGTGAAGACTGGCACTGACCTGGCCCACGCAGACTTTGAGGCAGGATGGGGACACAAGGTCTGGGCCTGCCACTTTGTTAATCTTTTGTTGTTTGAAGATGCGTCTCACATCCTATCCGTGGACGGTCAACGCAGAAGTCAGAGGTGTGATGAAAAATAGCGACTCTGAATGCAGGCTGCAGTGTGTGCTGCCGTGACATCCGTGCACCATTTTTCAAATCCCGCCGCCTTTTGTTTTCCCCCCATAACTCCCTGATGCGGTCTGCCTGGTGAAGAAGGAAGCCGGGAAGCATTACGGCGCCATCGGGGACAGCCTCACAAAACGAAGTCTCCGTATAGCACAGGGCGGCGAAATGTCTGAAGTCTTAATGGTCTTTGTCAGGAGATGAAGCTCGTCCATTTTGTTGGGTAGAGAGCGTAGATTTTCAAGGTGGATCGACGGGAACGGCAATCTGTATCCTCTCTTGCAGAGCTTCACTTGGATGCCGGTGCGCTTCCCCGTATGTCACCTCCATCTCCATGCTCCATAGACCGCAAACGCCCCCGGTCAGTAACTCGGGAAAAAAATTAGCGGATTTGCGAAAGTTGGTGTAAGAAAATACGGGGTAGGCTCCCAGATGTGTAGCAAGTCTTCCCTTGTGTAAGTGTGTCGCGTAATGTCTCCAAAGACAAACGAAAAACACAAAAACATAGACAGTACTAGACAGAACGTAACCGCGGCGTTCACACGGGTAGGCGCCATCTTGGAGCTGAAGTTTAAGTTTAATAAATTAAAATTAAATGTAAAAAAATAATTAATACTCCCTTAAAGCTATAATCCGAGATGTTTGGCGCCCCCTACAGCTGGAATTCAGCATTAAAACAAAGCGGTCCGTCGTTTCGATATGACGAAGGCTGTGCCGAGTCCAACTGTCCCCGTCTCCCCCTCTCCCACCCCATTGCGGGTGAATATACACAAACGTAGTGTATAATAGAGCTGTGGAAACCAACGAGGGAAATAAAACGGCTGAGAGAAACTGTCAATAGTTCAATATTCAGCGTACAAATATGTTCTCTAACTACTGCTGTGTTACAGTACCCGTCAATGTGGAGACATACAGTGGGTACAGAAAGTATTCAGACCCCCTTAAAATGTTCATTCTGTTATATTGCAGCCATTTAAAATCATTCAAGTTCATTTTCCCTCATTAAAAAGGTACACACAGCACCCCATATTGACAGGAAAAAAAACGGAACTGTTGAAATTTTTGCAGATTTATTAAAAACGAAAAACTGAAATATCACACACCCATAAGTATTCAGACCCTTTGCTGTGACACTCATATATTTAACTCGGGTGCTGTCCATTTTGTACTGATCATCCTTGAGATAGGTTCTACACCTTCATTGGAGTCCAGCTGTGTTTGATTATACTGATTGGACTTAAATAGGAAAGCCACACACCTGTCCATATAAGACCTTACAGCTCACAGTGCATATCAGAGCAAATGAGAATCATGAGGTCAAAGGAACTGCCTGGAGAGCTCAGAGATAGAATTGTGGCAAGGCACAGATCTGGTCAAGGTTAGAAAAAAAATCTCTGCTGCACTTAAGGTTCCTCAGAGCACAGTGGCCTCCATAATCCTTAAATGGAAGACGTTTGTAATGACCAGAACCCTTCCTAGAGCTGGCCGTCCGGCCAAAGTGAGCAATCGGGGGAGAAGAGCCTTGGTGAGCGAGGTAAAGAAGAACCCAACGATCACTGTGGCTGAGCTCCAGAGAAGCAGTCGGGAGATGGGAGAAAGTTATAGAAAGGCAACCATCACTGCAGCCCTCCACCAGTCGGGGCTTAATGGCAGAGTGGTCCGACGGAAGTCTCTCCGCAGTGCAAGACAGTTGAAAGCCCCCATGGAGTTTGCTAAAAAAATAAAAACCTGAAGGACTCCAAGATGGTGAGAAATAAGATTCTCTCATCTGATGAGACCAAGATAGAACTTTTTGGCCTTAATTCGGTGTGGTCTGTGTGGAGAAAAACAGAAACTGCTCATCACCAGTCCAATACAGTCCCAACAGTGAAGCATAGTGGTGTCAGCATCATGCTGTGGGGGTGTTTGTCAGCTTCAGGGACAGGTCGACTAGTTGCAATCGAAGGAAAGATGAATGCGGCCAAGTACAGGGATATCCTGGACGAAAACCTTCTCCAGAGTGCTCAGGACCTCAGAATGGGCCTAAGGTTCATCTTCCAACAAGACAATGACCCGAAGCACACAGCTAAAATAATGAAGGAGTGGCTTCAGAACAACTCTGTGACTGTTCTTGAATGGCCCAGCCAGAGCCCTGACTTAAACCCAATTGAGCATCTCTGGAGAGACCTGGCTGTGAATGGCTGTCCACCAACGTTCACCATCCAACTTGACAGTACTGGAGAGGTGCTGCAAGGAGGAATGGCACACGATCCCCAAATCCAGGTGTAAAAAATATTGTTGCCTCATTCCCAAAAAGACTCACTGGCTGTATTAGCTCAAAAGGGTGCTTCTACGAAATACTGAGCAAAGGGTGCTGTGTGTACATTAATGATTTTTGCAAATGGCTCCAATATAACAAAGAGTGCAACATTTAAAGGGGTCTGAATACTTTCCGTACCCACTGTATCTTTTTGTGGTTTAACGGAGGTTTTTCGCCTGTTGTCCTGCTCTTATTCCTCTCTTTCCATTTCGATCATGCTTTTCGTGTCACGTCTCCGGACCACAGCTGTATGTCAGCGCCGATCGCTGTCCGTACTAGGCAGATTCAGGAAATTGCGGCAGGTGGCTGGGAGAACCTCTCCACGTCATGACAGGCGGTGAAGCGGCAACAACCTTACAACTAGCCTTTACACGATCAGGATTTTTGGGGCCGATCACAGAGTTAAAAAAAACGATAACCGATCACCGATCCGATAACAAGATGGAGCAATGTGTCTATTTAAATTCATTTCCTGTATAAACTTGAGTACTGTATCCTGAGTATCTTCAAAAGCATTCTTTAGAGTCTAGTCAGGTCATGTATTCTAATCAGTCAGGTCAAACCAACATTACAACATGACAGAAATAATTAGCCTTTACACGATCAGGATTTTTGGGGCCGATCAGCAAATTACAAAAAATGATAACCGATCAGAGGAGCCAGATGAGGTGGCTGGGGCATCTGATTAGGATGCCTCCCGGACGCCTCCCTGGTGAGGTGTTCTGGGCATGTCCCACCAGGAGGAGACCCAGGACACGACCCAGGACACACTGGAGAGACTATGTCTTTCGGTTGGCCTGGGAACGCCTCGGGATCCCTCCGGAAGAGCTGGATGAATTGACTGGGGAGAGGGGAGTCTGGGTGTCCCTGCTAAAGCTACTGCCCCCGCTGACCCGACCTCGGATAAGCAGTAGAAAATGGATAGATGGATGGATGGATAACCGATCCGATCACAAGATGGAGGAATGTGTCTATTTAAATAACCTGTTCATTTACTGTATATACTTTTGTACTTAATTGCTCAAAAAATGATGTTTACAATAAATAATGTATCTTTGTTTCTCTATTTATGCCAGTGAGGCATAGTGACAGACAGAACAAATGAATGGTCTTCTATTAGATGGCAGGAAGTAAATACAGTAATTAATGTATCCACTTTTTGTGACATTTTTGTTTGTTGGTGTGCCGTGAGATTTTTCGATTGTAAAATATGTTCCTTGGCTCCATAGGTGTTGGAAATCACTGCTCTAGTCAGATCGTGCATTCTAATCATGTCAAGTCAAACCAACATTACATGACAGAAATAATGGGAGCTAACTTACTATAATTAAATTACTTTATTTTTAATTAAATTACTTCATCCACACCGAAACGTTAGAGCATGATTCGACAGAACGGCAGGATGTTTACGTCCAACCATTCGTGATATCACTAGCTTGCTAGGCTACATAACATTTTATTGCCTGCTTGCGAGCCGTATTGAATTAAAAGTACGGGAACATACCTCAAGCAACCCTTAAACGAACATCCTCTCCTGTCCTGAGCACTGGTGACCACCAACACGTTTTTCCCCATTTTGTCCTTATAATACAGTCGCTGCAATCCACTATTGTTGTCGTCGCCACGGTAACGAGTGTATCCGGTCGCATTTGTGTTGACAAGATAAAGCCCAATGATCGTAAAAAACGGGATGCGGTGGTATCGGAATACAAGATTTTATTGCAGTAGTCTGACAGTGCAATAGTGACAGCAAATTTGTCTTGTTGTCTGACATTACGTGTTGCCTGTCTCCGACGTGTTCTCTGTCCCACACCGCCGACATATTTTGTTTTTTTATTTTTTTTTAAAATAACTTCATTGGCCGTCAGATATTTACAGTACTATGTCAAAAGACACGCGACAAGGCTAAAAATAAACTAGCTTTTGGATTCAAATATACTGTGCGACACGGAGTTAATGTCTTTTGCAGAGCCGATCAATGACATCATTGATCGGATCGGCGAATTATGACATTAAAGCCAATCAGCATAAAATGCTAAATATCGGCCGATACCGATCAGTGCGATCAAATCGGTGTAAAGTCTAGTTACAACACTCAAAGTTATCGTGGATAAAAGTTGGAAACCAACATCGCTGAGTCACTAGCAAGTTAACTTACATACACACGTTAAAAGAAATGAGATTGGGATCAACAAATGCAATAAAAACATATCAGTGAGAACAAGAGGAGTGTTGGGTCGTGACCACCCACACCGCTGCTGGGAGAGGTGAATGTTGCTCATTTACGGCCATTTTAATTGATGTTTTCGTTTCCACAGTAATTATTGTATGACTATTATATGTTACAGAAATGAAAAGAATATTTTTAGTGAGTTTTACAATTACGCTCCAACATGGCTGTTCATGCTCAAAATGGTGCTTCTCCTAAATACTGAGCAAAGGGTCTGAATTCTTATGGCTGTGTGATATTTCAGTTTTTATTTTTTAATAAATGTGCAAAAATTTCAACAATTCCGTTTTTTTCTGTCAAAAATAAACTGAAATGATTTTAGCAAATGGATACAATATAACAAAGAGTGAAATTTTTAAGGGGGTCTGAATACTTTCCCTACCCACTGTGTGTGTGTGTGTATATATATATATATATATTTCACAGGGTGTCAACAAGGGGGGGAAAAGTCAGCAAAACCTTGGTTGTGTAAATACTCCAGTAAAACATGCTATTATTATTCACTTAAACTGAAGCTTTTCAGGGATTTGTGTTATTAAATACCTTTATCAATGTCGAATGAGGCCTTTTCTCTTCCATCTTCCACTACCCTACCTGGCAGCGTTAACCTAGAGTTAAAATGACACTGATGGTTATCATGTAATTCTTCTTATGCTACTAAATTTATAGAGAAATGGAGACATTTTAAGATCAATAAAATGCGATTACACCCCTATAATTCAAAACAGATTTCTTCAGATGTTCACCGTCATATACATTCAAGAATGCTGATCAACTCACCTAAGAAAGTACGGTTTGGCATAGAATTTGACATCTGTGCCATCGATATAGAGGTCAAACTCTGACGTTCTGGTGTAGGGAACACGGACCGAGAGGATCAGGTACTCAGGATTCTGACTCACGTCAAATGCAGGCGTTATCATTGTGAATATTTTTGTGACGAGGAACTGCAGGAGCAAGGGACAGGAAGAATGATTTCAACACAGGCTTGAGACCTGCTGACTATCGTGCGCCCCTGTGTGGTTGAGTCATTTAATCTCATGGTCTGTTCAATGTCTTGTGAAACTATCGACAACAAATACCCAAATAATCGTCATTATATTTGGTTGTATGGCTGTATTTACTATAGAAATCAATTCTGAATTCATTGATATTTAAGACTTTGACACGCTACTTCATGAATACAAGTTGAGCACGTTACACCCATAACACTGATACAATATTGAATATTGAGCAGATATCACCGATTTACAGGGATACATGCACACCGAATTCAACAAAATATCCTTAAAATTAATGCGACTATAGCGCTGTGTCGTTAAGTGAAATCCTTTGCTATTCATCTCCTTGGCAAACTACACTTGACCATTTTTCAATGGGAGTTTTGTTTACTCTGACCACGTTGACGCGAGTGCGAGGAAATCTTGCCGAACACAACCGAATTACTCTACAAATTACAAACATTGCTCTTGTTTCATTCCGTGCAGTAGCAGTGACCAAGTTTTACGAACTCATTGCCATGAACATACAATACAGTTCAACGCTGAAAACGCGACGCTGCACTCACCAGAAACCTCACACAGAGACGTTCGATGAAGCAGCCATGTTTTACCGTAATGCACCGTAAACACGATCAGTAAAATATAGTTATGTGTCGGTTTTCTTTTATCCATCCATCCTTTTTTAACGCTTATCCTCACTAGGGTCGCGCTGTATTTTTCATTTTTGACATCCTTTTATTTGACGACTTAGCTTGCCACCTTTGTATTTTTATTGAGCTTTATTTTTCACTCCTCCATGCAATCTTGCTTTTTCATCACTTAAAAGTAGATATATTACAAATATTTTCAAAATGGTTACATGCTAAACAGAAAAAGCATGAAACCGAGATCAGTTTGATCGGTTGAAAACTGAGAAAGTTATTAATGGTGAAATTTCATAAATGAGGGAAAATTAACATTTGGCTGCTCACTCAGAGAGAGAACCTCAAAATCATCATTTCCGCCACCTCCAGCTCTGCTTTCCTGTTGTCTCTTCAGTGCCACTGTTTCTAATCCGTACATCATGGCTGGCTTCACCACTGTCTTATAAACCTTCCCCTTCATCCGAGCAGAGAGTATTGTGTTACATAACACACGACACCTTCCTCCACTCGTTCCAACCTGCTTAGACCCGTTTCTTCACTTCCTGACCACACTCACCATTGCTCTGGAAGGTTGACCTCAAGTATCTAAAGTCCTCCACCCTTGCTATCTCTTCTCCCTGTAGCCTCACTCTTCCCCCACCTCCCGTCTCATTCATGCACATATATTCTCTCTTACTTCAACTAATCTTCATTCCTCTGCTTTCCAGTGCATGCCTCCATCTTTCGAACTGTTCCGCCACCTGCTCCCCGCTTTCACTGCAGATCACAATGTCATCTGCAAACATCATGGTCCACGGGGATTCCAGTCCAACCTCATCTGTCAGCCTATCCATCACCACTGCAAACAGGAAGGGGCTCAGGGCTGATCCCTGATGCAGTCCCACCTCCACCTTAAATTCGTCTGTCACACCTACAGCACACCTCACCACTGTTCTGCTGCCTTCGTACATGTCCTGTATTATTCTAACATACTTCTCTGCCACCCCAGACTTCCGCATGCAGTACTACAGTTCCTCTCTGGTTACTCTGTCATAGGCTTTCTCTAGATCTACAAAGAGTCACTGATGGTGTAGTGGTACACTCGCCTGACTTTGGTGTGGGCAGCGTGGGATCAGTTCCCACTCAGTGACGGTGTGAATGTGAGTGCGAATGGTTGTCCGTGTCTATATGTCCCCTGCGACTGACTGGCGACCAGTTCAGGGTAGTCCGCCTATCGCCCGAAGTCAGCTGGGATAGGCTCCAGCGCCCCGCGACCCTAACCAGGATAAGCGGTGTTGACAATGGATGGATGGATAGATCTACAAAGACACAATGTAGCTCCTTCTGACCTTCTCTGTACTTTTCCATCAACATCCTCAAGGCAAATAATGCATCTGTGTTACACTTTCTCGGCATGAAACCATACTGTTGCTCACAAATACTCACTTCTGTCCTGAGTCTAGCCTCCACTACTCTTTCCCATAACTTCATTGTGTGGCTCGTCAACTTTATTCCTCTATAGATCCCACAGCTCTGCACATCAGCCTTGTTCTTAATTCCGCTAGAATTCTGTTGAAAAAGCTGGTGAAAAACTCCACAGCCACCTCTCCTAGATGCTTCCATACCTCCACAGGAATGTCATCAGGACCAACTGCCTTTCCATTTTTCATCCTCTTTAATGCCTTTCTAACTTCCCCCTTACTAATCATTGCTCCTTCGTTGTCCACCACACTTGCATCATCTACTCTTTCTTCTCTTTCATTTTCCTCCTTCATCAACTCCTCAAAGTAATCTATCCATCTATCCAGCACACTACTGGCACTAGTCAGCACATTTCCATCTCTATCCGTAAATTACCTCAACCTGCTGCACATCCTTCCCATCTCTATCCCTCTGTCTGGCCAACCTGTATAGATCTTTTTCTCCTTCTTTCGTGTCCAACGTGGCATACATGTCATCATATCTCTCTTGTTTGGCCATTGCCACCTCGACCTTTGGCCTACGTCACATCTCAATATCCTCTCAGTATCCCACTTCTTCTTAGCTAACCTCTTGTATGATTTCCTGTACTTTGAGGATCCCCCACCAGTCTCCTTCTTCCCTTTCCTGCCAGAAGATACACGAAGTACTCTCCTGCCTGTCTCCCTGATCCCCTTGGCTGTAGTGGTCCAGTCTTCTGGAAGCTCATCCTGTCCACCGAGAGCCTGTCTCACCTCTTCCCGAAAAGCTGCACAACCCTCTTCCTTTCTCAGCTCACATGGTTCTCTGCTCTGCCTTCGCCATCTTAATCTTCCTCCCCACCACCAGAGTCATTTTACACACCACCATCCTATGCTGTCTGGCCACACTCTTCCCTACCACTACCTTACAGTCAGTAACCTACTTCAGGTTACATCATCTGCACCAGATGTTCTCCACCTGCGTGCTTCTACCTCTGCGCTTGTAGTTCATTTTATGTTCCCGCCTCTTCTGGGGGGGAAAAGTGTTCACTATAGCCATTTCCATCCTTTTGGCAAAATCTACCACCATCTGTCCCTCCAAGTTCCTTTCCTGATACTCTTTTGACATCCAAGACATTCTTAGCCAACTCTTCTTTTAAAATAACCCCGACTCCATTTCTCTTCCCATCTACACCATGGTAAAATAATTTAAACCCTGCTCCTAAACTTCTAGCCTTACTGCCTCTCCACCTGCTCTCCGGGACACATAATATATCAACCTTTCTCCTAATCATCATGTCAACCAACTCCTAAAATTTTCCTGTCATAGTCCCAACATTCAAAGTCCCCACATTCAGTTCTAGGCTCTGTGGATTCCTCTTCTCTTTCTGCCTAAGAATCCGCTTTCCACCTCTCCTTCGTCTTCGACCCACAGTAGCTGAATTTCCACGGCCGCCCTGCAGGTTGACGGCGCCGGTGGCGGGCGTTGTTAACCCAGTCCACGCCTGATCCACTGTGGAATTCTTTGGATGATCATATTTGTTTGGCAAAGTTTTCAGCCGGATGCCCTTCCTGACGCAACCCTCTGCATTTATCCAGGCTTGGGACCGGCCTACAATTTGCACTGGCTTGTGTCCCCCGATTTGTTTTTCATTGATACTCCCATGAAACGTTAAGATAATGTTTATTGCAGCCTAATCTGCCTATTCCAATGATCAATTCCATTGATTATTCTGCATTAATTAACCCTTAATTAGCCAAAGCGATAAAATAAGGCAGTTCTCGGAAACAACCACAGACATTCAAAGAAATTACCAAAACATAGTAGTTTGACAGTACGATTTATTGAATTAATAACACAAAAAAAGTAGTCCTAATTTTGAAAATTATTTCAAAAAATGTTTTCCCCAATGTTTACAAAACACAGAGACTGACCAATCAACAACAATTAACTCTATTCTGTTATTAGGAGAGTCAAAAACTGTCATTTGAGACCTTGCATTGATGTTGAAAGAAATCGTCAATCCTCAGGTTACCTTAAAATGCAGAAATAGCCCATAATAATTTAATATAATAACTCTACATACTGTATGGGTCATCTATGGAAATGGTGGCTTTCTTGTCCCTGCATTATTCACCAGGAAAAAATTGTTACAATTATACAAAATCTAAATGTTTTGTTGTAACGGAAGTGTGTTATTTTTATCTAACCATTGAATGCACATTTTTTGTTTATTTAGCATGAAGACCATGCTCACTGCCATTAATTTGCCATGTCCCTAAGGTAAGGAGTCACGGTTTAGTGAAATATTTAGAATGTAAATGAATGCTTTTCTCCTGTTTTAATGGTAATAAAAATAAATTGTGATTATTATGATTATTAATATTTATACATTAAACAAGAAAATATCAATTATTAATTAAAACCAGTTTGCAAAAAAATAGCTGCCCCTTCATTTCATGTCACTGGTGTTACTATTTGTAAAAAGCTATTTTAAAAAAACAAACTGCTGCATCCCTGCAAATATCTTTTTGGGGATTAGGTCATTGGAGGTGTGTCCACTTTTAAAAACACATGGTAACTCAGCACCTCCTCTTCTTTTGTTGACAATTTTTTAAGTATTAACTCGAAATATAATGAGAGGATTTAAGATACGTCACTGGTGTTACAGAATTTATAGTGAGGGGAAAGGAAATGTAATTGAAATAATCGATCATAGTATATGACTAGCTGATTAATTTATAAATTAAGAATTTTAATTTTGCCTGCAATGTCCACCATATCAAATAATCCATCTTTTCTGTATATTTGTCACTGATTTTATTGTCATTGGTGTTGGTTTTCTGGTTAGTAACACTATTCAATTAAATGTAAAAAAATATATATATATTGAAATACATCCATCCATCCATTCGCTTCATAAAAATTGTGTGAGTTGCACAATTTACGTGATGCCACTCCAAACTCTGCAGATACAAGTGCATAAGTGATCCGAAGTACATATTAAGCCCATTGCAATCTTGTCTTTATACAACGGTAATAACAGTAAAAACGTGCAATAGTTCCAACATTTTCACAAATTCATTTATATCTCAGAAATAACTCAATTTATTTTGCTGTCTGCTATTGTGTGAATGCAAAATGGATGCTAATTCTGGCAGTTCTGACCATTTCAGGGTGTACCCTGCCTCTTGCCCAGAGCCAGCTGCGATAGGCTCCAGCACACCCAGGACCTTAGTGAGGATAAGCGGTATGGAAAATGGATGGATGATTTGACACTAACAAATTATCTATGAATTTGAACAAAGTTTATAGTTTTTGGCATTAGACACATCAAACACCAAGTCAAAATCATTGTCAACTCAATCAAAATGGAAAGAGTGAATGAAAATAAATTTCTTAGAGTAGTAATTGATGCAAGACTATAGTCGAAGTCATACTGTATATAGATAATTTTAAAGGTCCCATATTTTGGCTATTTAGACCTCCATAAAGTGACTCTCTAACATGGACCTAGTATAAAAGTCTCAGTTTCATTTTAAAAAACACCTTGGTTTTGTCATACGAGTGTCCAGAAATGGCCCCTCTGACAGCTACTTCTGTTTGAACCAGTTTTGTATCCACTTTGACCATATTTGGCTAAAACCGCCCCCTTTCCTCTGATTGTTTGCCTCCGTGGAGTAGGGCCACTGGTGAGAGCACATGTTGTTTGTTATGTTGACTGCGCTGGCTCGAAGCAGGGAGGTAAGTGGAGATCTTCGCTAGTGATGTACAGCTAAGTTTGAGAAATTCGAATGACCTGATTTTAAGCCTCTCGGCAGAAAAATGTCTGGAACTCAGGAATGCGTGGATGATTTTAATTCATATTTCACATGTGTACTGAGGCACCATATAGCCCACATAACATACCAAATAGTAGAAAAGGTTGTTTGGTAAAATATACAGGACCTTAAAAGAAAAATGTTAAAAACTGTACAAACTATGTATCCTCTACAAAACCAAGGATGTCCTGAATAAGTAATCCATCCATTTTCTGTAGAGTTTATCCTCACTGGGATTGTGGTCGAGCTGGAGTTTATCCCAGCTGACTATGTACGAGAGGCGGGGTACACCCTGAACTGGTCGCCAGCCAATCGCAGGGCACATATCAACATACAACCATTTGCACTCACATTCACACCTAAGAGCTATTTAGAATTTTCAATTAACCTATCAAGAATGTTTTTGGGATGTGGGAGGAAACCGGAGTACACAGAGAAAACCCAAGCAGGCAAGGGGAAAAAAGGCAAACTCCATCCACACAGGCGAGGATATTTTTGAACCCGGGTCCTCAGAACTGTGAGCCAGATGTGCTAACCAGTAGTTCACCGTGCCGCCAGAATAAGAACTCATGATACACATTATATTGCTCTTTGTTACTACCATACCTGACCCATTGTGTGGAGATATGGGATAATACCTACAAAACAAAGTCTGTTTTCAAGCTACAAAGCAGAGCTACACAAATTATCAATCGACCAAATGATATAGAACCAACCGATCCACTTAACACTCCAATTCTATTACCTTGTTGAATTCAAACCAGTACAAAATAATGTACAAAGTACACAATAAGCTTACTTGTCACAGTATTTAGAAGCTGTTTGAAATCAGAGAGATTTGGTATGGCTTCAGGGCTAAAAGGGTCTTTAAAAAAATCCAAGACAAGAACAAACATCAAGCAAATGTGTGTCTCAGTTAGCGGTATTAATATATGGAACATTTCTGAAACATAATTGAAAAACGGTGACTCACTCGCTCTGTTCAAAAAGTTTTAAAAATAGAGTACTAAAAATGTATATGCAGTAACTCAGGTATAAATATGAGAAACTGCAGAAATGTCAGACTTCTGAATGTGTTATCTTGAGTTTAACAAAACTATATATTTTTTTAGCTATTTAGTTGATGTGATTTTCCTTTCTTTACAATTTACTTTGTTATCACTAATGACTTGTGTGTTTATATGTTCAAATAAATAAATAAATAAATAAATATACAAATATCTATAAGATATACGTTTTTATATACTGTATATATTTAACATTTAGATTGAAGATTTAGGTGCAACATTTCAGATTTAAGTATAAAGTTTACAAATATCGTGCAGAAAAGGGACTCTCGAAAATTCACACCAGTTTGTTCAATAGTGTTTGGAGGTAAATGACAAAATGTTGCTGTTATTTTCAGAGTGACCCCATATGCCCTTTGTATATTTGATTGATGCGGTAATACTCCATTGTTTACGGTAAAGCTGGAGAGACCACGCCCCCCGCCGCGTAACCCTCAATGGGCTGTGAGACAGTCCCCTCCGCTCTCCATCATCATCATGAGGAGTAGCAAATTGCAAGCGCGGATCCGCAACAAAATGTCAACTCTGCCAGCTCTCCCTCAACCGCAGACAACATGAGCCGAGTCCCGTGTGCTCCTTCCCCCCGGAACAAGTCGCTGTCGCCATGCGGATCCACTGCAAAGTAGTTGTGATCGCCGTGTGGTGTTTCGGAGTTCTCCTACTTTTCTACTTTTGGGGAGGCAATGTCGCGGACGGTCCGCCGCCCGAAGAAGTTGCCGTGGGGGTGGACAGGACTTCTCCGTCGTCGTTCAAGCTCCGTCTCGATGTTGGTCCAAAGTTGACGAGGAAATCTCCCACTGTGCTCGAAGTGCGTACGGAGGATCCACCCAAAGGCGGAAAAAAACGGAAAGTGACGAAGCGAGAGGGCAACGTCAACGCCAAGAGGTGAGAGCAGATTTTCTTTCTCCTTCCTTCCACGTTTGCACGGGAGCACAGAGCAACACGAGAACATCGACTAATTGCAAATGTCACGATTTAGGGATGTTCCATGAACGCGTACGCAATCGACACTCACGATGAATTCAATATACACGATTAATAAGTGGAGGGGTTGTCATCTTCACAGAGGCCGCGGTGATGAGTTGACCTTTAGTCTCGCTTAATTCACCTTATTTAAAGGCTCTGCTCTTGACACAGGAGTCAATTTTAAATCCACCCTTGGATGGGAAACGCTGACATACATTTCCCTCAACTCGCTATGCAACTGTATTATCAACATCCGCGCTGGCATTATGACTTTCATTTTATTTCTGTATTAGGAAGAAGAAGAAAATCATTGTATTGATGTCGATATTCTTGATCTTTAAAATAGATACTTAGTTTCATATCTTTAATATTAGTAATTCGGCATACCTGTTTCGCTTGTGTTGTTGGCCTTGTTTTCATTGTGGAGACTACTGCAACACTGAATTAGATGAATAAAGTGTCTGTCTGTCGATCGATCTATAAAGGTTCCCTTGATTTCACCGGCATATTCGTGTACCTTTACAAGATCTTGATCCAAAGAAAAAAAAAATAAAAATAAAACATCACTGTCCACACCAAAAATAACATGTCAGAATATTAATTTTATATGCTTATCGTTTTAGTTGTAGGTTAGCAAGGGTTGTGAAACTGCACTGCATCATGACTGACTGACTGACTGGCTGATATATACACAACACAGTGAGCTGACTGGGGTTTTGCCCCTCACATGAAGTTGCGGGTAAATATTAGAAACAACGCTTTATCGTAGATGCATGTGGCTACAACTACAGCCTTAATACAAATACAGTATCGTTAAAGTTATAAAATGCGATTTTAAATGTGGACAAAATACTGTATGTGCATATGTCTGTTTTTTTTTTAATTGAACCAATGTACAGTATCCCCGCCTCTCGCCCAAAGACAGCTGGGATAGGCTCCAGTATACCCGCGGCCCTAGTGAGGATAAGCGGTACAGAAGATTCGATGGATGGAATGTACAGTACATCACATATTGTTCATATATTTTATGCTCAAATGCATGTATAAAAGATCCATTCCTCAACAATAAAGGGTTTGAAGCAGAGGTGGGACCAAGTTTTGCAAGTCACAAGTAAGTCTCAAGTCTTTGCCCTCAAGTCCCAAGTCGAGACAGGCAAGTCCCGAGTCAAGTCACAAGTCCTAGACTTTGAAATAGTTGACTTGACTTGGGACTTGCCTGTATCGACTTCAAGTCGCAAGTCCTCAACATTGAACTCAAAGTCAAGCCGCAAGTAAAATTCAAAGTCGTGGAGTTGCGACTTGACACTGGACTTGCCTGTCTCGACATGGGACTTGAATCGGTACTTGCCTGTCTTGACTCGAGACTTGAGGGCAAAGAGTTACTTGTGACTTGCAAACCAATGACTTGGTCCCACTCACGGCTGTGGTGTCCTTGACCAAGACACTGATACCCCGAAATGCTCCCCAGACGCTTCAGCTGCGCCCTGCTGCAGTGTGTTCCACTAACTGTGATGGGTAAAATGCAGAGAACAAATTGCATGCATCCATGTTCATGACAATAAAAGGTGATTCTTCTTCTTCTTCTCTGGAAGCAAACAAAAAAATAACCACATATTGGGATATGGAAGGCTGTTGTGCATTAATATTACAATTCAAAGATGGCACAAAACTGCTGAGCAGCAAACCAACATTAAGTTAAATAACACATTTTGTGCATTTTTTTTTTTTTTTCACAAAATCAACTCTTTTTAATATCATACCATTTTGCTGCATGTCATTCAGAATCCTCAAATTAATAGGCTGACTCAATCACCTGTATGATACAGTGCAGTACAGGGCAGGAAGGTTCCGTGTGCTTTGTTCGTTTCCCCTGCATGCCGAGTCCGCCATCTGTCCCAACCGCCGCTTGTCCACCATATGCGTTTGCAATGCTAGTAACGGTGTTAAATATGTTTTTGGAGGACATACAGGACACAACTCCTCATGCACTTAAAATGAACTGTCAACGGTTCCGCTAAGAAAAAAAAAAAGAAGCTGTTTGTGTACTTTTGTTGCGATTTGCTGCTCTTCAGTTCCCAGCATGCATTGCGTCATGCAATGCGGACGTTTTTCCATTATAAGGACGTTAAACATTGTTTAAGTGTGTTTATATTATATTACCCGTCGTTCGTTGAATGTGCGTGTTAATTAACTGTCGGGTTAAAGTTTTGTTGCACGTTGTTACCATGAAACTGTGACGAAACCATGACTGTGACTTTTGTGTTCGTTCTGTCAAATGCCAAGCAAAGGGTAGTATTACTGGGCATCACATCAGAATATGTTAGTGTGCTCTTCTTGGTAAATTATGCAATATATTCCCATTCTTCCATGTGCTGAAAGAGTCTTTATTTACTTGAGCGACTTACCAGCATCACAAAATTAATCATGCCTGACAGTGTCTCTATATATGTCTTCTCTATAGGAGAAGAACCTTTGGAAGTGCTACTAAGCAAAGTCTGCCTTTTAGTGGTGAATGGTGTGACAACAAGTTAAAACTATTATGCACTTTTATGGTGGAGGACGCATTTTTATAATGTTAAAAAATTAATCGAGGGGTCACTCCGATTGTATGTGGCCCGCAGGCCGCCAGTTGCCCATCCCTGGTGTAATGGTATCTATAATACAACAGCAATATAAAAAAAACAAGCATAGTTATTTCATTATTACATTAAAAAACATATTGTTAAATTCGTACCTGTCTGACATCGTTTACTCAAACATATTTTTGACATTTTTAACGTCAAGGCATCCATGTCATCAGATTGTGCAGGTGTACATTGAGTTATAGTTTTACTGATGGGCTATTCAGGAAAACTACCGTTGTCAGTTATGATTGGTTATAATAAAGGAAATCACACTGCAGCCACAATTTGAGCCGTTCAAGGGTGGAGTCATTGAATTATACCTCCCCTTACTCACTACCCCCAACCTCTTACTGTATACAGCAGCCACAGGCTCCTTAAAAGCCTGCAGACTCTTACTTTACCAGCAGCCAATATGTATTCTCCTCTAAAGCCAGACTGCAGGTTGGAGACACTGTTGGTGAGATAAAAGCCATCAAGGCGTTTCACTGAGAAAAGACCTTTGTGTCCGCCCAGAAGTCACACTCCTCCATGTGTGCTCGCCACTGATAAGGGAAGTGGGGTGGAGGAGGTGTCATTTGGTGCCGTGAATAAAAAGGCTAAGGGGTTTGAAGAACACACAAAATGTGTTTGAGGGACACACGCAGTCAAATCTTTTCTTTGTTTTGTTATAGTTTGACTTAACAAAACTTATGCTTTAAAATTATTATTTTTGTGAGAATAATCACCACTACATCTCTACGTGGATAATTCTAGGTCAACAGGGATATATGTATACATTAGGTGTTGAATATTCTATTTTCAAGCTGGTGTGTGTTTCTCACACTGATTTTCATTTCATCTTTAAATGTGAGCAGGCCTGTTTCCTGGCAATATGCTCAATCGACAAACATCCCTGTTATTGCAAGTCCTATCATTTCCTCTTGACACATCACACTACTTCCGGTGACTAAAAATACAGAGTGTAGCTCCAGCTGTCCAGCCAGGCTCAATACATTACACGTCTGTAGTCATCAATCATATAATCACTTAGGTTATGAAATGGTAGAAGAAAAACTTTGCCTTCAACAAATTTATAATCCCTTGTGGATCATTTTGCCAATAGCTACAAATGCTCCCTCTGTTTAGGGAGTTCATACTGTATAAACAAACAACCATTCGGACTCACAATCAGACCTATAGGCAATTTAGAGTCTTCAATTAACCTACCATGCATGTTTTAAGGATGTGGGAGGAACCCGGAGTACCCGGAGAAAATCCGTTACTAGGCACGGGGAGAACATACAAACTCCACACAGGCGAGGCCGGATTTGAACCCAGGTTCTCAGAACTGTGAGGCAGATGTGCTAATCAGTTCTCCACCGTGGCGCCCATTGATAACATTAAATAAAAAGCAAAGTTGGTCCCAGTCCCAGGTGAAATAAAAAGCGGGAATCAGAAACAAAAATGGCAAATTCAAGAAGGTGGATCTTGTCCAACCCAATAGTGGTGTACCTGTAACCCAGTGTGGTTGATCAAACTCAAAACCCAACAGCCTATTGTATAGTTGGGTTATGAAATCAATGTGTTTTGTTTTATGTTGTAGGCAGGGAATCTCTTTCCAAACAGATGGTTCAATAATTTAACCCAATGTTTGGTAAAACTGACCCAACTTCTGATCCAATAGTGTCAACCCAACAGTTAAATTTCAAAATTATGCCAGCACTTTTAAGTGTGTGCCATAAATCTAAATGTAATTAATAACATGTAGTACTGATCATGCCTTCTTGCAGTGATGTCAAAAGTACTGGTATTCAGTACTTAAGTAAAAGTGCTGATAACAGACACAAAACAACTCTGGTAAAAGTAAAAGTACTGAAGCCACTCCCTTAAGTAAAAGTACACACTTATAAATGTACTCAAGTAAAAAAGTAAATTGACATTTTTAACCCAATAATAAAATACATATGGTTAGATTTTTGTATGTATAGGGTCGGTTTACTGAAACTAGTCGGAAAAGAGCAAATTATGGCTATTTTCAGCTTGGGGTTTATAATGGTTTTGTTTTGGCAGTGAGATACTTACAAGATACTTGAACTCCTCCACTTGGGGCAGGATCTCATCCCCGACCTGGAGAGGGCACGCCACCCTTTTCTGACTGAGGACCATGGTCTCAGATTTGGAGGTGCTGATACTCATCCCAGCCGCTTCACACTCGGCTGCGAACTGCTCCAATGAGAGTTGGAGGTCACGGCTTGATGAAGCCAACATAACCACATCATCTGCAAAAAGCAGAGATGCAATACTGAGGCCACCAAACCGGACCCCCTCTACGCCTCGGCTGCGCCTTGAAATTCTGTCCATAAAAGTTATGAACAGAATCGGTGACAAAGGGCAGCCTTGGCGGAGTCCAACCCTCACCGGGAACGAGTCCGACTTACTGCTGGATATGCGGACCAAACTCTGACTCCAGTCATACAGGGACCGAACAGCCAGTATCAGGGGGTTCGGTACCCCATACTCCCGAAGCACCCCCCACAGGACTTCCCGAGGGACACGGTGAACGCCTTCTCCAAGTCCACAAAACACATGTAGACTGGTTGGGCGAACTCCCATGCACCCTCGAGGACCCTGCCAAGGGTGTAGAGCTGGTCCACTGTTCCACGGCCAGGACGAAAACCACACTGCTCCTCCTGGACTTGGAGTTGCTCCTCCAACTTCCCGACGGACCCTCCTCTCCAGCACCCCTGAGGCTGAGGAGTGTGATCCCCCTGTAGTTGGAACACACCCTCCGGTCCCCCTTCTTAAAAAGGGGGACCACCACCCCAGTCTGCCAATCCAGAGGCACTGTCCCCGATGTCCACGTGATGTTGCAGAGGCGTGTCAACCAGGACAGCCCTACAACATCCAGAGCCTTGAGGAACTCCAGGCGAATCTCATCCACCCCTGGGGCCTCTCTACCGAGGAGCTTTTTAACCACCTCGGTGACCTCAACCCCAGAGATAGGAGAGCCTGCCTCAGAGAACCCAGACTATGCTCCCTCATGGGAAGGCGTGTCGGTGGAATTGAGGAGGTCTTCGAAGTATTCTCCCCACCGGCTCACAACGTCCCGAGTCGAGGTCAGCTGCGCCCGATCCCCACTATACACAGTGTTGATGGTGCACTGCTTTCCTCTCCTGAGACGTCGGATGGTGGACCAGAATTTCCTCGAAGCCATCCGGAAGTCTTTCTCCATGGCCTCACCAAACTCCTCCCATGCCCGAGTTTTTGCTTCAGCGACCACCAAAACTGCATTCCGCTTGGCCAGCCGATACCCATCAGCTGCCTCAGGAGTCCCACAGGCCAAAAAGGCCCGATAGGACTCCTTCTTCAGCTTGACGGCATCCCTCACCATTGGTGTCCACCAACGGGTTCGGGGATTACCAAGACATGCGGCCGCAAGTCGGATGACACGACCACAAAGTCGATCATCGAACTGCGACCTAGGGTGTCCTGGTGCCAAGTGCATGTGTGGACACCCTTATGCTTGAACATGGTGTTCGTTATGGACAATCCGTGACGAGCACAGAAGTCCAATAACAGAACACCGCTCGAGTTCTGATTGGGGGGGGGCCGTTCGTCCCAATCACGACCTTCCAGGTCTCACTGTCATTGCCCACGTGAGCATTGAAGTCCCCCAGCAGAACGATGGAGTCGACCTCACACACCAGGTCGGGCTCCTTCTCTGCCAGAGAGGTGACATTCCACGTCCCTAGAGCCAGCTTCTGTAGCCGGGGATCGGATCGCCAAGGTCCCCGCCTTCGGCCACCGCCAGCTCGCACTGCACCCAACCCCTATGGCCCCTCCCACGGGTGGTGAGCCCATGGGAAGGGGGACCCACGTTACCCTTTCGGGCTGTGCCCGGCCGGGCCCCATGTGTGCAGGCCCGGCCACCAGGCGCTCTCCTTCGAGCCCCAACTCCAGGCCTGGCTCCAGAGGGGGGCCCCGGTGAACCGCGTCCGGGCAAGGGGAACCTGAGTCCATAATTTGTCTTCTTCATAAGGGGTCTTTGAGCCATTTTTTGTCTGGTCCCTCACCGAGGACCTGTTTGCCATGGGTGACCCTGCCAGGGGCATAAAGCCCCAGACAACTTAGCTCCTAGGATCATTGGGACACACAAACCCCTCCACCACGATAAGGTGACGGCTCAAGGAGGGGGGTTGTTGTTCAGTCATATTTAAAAAACAAACAAACAAACAAACAAAAAAAAACATTTCACAAATTCTGCCAGGGTATGTAAACTTATGAGCACAACTGTACATACAGTATATGCAGTCATGCGTACCCCTGTCATATTAGAATGAAAGTATACAGCTTTTTCATAACCTCTAGATGGCGACATACATTTATAAAATGTGAAAGATTTTTCATTTTCCCCTATACCCATGTATAATCCGCAGTATTGACTTTTCAAAATTTTTGTGGGGGGGAAATGCGCATTATACACGAGAAATTACAGTAATACTTTATTTTTATTTACTTGCTGTTATTTTGAAATTCACAGCCCTACTTTTACTTAGGAAATGAGAAAACACACAGTTGTGCTCATATGTTTGATTACCCAGGCAGAATTTGTAAGATGGGTACAATTCTTTAAAGAAAACATGAAGAGCCAGGCGAAACACGTTTAATTTTATTTTAACGGGATTCAAATTAAACTGTCAAGCATTTCAGAAAAGCATTATCATTAAACAAAACATAACCATAGAGAAATTAATGATGGTTGTTGTTCAGTCATCAGTCGTATTAAAAAAACTAAGGAAAACAATATTTCACAAATTCTGCCAGGCTGTGTAAACTTACGAGCACAACTGTACATATATGCAGTCATATGTACCCCTGTAATATTGGAATGAAAGTGTAGGCTACACCTTTTTCATAACCAGGTGGCAGTGGCACATTAGAATGACAGTGTACACCTTTCTCATAACCGCTAGGTGACGGTGGCATAATGGAATGAAAGTGTACAGCTTTTTCATAACCTCTCGATGGCGTCATACATTTACAATATGTGAAAGTTTTTTTTTTCCATTTTCCCCTCCACCTATGTATAGACTCTTTAAAAAAAAATACAATATCATGGAAAGGTTTATTTACATACATAATTTGATTCAAAAAGTTAAACTTTAATAGATTATAGATTCAGGGCCCACAATTTAAACAATTTCAAGTATTTATTTGTTTATTTTTACATAATGTGGGCTTCCCGGTCATAAAACCCACAAAATCAGGAATTCAAAAATTTGAATACTGTGAAGAAATCAGCCCAAATTTTGCAGGCCATAAATGTTTTAAACTGAGTGTCACACACTAATCATCTACTAAACTCAAAGCACCTGCACAGGTTTCCCCATGTGTCATTAAATTGCTTCAGTTTGGTTCAATTGTCTCAATTGGGTTCATTTTGGGGAAGACTGCAGACTTGACAACTGGCCAAAAGACCATCATTGATACCCTCCATAGGATGGGTAAGCCACAAAGGTTCAAAGCTAAGAAGGCTGTTCACAGAGTGCTGTGTCCAAGCATATCAATGGAAAGTCTAGTGGAAAGACAAAATGTGGCAGGAGGAGATGCACCAGCAAAAGAGATGACCATGGGATTCAGCGGATTATCAAACAGAGAACATTCAAGAATCTAGGAGAGATCCAGAAAGAGTGTAATGAGGCGGGAGTCACAGTTTAAAAAACCACCACAGTCAGACACATCCGGGAGTGGGCTACAACTGTCGGGTTCCTCTGGTCAAGCCACTTCTCAGCCTGAGCCAACGTAGGAAGCGTCTCAACTGGGCCAAGGAGATGAAGGACTGGACTGTTGCCCAGTGGTCCAAGGTCCTCTTTTCCGATGAAAGTCAAGTGTGCCTTTCATTCGGGAATCAAGGTCCAAGGGTTTGGAGGAAGACTGGTGAAGAACAGAACCTCAGCTGCTTGAGCTCCAGTGTGAAATATCCACAGTCAGTCATGATTTGGGGTGCAATGTCCAGTGCAGGTGTTGGTAAACTCTGCTTTCTTAAATCCAAGGTCACGAGAACAGTCTACCAGAATGTTTTAGAGGACTTCATGATTCCTTCTGCTGAGGATCTGTATGGAGATGCAGATTTCTTTTTCCAGCAGGAGCTGGCCCCTGCCCATACCGCCAGAAGCACCAAAACCTAGTTTGATCCCCATGTCATTACAGTGCTGGACTGGCCAGCCAGCTCGCCGGATCTAAACCCCATTGAGAATCTATGGGGTATTATCAAGAGGAAAATGAGGGGCACCATACCCGAAAACAAAGAAGAAACGACAGCAAGCATCAAGGAAATCTGGGTTTCCGTAACTCCCAGGCAATGCCACAGACTGATTGCCTTCATGCCATGGTGCATCAAGGCAGTGATTAAAGCAAAGGGATTCCCAACCAAGTATTGAAGATTAACATGTCGTTTTGAAATAACCATATTTTGATTGATTTAATGTTACCCTAATTTCTTTCTTTGTTTTCTCCAAAAACTGAGAAGCAAATGGTGATTTCTTAACAGTATTAAAATGATTTGAATTCCTGATTTTGTGGGTTTATGAGCTGGAAGCCCAAATTGTGTTAAAATACAGAAATAAATACTTGAAATTGTTCAAATTGTGGGCCCTGAATCTATAATCTATGTAAGTTTAACTTTCTGAATGGAATTAGAGAAAAAAACTTTTCCATGATTAAAATTTTTTTTGGAAAGTGTTTGTATTCCGTGCACTATTGACTTGACAATTTTTTGGAGAAAAAAATGTGAATTATACACGGGAAATTATGGTAATATAGTTCATTCATTGCAGGCACTTTTGAAAATAGAGTCAAAAAATATACTTACCTATTCCCTGTTCGGAATTCCTTTGTTGTGATTGTACGACGTGTGAACCGTACGCATCACAATGTGCAAGCATCCTTATTATTTTGGTTTCCGACCGTACTGTCCACAAACATGGAATGTGCCAACACTAGCTTAGCTACAAGGAATACGGCGACTTAGCGTTGCTGTCGGCATGTGGCACAAAGAGTGTCGAATCTACGATATATCTGACAGATGCGTTTGACTCGCTTATTTCTTTTTTCAAACTCGTCGCTAATTTTAGGTTTTAAAAGTAACAAGGTTATTTTTAACATAAGGAGTAGAACGCACAGATACTTGTGTTGCCCCTGTTGTGCATTAAGATCTCAGTCCTGATTATATTGGGGAAACTATAATTTTGTCAAACTAAATGACAAGGAAAATATTTGTATAAACATAATTAAACTAGAACATTCAGATCCACATTCATCATGCCAGTCCTAATGTAGAGTAAGTTTCACTGACAACCTTGAAAAAGTTATTTGCATTCTTTAAATGTTTTACATACGGACGACAACTTTGTCATTATGATAGCTGTTCACAGAGAACTGTAGAAACAAAACGCTGTAATATGCTTTGGTGGAGAAATACTACTACAGCGCGGTTTTACTGTTGTGACCGTAACATACAGTACGTGTGCATATCCATATTGAACACACTTATTATTATTATTATTATTATTATTATCAGTATCATTATTTTAATTATTATTATGAACACATATTGAACACTTAACATGCATAATTATACGAAACACTGTTGGCTTTTTACGTTTAATTTGGTAAATGAGAATATCTGTGTATCACATAGTTAAGAACGTAATAAAATGGCTCATAGATGTAGTGATTTTAGTATTTAGTAGTAAATAAATTTTTATGGTTGCGAAACGGGGGTAGCACCCAACACTAATTCGCATTCACAAATTCACCTATTCCCGGATTGTTGTGTGGCAAAAAATCCAAAAAAATAACATTTGTTTGATATACAGTACTTTGAACAGAAAGAAAATTGCTGTACATTCCAATGTTCCTTTTAGCAACAATCTGATGGATTCCATCCATCCGTTTTCTAGACTGCTCATTTTCACCTGGAGGGGACATTGGATTAGAGCCGGAGTACACCCTGAAACTGGTCGGATGAAAAATCATTCACAGTTGTCACAGTGTCTTTAATTAACCTACCATCCATTTTTTTAAAAGAAGCTGGAGTACCCCAATACCCAGAGAGAAGCTTAAATGGGAAAGTAGATTCAAGCTTCAAGATTCAACCCTAGAACCTCTCAGACATGCTAAACACTCTTTTATCACATGATGCATTTCTCTCATGTCCAAATTAATAGTTTAAGCTTCAGACACTGTATAAACCAGGGGTGGGCAAACCTTTTGGCACAGGGGCCACATTGACTTTTAAATTTGACAGGCGGGCCTAGCCAGGACCATATGCTTACATATAAAAAATAAACCACAAAAAAAAAAAAAAAAAAAGGCATTGTAGTGTTAATACTTAGATTTACTTTTAATGGGAACAGTGTTGTTTGTACCTTTTTTTTTTTGCCAGTGCATCAAAGTTAGTTTTGTTGTGGCAATTCTCAGAACACATCTGAGGTGTTGATCACTCAGCTGGGATCTGTAGGATGTTTTGTTTGTGTTCATCACACTAAAAGTCTGTTCATACACATGTAAAGCCAAACACCACCAGCATCCTCTGTGCCATCATCTGGATTTTTGGAAATGTGTCTGCTCTTAATGAAGCATAAAAACTCATCCAGTTTGAGAGTTGAACTTCTCTTTTAAGACAGTATCACATTGGAGATCAATCAGTTCCATCTGCAGCTCCCGTGGCGCTGTTTCAGGGTCTTGTGTGAGTGAATCTTGGATGGCAGTTAGTCAGATGAAGGTGTTTTGCTGAGCTTTCAAGCTTGATTTTAACCGTTGAGCCGTAGCCATCAGTTCCCGCGTTGAATGGCTGTTAGCATAATTAGCATGCTTGGTAGAAACGGGTACCGAACCCTCTGATACGGGCTGTTCGGCCCCTGTACGACCGGAGTCGGAGTTTGGTCCATATCCGGTAGGAAGTCGGACTTGTTACCGGTGAGGGTTGGACTCCGCCAAGGCTGTCCTTTGTCACTGATTCTGTTCATAACTTTTATGGACAGAATTTCAAGGCACAGCTGAGGCGTAGAGGGGGTCCGGTTTGGTGGCCTCAGTATTGCATCTCTGCTTTTTGCCACTCATGGTTGAAGAAGGGTTCAGAGCAGTAGCAGAGTAAAAACAGAACAGCCAAAGTCAAGTCAATGTATCACTGTATCTACCGCTGGTGGAACCACTGGGCATTACAGCACAACCTGGTGGAACCACTGAGCATTACAGCACAACCTGGTGGAACCACTCGGCAATACAGGACAAGGTCAAATGAATGTAGTCATGATTTTGATATGATTTGGGCAACTGTAGCAATCTTTGGCGGGCCGGATAGAAATGATCAATGGGCCGGATGTGGCCCTATAGACCTACCTTCTGGACACTATTGATATGTAATGGACAGATGTGAATAATTGGTCATTTATCACAGTTGTTGTTTTGAACCGGAACTCTGATGGTGAAAGACCCTCCTAATTCATTAGGTTAGTGCATATTCGCAGAAGAGCATGAAGATAATCAAATCTGAAACATTTTACTGTTTGACAAAGAAGTGCAGCAATGTATGGGTTATTTATTGCGTTCTATTTCTTTATCTTTCTAAAAAGAATTGCTGTTGCAAATTTATTACAGTAACAGTAATGATGTTTTTTCATGTACGTTCTCGTGGGTAGGTAGTGTGTATGGTGGTGGGGTGTTTAGTTGAACAGCCAAAGCGCAGACTGCAGTTAGAACTAACCCAAACAATAGAGTTGCTTGACAACCACCTCAAAGTAGTTTCACAGTTAAAACAAAGCAAAAAACTAAAGTTACAGGAATGAAATAGAACCTTACGGTGCATTCTGACATTTTATATTTTGTTGGAGTCTTCACAAAACCATGAGACCAAACCACATGTAATTTGGCCTACGGGAGGTTCACCACTTTTAGTACTCAAACATTCCTAATGCCTAACTTATGCTCACACTTCCAATGATTGTTCATGTAGTGTATGTCCAAACAAAAACCCTTCTGATTTTGGATGGTATTTGACACATAATTGCAGCGGATACTGAAATTAAAAAAAAATTCTAACAATCATTGTCATCTCTCTACTGCTCAGTGTAGTTTTTAATCCGTTTTTGCATAAAGGAATAACTGGAATGATGGAAACAGTGGAATGGCTTTGATACACACAATGTTACCTCATGGCCTGGCTATATATCCTGATGACTGAATTACACTAAAAGGAGTTATTTGGCATAGCTTTATAATGGTTGTTTAACAGTACTACTTAGTTTTTCTTTGATACTATCTTTAAAGGTTGAGCTTTTTTTCTCTGTGTTTGGTGTGAAACATTGGCTGTGTTGTCATGTGGTGGAGCCCAGTTTTATGCTTGCTCTGCAGCAGGCATTGAATTCATTCCTTTTGTTCCTTTGTAGAGCTTTTTGACTGATTCCAGCTGTTAGGAAGAAAGCGTCATGTGTACTGCTTTAATGAAACTTAGAAAAAAATTGCTGAAGATTTGTGTGTGTGCGTGTGTGTGTGTGTGTGTTTGGTTTAGGCAGGGATAAATTGAAGGTTGTTTTTTGCATGACCAGGTGTAACATCTTTTTCTGATTGTTCAGAAGATTTGGCTTAAATCATCTTGGGGAAGAACAGGAATGTGTTTTGTTCAACCTTGACAAGGCATTATTAGCCTTTAAGGTGTGGAAGACAGATTTCACAACTTCTTCACATTAATCCTAAACTGCACTTCGTCATTGTGCCTCAGGCATACAGAATGGTGTCACGCTCGGAGGCTACCCTGCAACCTTTTCTCTTATCTCATTTTAGGCTGATGTTTCCTTTCAAGGTAAAATTATCTGGAATGTTCTTTTGAAACCATTCAGGTAAAAAAAATAAGATTATTTGAAAAAATTCCTTGACATTCGTGACAATGTGTTGGTCTAATGTGTTTTTGTGTCTCCCGCATGTGCTATGTGTGTACTTAGGCTATAATATAATGGAGGCCTTCGACCCCCAGCTTGCAAATATTTTTGTATTGCAGTGGGAGATATTTTGTATTTCTGATATTGTATTGATTGTGCTGTGGTTGTCATTATGCTGAGAGCACCATTTTAAAGTCATGTGAAAAGCAGCAACATAAATGAAGTGGTACTGCTAAAGTTGAACGCAACTTGCTCCAGGTTGCTGGTTGACAACTACTGTAGAAATTAGAACATCATCAACATTTAAATGTAATGCATGCTTTCATACAACTAGAAAAAATATTTTCATCAAAGAAAATAAAAAGGTTCTTTCACTCTGTGAAAGTCAGAGTGTGAAATGTCAATCTATCTGTCGAGGACTTACAGTATACAGGTAAGATTCTACTTACACACGATACAATGAATCAGCAATGAGTTGTCAGTATTGGGTTCTTGGACAATGGAAACTAGATTATGGTTATTTTTACAGATTTTTAAAAAAATATTTTTTTAACCTCATTATTGCAACTTCAATGAATATAAAGATGCATATGATTAAGCAATCTTCTCTGAGTATGCCCTTCACTGTCAGTGCATGTTACATCTCTCAGCTTGTCGGCTGCTTGGTCATGCATAATAGAGGATCTGGATACCTTTTTATGCCGGAAAGGTTTTTCTTTCTATGCTACTGGTGAGTTTGATAGAGTTGATAGTGGCTATTTATATTCTGATGGATATTTATTGGAGAATGTAGTCGGACAGAACAAGGTTTGAGATGGGACAGACAGAGAGAAAGGAGAGAACACAGCAAAAAAAGCCAGAGACCAATAGTAATATATAGAATGGTATGTGACTAGTAAATCGTTCCATAGGAGTCAGTCTATATTTTGTGGACTAGGAAGGTAATGCTCCACCCTGTGAGGAAGAGGGATGCAACGAGTAACAAATAGGACAGGAAAGGGTAGGAAAGGAAGGTGCAGGACAGGCGTAAGCCAGGCAGTGCTACCGGTGTATGATGGAAATGGCGATGCAGTTCTTAAAAACACCTGTAAAAATAACTGTGCACAGATTAGAAGACAGTCCTGGGCCCTCATTCATCAAAAATTGCGTAGAACAGTTTCTAAGTTTGTTTATTTAGTATGTGTGTAAGTACAAAGAAAATCCGTATTTATGGAATGTGCAGGCTCCTGGAATGTGATGTCATGTAAGTAATGTATGTTGATACACCCCACCTGTTCTAAACTGCCACACTTGCGCACGCTGAGCCTCATTTGCATTGAGAAACACCTCCAAGTGACCATATACAATCCCTTTAAGAATGCACGGCTTGACTTCCCGACTTCCCTCTCCGAAAAAGAGGGCAGAGGAAATGAATAGCTCCGGTAGATCGACATTGATTGAGGAACTTGTCAGAGAAGTGGAAATGTAACCCCGCTGTAATTTAACTAAATGGGTTACAGAAACAAACCAAAAAAATACTGTTTGGAACAGTTAATGTAGCTGCGTTACCAAAAATAGGAAAAAATGACATGGGACCATGTGAGAATATAACCGCTGCTGGTAATTCTATTGATAAGAGGAAAGAGCATGCAAAGTCGGCAGAAATACAAGTGGTTTGACGTCAAACTCAATGCCAAAAAATGTGTCATGGCCCACAGATGGGAATTTTCTTCAAGCAATTAAGGATAGGCCGACCCATATTGCAAGTATTATTTGGGACATGTCATTATACGTCTAGCCACCCAGCCTCAACCATCGCTCCCAAGGCGCACATCCACGAGCTATTCTGTGGAATGAATGAATGAATCGTGCCTTCCTCCAACCGATGTAGATCACAGATTATTTGTGCATTGATTGAATGAAATTATTTCCTGTTCACGTATCTGAATTTGCTGTGTGACAGTGCTTTAATTCAAAAGTGAGTACAATCTGTGGCTCGAACTATGTTTGGGAAACCCTAATTTCGCTTGTTGGTGATGTCTGTATCGCAACTGGATGTAAATTGCGGCCAGGTAAAGAATTGCACATCGGCATTATTCGTTTTAGTGTTTTTTGTGAAATGCAGCATAATGTCTCCAATCTCCCATTAAAATGTCCCGGTGGCCAAAGGTCCCAGGGGCAAAAGGATCTCGATGTCTCAGATGTCTTTGGTTACGCTCTCAGTGCATTCTTCTACCACAAGGCTTTGTGTGTACCCATGGTCAGAGCTGTGGGTAAATTCATGCACATCCCCATGCATAAGATCAACTTGATAAATCCCTTACTTTGCATGGAAATGTTTGTACGCACGCTTTATGCACACTTCAGAGTGTAGGCACAATTGATAAATGAGGACCCAGGAAGTTAACAAAATCATAGTTTAAAAAAAAAAAAAAATTATAGCAATTAGAGAGTGGCCTCACACCAAGCAATTACAGTGAGTACGGAAAGTATTCAGATGCCCTTAAATTTTTGACTCTTTGTTATATTGCTAAAATCATTTAAGTTAATTTTTTCCTCATTAATGTACACCCAGCACCCCATATTGACAGAAAAAAACTCAGTATTTAGTAGAAGCACCCTTTTGCGCTAATACAGCCATGAGTCTTTTTCAGAATGATGTTTTCACACCAGGATTTGGGGATCCTCTGCCATTCCTCCTTGCAGAACCTCTCCAGTTCTGTCAGGTTGGATGGTGAACGTTGGTGGACAGCCATTTTCAGGTCTCTCCAGAGATGCGCAATTGGGTTTAAACTCGGAGCTCTGGCTGGGCCATTCAAGATCAGTCACAGAGTTGTTCTGAAGCCACTCTTTCGTTATTTTAGCTGTGTGCTTAGGGTCATTGTTTTCTTGGAAGGTGAACCTTCGGCCCAGTCTGAGGTCCTGAGCACTCTGGAGAAGGTTTTCGTCCAGGATATCCCTGTACTTGCCCGCATTCATCTTTCCTTCAATTACAACCAGTCGTCCTGTCCCTGCAACTGAAGAACACCCCCACAGCATGATGCTGCCACCACCATGCTTCACTGTTGGGATTATATTGGACAGGTGATGAGCAGTGCCTGTTTTCTCTACACATACATCTTACAATTAAGGCCAAAAAGTTCTATCTTGGTCTCATCAGACCAGAGAATCTTATTTCTCACCATCTAGGAGTCCTTCAGGTGCTTTTTTAGCAAACTCCATGCGGGCTTTCATGTGTCTTGCACTGAAGAGAGGATTCCGTCGGGCCACTCTCCCATAAAGCCCCGACTGGTGGAGGGCTGCAGTGATGGTTGACTTTCTAGAACTTTCTCCTATCTCCCGACTGCATCTCTGCAGCTCAGCCACAATGATCTTTGGGTTCTACTTTACCTCTCTCACCAAGGCTCTTCTCCCCCGATTGGTCAGTTTGGCCGGACGGCAGGCTCTAGGAAGGGTTCTTGTCATCCCAAACGTCTTCCATTTAAGGATTATGGAGGCCACTGTGCTCTTCGGAATCCTAAATGCAGCAGAATCTTTTTTTGTAATCCTGGCCTGATCTGTGGCTTGCCACAATTCTGTTTCTGAGCTTTTCAGGCAGTTCCTTTGACCTCATGATTCTCATTTTCTCTGACACGCACTGTGAGCTGTAAGGTCTTGTATAGACAGGTGTGTGGCTTTCCCAATCACGTCCAATCAGTATAATCTAACACAGCTGGACTCCAATTAAGGTGTAGAACCATCTCAAGGATAGTCAGAAGAAATGGACAGCACCCGAGATAAATATATGAGTGTCGCAGCAAAGGGTCCTGAATACTTATGGCTGTGTGATATTTCAGTTTTTCTTTTTTAATAAATATGGAAAAATTTCAACAATTCCGTTTTTTTCTGTCAATATGGGGTGCTGTGTGTAGATTGAGGGGAAAAAATGAACTAAAATGATTTTAGCAAATGGCTGCAATATAACAAAGAGTGAAAAATTTAATGGGGTCTGAATACTTTCCGTACCCACTGTAAATCCAATTAGCGTGTGTCCACAGAGACATACTAATGAATCAACACCTTCATGAATGCACATTGGTCATTAAAGGTGTCCTGGAGACGCTGTTCAGGCACAATAAGTACGGTCGGACACTGCTTCACCAATCCAAAAGGGGAGGGCAATCCAGGGTGCCCACCCCAGGGGACCTGGTTCACACGACACACCGCCCACGCACAGAGACTCAAGGCAGCCCACCAGCTCCTCTGAAGCACCCTGACCATCACCCAGGAGGAGGACATATTAGGGACCACCACCCCCACCCAGCACCCCCCAGAAAACCACAATGTTACAGCTCTCTTATTTGTGTATTTTTAGTAAAGAAGGACGTGCTGTGGCCAGGCGCACCCGCGTAGAGGAAGTCATGCACTTGGCCATGGTGGCATGTGGAAATCGTCTAGAGGAGACCTTAACGCTCGTCAAATCAGCTGTCCTGTTCAACCTGAAGAAGATCAAGTTTCACATTTTTGCTGAGGACCTCTTGATCCCACAGTTTAAAGAAAAGGTAGGATGCCTAAGGCAGCTATTAGATAAATTATATATTTATTTACAGTATACTGTATATGTATTTCCTTATGGCTTGGATTTGGCTTGGCAAAACACTTAGCTAAAAATAGGGGAGAAAATGTTTTTGTCTCCAGTCTACAAGCCAAGGGAGCTCACATTCACCACCGCTCGGTAATAGATGACATCAAGATCAAAGCATTTTTAACCATCCTCTCAGAAACGCTAATAATGACACACAACCTTTTTATCTTTGCACTGGGGTGTAATCTATCACCAAGACACCCTGCTGTGCTCCAGCACTGTGCATCACTTCAAAGTCACCTTTAGAGAGGAGCCAGAGAGGATTCTATGCTTACGCTTTATCGACAAAGATTTTGGGACATACCTCTCTTACATTTAATCAATGGTTGGTTCTGGCCCAGTTTCCCCTCCTAAACCTCAATATAGTATATCATCTTTAAACCTTTTGAACAATTCTGTGCTTTCAACTTTGTAGGACCAGTTAGGTTGAAGGCCCATAAACTGTGCATGGTTTGATGGCTTTGGCGTGAATAAACTTGAGAGCCAAGATCAGTAACTATTGACCTCACAAATGTTCTTCTGGATGAATGGACCAAAAGTCCCACAGACAGACCCAAATCATGTAGAAAGTCATCCCACAAGAGTGGCAGCTGTTATTGCTGTATTCAGGGTCACCATGAGGGGGAGAAAGGGGATTACAATTCTAGGGATGCACCAATACCACAATATCAGTGCCGATACATCTGTATTCCTACTCATATTTTAAAAAATGCTGACGTCGATACCACTTTACTAGTCTGGTGGAGTAGGAACCATGTCAACCATGTGGAGATACTTGAGGGTAAACACAGATGACAATAACGCTAAAGCCGACTGCAAATTATGCTCCACAAAATAGATGATGAACTCCGCCCTATGAATTGCGGTGACAGGCCATTCGCCAAACACCAAGTTAATAGCATCCCGTCTCCCGCTCTGCACTGCTTGGCTCCGGCTGAGCCACGAGCACTCCTGTCACGATGCCACTGGCAGGAGAGGCCACGGTCCCCAGATTCTCACAGTAGCATATGCTTGTCTCAAAGATTAATCTGCGGCAGTCTTAAATACACACAGACCTGTACAGTGAAACTGGGAGTGGCTCATTAAACCAGTTATGGTTCTTTTAACCGCTCTCCCGTTACTTGGACGTGTGCATTTATCAAACCCAAAACCTATGCGGGGTCCTCCCTGCTCAGGGGGTGGCCTCGACTCTAGACTCAAGCCAACCACAGTGATAACTCATTCGAATGTCTGCCCTTTCAACTTTAGATGGTATTTTCTGAATCCAGAGTAAAGAAAAGTAAGCGGTGGTGTGATAATGTATCACTTGAGTTGTTCTGCCAGTTTCATTTTAGAACTGAAATGCCTTGTGTTACATGCGACATTTTAGTGAACAGTGTTGCAGGACAAAGTTGGATGTTGAAAAGTGTGAAACTTACATGTTTAAGAAAAGTTTTGTTTTTGAACAATATTTGATAAAAATGAAATAAAAACGTTTTTATCATAATTGCAAGACATATTGGCATTATCCATCCATCCATCCATCCATTTTCTTAACCACTTATCCTCACTAGGGCGTGCTGGAGCCTATCCCAGCTATCTTCAGGACGGGAGGCGGGCTACACCCTGAACTGGTCGCCAGCCAATCGCAGGGCACATAGAAACAAACAACCATTTGCACTCACATTCACACCTAAGGGGAATTTAGAGTCTTCAATTAACCTACCATGCATGTTTTTGGGATGTGGGAGGAAACCCACGCAGGTACTTGAACAACATGAAAACTCCACAAAGGCGGTGCCGGGATTTGAACCCCAGTCCTCAGAACTGGGAGATAGATGTGCTAACCAGTCGGCCACCGTGCTGCCTATATCGGCATTATCAAATATAGTAATTAAAGTAGTATTGGCGAGTACTCAAATCTAAGTACTACTCAATATTATTAAAAGTGGTATCGGTGCATCCCTAGACAATTATTATTATTTTTTTTTCTCCTGTTGGGCTGTTAGGTCAGGCAAAAAGGAAGATCTGTATCCCTCTTATGACGGAACAGTTTTATTCTAAGGGTCCACGAATGGCAGGTGTTCCCAAAAAATAAAATTTTCAATTTACGGTATGAAGTGGTAAGGCCCAACCTGAGTGCCCCTCACTGTATTGACTTCACATTTTCAGTCCCTGTAAGTGCAGTTTTTAGTTAATATTGTTAGTTGTGGCAATAGCTGGACATATGCTATATGTATTCAACTGTTAAGGCACGTTGGACAAGTTGTTAGCACATTGGCCTCAGAGGTCGGCGGTTCAAAACGCAGCACGGGCCTTCCTATGTGGATTTTCTCCTACCGTGCTTGTGTGGATTTTTCTCCGAGTAGTCTGGGTTCCTTCCACATTACAAATAAATGCATGTTATATTAATTGAACTCTTTAAATTCTCCTGATGTTTGAATGTGAGTGTGAATGGTTGTCTGTCTGTCAAAGTGTGCTTTGTGATTGGCTGGTGACCAGTCCCAAGGTGTAACCTGCCTTTCACCTGAAGTCAGCTGGGTTAGTCTCCAGCACACCAACAACCCTGATGAGTGTAAGTGGTATAGAAAATGGGTGCATGGATATTGGCAACCTGGCCACAGAAAGTGAAAAAGGCAAAACATGTGTTTCTGATCTCCACTGATTGTTGGACGAGAGGACCTGTCATTGTCACTGTTCTAGCTCATGATATGGGGGTCAGGGGTCTCAAGTTATTCCACACGAAACTCATCCAACTATGCCTTCAATCATGCTGCGGCAGAAAAGGGTCTTCCAAAGTGTTCAAAGATAGAAGTTAAAATCCCTCAGTCGGCTAGAGAATTAAGATTCAAAGGGAACCAGTTCATTAACTGATAAATTCATTATATGTATTTACTGTCTATACTGTAGTTTTGATGGGCCCAAACTGTTAAAATGGTAATTATAGTTTACATGGCACTTATTATCACAAAAAATGTATAAAGTGCATGCATAAATTAAACAAGTCACATCTCTTCCAGCTTAGCCAGTGGCCCCAATTTGTCAGAGCCAAGTTCCGGTACAGCCTCTACCCAATCACCTTTTCAGTGGGGAATGCGAACGAATGGAAGAAGCTCTTCAAGCCCTGTGCCGCTCAGAGACTCTTTCTTCCTGTAAGGCTGCAACACATATTTCTGCATTTCATTACTCTGTGTGATTTAAATCCTAATTACTCAATAGCCTTTTTTTTTTCCACAAGCTCATCACTGTAATATTTTCTTCGTGTGCTTGCTTATAATTTTGCATCTTGTTAGCAGACTTTTTATTTTTTATTTTAAATATACAGTCTCAGGGGGCTGGATTCAGTCATTTCTATTGATTTTACCCTTTCATCTGATATTCATTGAAATAATGTTATAAATGTTAATGGCCTTTTTAATGATTTATTGAAAGAACAATGACTGTCCGAGTCCTTCGAAAGCAGAATAAGCCTCTCTAACCAGAATATGACCACGATAGAGATAAGGTTTGCTAACACATTATTTTTTTTTATTAGTATTATTTTTTTATTAACTGCAGACAAGTTTCCTAAATTCATGTGGGCAACTAATGCAGCTGAATTTGAGAAGCAGGATACACCCTGGACTGGTCATCAGGCAATCACAGGGCACATATTGACAAACAACCATTCAAACTCACATCCATAGCTATGGACAATTTAGACTCTTTAATTGAACCTAACATGCATGATTTACGAATGTGGGAGGAAGCCGCAGTACCCGGAGAAAGTCCAAACAAGCACAGGTTGAGCTTCCAAACCCCACACAGGAACGCTCAATCCAAGCTGAGATTCAAACCCCTCAGAACTGTCTGACAGACGTGCTCACCACGAGTCTACAGTGCAGCCTGTTCCATTAATAAATTATTCATTTGAAGTAATTTTGTGTAATCAGTTTTTTCTGTATTATCATGACACCTAACAAACAGTGCATGAACATTGCAAAATGTTTTCATCAATTCAAACGAGCAGAATGAGTTTTGTGAAATATTTTCCTACTCCACTGTTTTCTTAGCTAAATTGACCATTGTCTGAACATGTATTACACCCACTACATTGAACATCATCAATTAATTAAAGAGTTATGACCTCATCTTGACCGTAATTCACTCATTGTCAAATAAGGATTATTCCACTGCAATATTAGCTACACCAACACAATCACTTCATCATACTGGGAGCTGCTTCTAATATATTGGTCATTGCAATAAGAAGTGCAAAAAATATTCGGTCTTCTATCATTTGCACACGGAAGCTGCCAAACAATGTGCAGTGAATGCACATTTATGATAAAAAGTATGCGAGACGAAGTAATGTTTTTCTCATGTAAAGAAAAATACCAATATAACAAGCCACTGTTCGTCTGTTGACTTTGGTCCAGACGGATGTGACTCTACAACATTTTACACATTTTGGCTCATTCTAGGCTACCAGAGAATGTCACAGGTTTCCTTTTGAGATGCTGACAATATACACTTTTATACATGTTGGTGGTTCATGATCATGAATTTTCACTATCTGTAATTATGCCGCAGGTCATCCTCAAGGACGTAGACTCATTACTGTACGTGGACACTGATGTGCTGTTCCTGCGACCTATGGATGATATCTGGAGAATGCTGAAGTCCTTCAACAGCACCCAGCTGGCAGCAATGGCTCCGGAGCACGAGGTCCCCAAGATCGGCTGGTACAGCCGCTTTGCACGTCATCCTTTCTACGGCATCTCAGGGGTCAACTCGGGTGTCATGCTAATGAATCTCACAAGGATCCGCAGCACATTGTTCAAGGTTAGACAAAATATTGTCATTTGTTGGCTCTCTTAACACAGAAAGCTTAAGTAAGATGTGATTCTACTTTTGCATTCTTAATGTTATTTTGTTGAGCTCAAGTGGCAGGCTCAGAGCTTTGTGAGTGGGTCTGATTGAAGTTTTGCGATTACCATGCGAGCATCACAGACGTGTTCCCTCACAACTCAGTTTAGCAGCTCTTCAATTTGCAACTGGAAGCTGAAATGCAAATGTCCTCCTCCTTTGATGATTTGTTTTTTTTTTTTCCTTGTAAAAAGCAGCTCTGAGTTGTGTGTGAGTGAACTATGTTGATATCTCAGAACAGCATGATTGCCCGTGGTCTGTCCTGGGAGGACCTTTTACACCCACTCTATCAGAAGTATAAGAACCACATCACATGGGGAGATCAGGACCTCCTCAACATCATCTTTCACTACAACCCAGGTAGGGTCAGAAACATAGTATTATTTATATTTCATTATAATAAAAAAATTACTAGATCCATGAAAGTTATAACTTAATTTATTTTGCAGTGAACCCTTACTATTTGCGGGGGTGATGGACCAAGCCCCAACGTGAATTGTGAGAATTTGTGTCATGGATGCTCATTGAAAAAAATACACTGGAAGTGTGTGCTGGCTGGTACGGCGCAGCTTCGCTAGCTGTAAAAATACCAAGTACTCATTTCCTATTTGTCATTATTATTAAGTTTTTGACTCAGTGATACTTAGACTCTCGTGTTTTAAATCCATATTGTATATTGCAAAGGACTCTTTACCTTTAGTTCGGCAGTTACTGTACCTTAGGTTGAGCACCAAGCTTCCAACACTGCCAATAGCAAGCCGGACCTTTCTCTGCATCATCAGTGGTGGAAGTTAACAGCTGATCAGCTGGTAACAGCTAGGTGCTCAATGTAAGGTAGTAAAGTAAGTGCCCAACTAAAGATAAAGTGTTGTTTGCATACTGCACATATTTGTTTAATGCAAGTATCTACTTTCTATATCACAGTCTGAAATGTAATAAAATGAGAGGATGCAAGTAGCTCCGTGTAAAGAGACCTACTGTTCGCTTTGCAGTTTACATTATGTTCGTCAGTAATTACACGGGAACAATTTGAAAAAAAAAATCTGTTGAGTTCCTACTGCACTGTTTTCTTAGCTAAATGAACCCTTGTCTGAATACGTATTACTCTCAGTACATTGTACATCATCCATTAATTAAAGAGTTATGACCTCATCTTGACCGTAATTCACTCATTGTCAAATAAGGATTATTCCACTCCAATATTAGCTACACCAACACAATCACTTCATCTAAAATTGGCATGCTGATTCCAAAATTGCAGTCAGTTTTGTTCAAGCACGTCACGTTCTTTCTCCACAGCTTCCCCTCCAGATAAGCAAAATTCCACTGATTAGCTGTGGTAAGACTTGCCAGATTACGATTGGGCTCATCTACAGCTATGTGGCAACTTGTTTGTGCAGTCACAATTTAGACTTTGCGGTGAGAGGCGTGTGCAGCTCCCAATAAGTCAGTACTATCAATATCTGCAAACAGAAAGCTAGCATAGTAGGAATTGAGAGGATTTGTGCTGGCTTTTCTCTTAACCTTGTAACCATGGGCGTACCGTTGTAAATTCTATTTCGTTTTACACTGTTTTTTTTAGTTTTCAAAGTTTGTAACTATTCCATCTGAGTGTTTTATTTACATAGGTATATATTTCCTTTGTTCCAATGTGTTCTCACTTTGTTCAACAACTTGACGTGATAGAGAAAAACTGAGATCAGTTTTGCTTCATGGCTATCATAATATTTCTTCTCTTTGCCATCAGTGGGTACCCCATTGTAGTAGCATTACAAAAACACAAAGTCAAAGAAAAAAAACCACTAGTGGAGCTGCAGTATTTCTCTAGTTCAGGGGTCGACAACCTTAAATAATAAATTCTAAGAGCCATTTGAACTGTCTCCCACAAAAAAAAAAAAAAAAAAAACGGGAGCCACAAAACCCTTTTGACATCTAAAGTGAGGAATACACTGAAAAAGAAAATGAGTATTTTACTGAATTTAAAATAAATATTTGCAAAATAATAGCCAATTAAAATATCTATTTTACCAGACTAATGCGATTTTTGCTCCTGAAACTCAGCGTACAACCGCTGCACAAAGTTGTCACCTTCATCATCACACACGATTGTAAGCTGTCATCTGTGAGGTGTGAGCGATGTTTGTTTTTAATATAGTTCATGTAGCACTTAGTATTAAACATGCTGTTTTCTTCAGAAATCTTTCTTTGGATTTATCCATGGTGGGTGTCGAATAGCTCATTAAAACTTGGCTCCAGGTGCCACGCATTGGTGCTTGTGACGCATATTTCGAGTGACAAAAAATAAAAAGGTTTTTACCCATCATCACCTTCAAAATTAGAATTACATTAAAAAACAAAAGGTTTTATTTAAATTTAAATTAAATACTCATTTATTTTCCAAAGTCACAGAGAGCCACAGCAGAAGGCTAAAGGAGCCAAGGGTTGCAGACCCCTGGGCTAAATTAGCCATATCCCTCCCACACAAAGGCACTTAAAGTGAGCGCCCAAAAAGATTGCATTTTACTCTCACTGGTGGTGGTGGAGGCAGCATTTCATCACCAAGCACACACTGGGGGAAATGACCTTCTCAAAACAAGTAATAAAATATTAAAGTAAACGGGTTTTTTTTTTAATCTGCCAATGGAACTAGTATGAATTGACTGGATAAGATTTTTAAAGTAAGACCTTGTATCTTAAAACAAGTCTTTTTGTCTTGCTGAAAATTTGAAAAAAAAAAAAAAAGTCAAAACTATCTTAAAATTCTGTAAGTATTAATACGTCTTTTAGAAGCCAAACGTTCCGTTCCAAGAACATAGTTTTACTTCTTATGTGTTTTTTTTTTTTTTTTTCATGAGGAGGGCTGCGGGAGAGTCTGATGCTGCTCTCCTGTCATTGTGAAGCTTCCAGACAATATTAATGAGACAGAATTGCCAGATGGCAACAATGTACCATTTTAGAATTGAGATCAGACTAGTTTGCTCAGTCCCACCCACACATTTTAACGTATGAGGATGAGGGCGTGGTGGTGGTCATAGTCGGACTAGTTGAAGCATTTAACAATCAAACAGATGTATATAATGTATGTGTCTGTATATATATATAAAGGTTTCGCAATGTATGTGTTGCGGTAGTTAGTCGAAGTATGTGTGTGTCATAAATGTGCCAAAGTACATACATGTTGGATGTATGACGCGGACTACGTTCGCCATATATAAAGCTCCCCTAAACAGTACATGTCCATCGACATCCGGTGAGTTCTCACTCAACACGTGTATATCGGTAAATATGTTATTATTTTGATATCAAAAGCCATTCCGAAATGTTGTTTTAGCTGGTTCATGGAGTAAAACCACTGTTCAGATGTTAGGGGTGTCTCGAAAGCAAAATATATTTGCATAAGAGTCACTGTATGCTTCATATTGCTTGGCTTTTAAAAGTATCCCTTTTTTTCCGGTTTCTCAGAGAAATGGACAAATTTAGTAAAACCTACCTATATTCTACTGCTGATTACTAAAGAACAGAAAAAGATAGAACTTTTTGGTTGAAAGAAGGGAGTATTCTTTCATTTGGACGATTCTGTGTAAATATAATCATAGAACACAAGCTTCTGTGGGTCTTGAAAAATGCTGTAAAATGGCTGGCCCTTTAGGGGTTGTCTTTTCTGAAAATGGCTCACATTGAATGACGTACGATGTTTGCACTAGAAATGAGATAAATTCAATAGGTAAGCTTTTGCGTTTTGGCAGTGCATGACAAATATCCCACATTCCTACATCAACAAAGTAGCCATACATTCAAGTATGAGCTGGTTATCAAAAGCTAATGGTGGTAACACTCTCAGCTAACTTTATCTTTCAACGTAACAATGAACCAAAGCACACATCCAAATCAACAAAAGAATGGCTTGACCAAAAGAAGATTAAGATTTTGGAAAGACCAGACCTGAATCTGTGGGGTGTTCTGAGGAGGGCTATGCAAAGGAGATGTCCTCGCAATCTGACATATTCGGAGCATTTTTGCAAAGAAGAGGGTGCGAATATTGCCCACTATAAATAAAATAAAAGCCAAAGATGCTGCAACAAAGTATTCCCTTTTGGGTGTGCATATTTATGTATACTGTATGTCTATTTTCATAATAATGATAATAATAATAATAATAATGTCTTGCTGTTCAATACATATTATTTAAAGGTTGAATTATGCATTTTATGATAAATGGTTTAATTTACACATGCATTATATATACATACAATTATAAAACTATCAAATATTATCTCCCGTGAGTCATTATGCTTCTGGTAGCCGTATGTGTCACGAGGGTTAGTGATGCCTCCTGTAGCGTGTAATGCATATTTTTGTTGTTTTTCCCAGAGTGTCTCTTCATCTTCCCATGCCAGTGGAACTACAGGCCTGATCACTGTATGTATGGGAGTAACTGTAAAGGAGCTGAAGAGGAAGGTGTGTCCATTCTCCATGGCAACCGTGGAGTGTATCATGATGAGAAGCAGCCGGCCTTCAAAGTAGTTTATGATGGAATACATGACGTACGTATCTTTGAGGATGTTATTAATGGGACCACAACTGCACCCGAAATAGCATTACCACTACTGAATAGCACAAAAAGAATCAGTGATACCACACAAGATTGGCACTGAATATTTAATATTCAGTCAAGGAACACTCCTTTTGTAATAGTGATTTGTTTTACTGAAGTTTTTTTTGTAGTTGATTGAGTTATATTCTTTACTGGGAAATCTTCAGTTCTTAGTTTTATGGTTCGTATGGGTCTTTTTCGTTGTTGTTTTTTCCATTTAAATTGTATAGGTATTTATTGTGATCAGCTTTGTTTTAAACATAAATACAGTCACAGTTTTATTAGGAGTGTGTTCATTTTCTATATCTACTATAATTTCTTACTAAAGGTCGATTTTTACTCAAGCAGTAGAGTCCACCATATTTACCTTAGAGTGTTGCCTCCAATTTAATGACTACATGCATAACATAATGACATAATTGTGTTTTAATTGATCTGAGCATATATACACAGTGATCCAACTTTCTTTCATTCACATTTGTTTGACTGGAGTGTTATTTGTTTCTACCCTGCTGAGATCAAAAGAGTTGAAGTCTGGCAAGCACATAATTAGAGTGCCAATACCATCATGCTGATGGAATTTGTAAATAACATTTTTGGTTGTGGTATTAAAAGCAACAGCTTTGCCAATGAAAAGTAATACAGTGTGATGTTGTTGCAGTTCCCGTTTGAGGACAACATGTTCCAGTCACTGTTCTATCCCATCCAGGCCAAATTCCTGGACACAGTCAACACCCTGTGTGGTCGGATTCCACAAGTCTTCCTCAAGCAGATAGAAAAGACCATGCGAAAAGTGTTTGAGGAGAACGTAATCCGACATATCAAGCCACACAACTGACTGCCGGTGCAATGGACTTCCTGTTAATGTGACTACGGGACAGAGGATCGCGCTGGCATGACACACAGACTGTGTGTCATGAAAGCCTCCCTTTGAGTGAACTTGTAGCACGTACGAAAGGAATGGTATTTCCTAAACTTTTTATATAAACAATAATGACTCATTGGATGGTTGTGGCCATTGTAATATTGTCTTGTTCAGTACTCATATCAATGATGTGGTCGAATAGCTTTTGGCTTATTATCATCAACCACAACCAGTTACATTTGGGAAAATATGTCTCAATAATTACACCGGATTGTTAGGTACAAAGTGATGTTTCTCCTCATAAACTTGATAAAAAAATCCATTCATCAAAAATCCATTCATCTCTTTGCAAAGAGCTGTACTCTAAATGAAGTCAACTTTCAAAATTGGAAGGTTATACTGCTATGTAGTGAACCCTGGATTGCAATGTAAACGAACAAAAACAAATAACTTGAAAGTTAGGCCTAGAGGGTACTTACCTCGTCAGTTCTGTCAGTTTACCTACAGCAGTGATCCCCAACACGACCATTTTTCTACAGGAGGACATAACAAAACACATTAACATCCATAATATAAAAGTAAATAAATACATACTGTATATAACGTACTGTATGCAGAATCTGCGTGCCTGAGCTTGTTTCCCTCTAACCAAATGGTCCCATGTGGGGATGATTGGAGAAAGTAATGGCCACAACATGTTCCTTATGTCCATTCCTCCCCATAATTTTTCAAATACTTTGGTTGCCGTCATTCAAAAACGCTCAATCACAATGTTAGGATGCTGGGAATGGAAGCAGGGTTTTTGGTGCTTCCCTGTCTATTTCTTGACATTCTTACCTTTACGTTTTTCTACCGAGAGGCCTGAAATCAGGTCATTCGAATTTCTTGAGCTTGACTCCGTCACTAGCGAAGATCCCCGCCTTCCCTTTCCGCTCCAGAGCCAGCGCTGTCAACATAACAAGCATGCGTGCTCTCACAAGTGGGTTTCTAAAAGGAGGTAACCAATTCGAGGAAAGGGCCAAATATGGACAAAGCGGATACAAAACTGGGTCAAACAGAAGTAGCTGTAAGAGGGGCCTTTTCTGGACACTCATGACAAAACCAAGGTGTGTTTTTTTTTTAATGAAATTGACATTTTTATACTCTATGGAGGTCTAAAGAGCCAAAATGTGGGACCTTTAATACAGCACGTAGCAAGATTTGAAGTAGTCTCAAACAGATTTTAAAGGCCACCATCGTTTGCAGTCTTAGCAGAGAAAAAAAGTAGAATCACCTGGCTTGTTCATGGTGAGGTGGTGGATCCATTACTTCCCAGTTTGAACATCTTTTGGGGGTAGCAAATAATGCTCAAACTCTTTTGGAAGTTGATCTGAGAGAATGAATGCCAAGGGTCAGCTGCACTGTTTGCTGTTGCCATGCAGCTACTGCTACAAAGCACAAAGAAAGTGCCGTGGATAAAGTGAGTCAGTCTTCAAAATAAAATATTCTGCATAGAAATGTTAATTAAACAGCACTTTTTGTCCTTTCTGTTCTGCCTTTTACCAAATTTTCTCAGGCCTGAAAATGGGCTGCGCCCTGGTGGTTTGTGACCCTGCCCTGAACCTAGTTTTAAATGCAGCACAAATGGAGGTGTACATGTTACATGTGGAATATTGAAATGCACTTTCATTATTATATTTCAGATAAGTACTGAGTAACCGCAAGTCCACAGTAAAGCAATACCATTTGATGGACATGGCAACCACTCCAGAGTGTGCAGTCGTTCGCATTTTGCCTGAAGTCAGCTGGGATAGGCTCAAGCTCCCCGCAACACTGAACAGGATAAGCGGTATGGAAATGTATGAATAGATGCTACAGCAGTCTGTCTGACTGGATGTTTGTAAGAACTGCAGCAGAGGGTGTGCCATATGAATATTGTCTGTTATGTTTACTGTCAACAAAATTAACAGATATTTGTCTTAAATGGTTATCATTAATTATATTTGTTATAATGTACTGTAGATTTCATTGTGGTGTGATGATGGCCTGTCCAGTATATTTAATCATTCAAACTGGAAACTGATCATGGATGGGCATTCAAAATGTTTTTGAATAAAACAATGCAATGGAATGAGACTCAATTATGTGCTTTATTGGGATGCAAATGAATGAGTGATGATATTAGGTGTGTTTATTTTAGTTAAATGCATCAATTTGTATTAAATAAGTGTGTGTGTGTGAGTATATATATATATATATTTATACTCACACACACACACACACATGGATTGGATTGATTTGATTTCAAAGTGATTTGGTTAACAGGCATCTGGTCTACACTGGTTGCATACTAAATAAAAATATTCAAAACGCACTGAATGTGCATTCTACAAACTATACAGTTATTTCAATATATATAAAGGTGCTGATACTTTGTGAAACAGCATGTACATCAAAATGTGTTTCCCTGCATTCAACCTGTCTGAGGAACAACTGTGTTGCAACTGGAAACATCATAGTGAAGACTTGAAGACACAAACAGGCATTCGCCAATGGCCTCCTCTGTTATAGTCATTTTACCAATATATGGTGGTGTTGCTCTGTGCTATAACTGCTTTTAGTGAGGGGTTGCGGAATATGAAGTGAGGCTGCTCGCTGCTACTTTGCATCTTGCCGATGTATTTGAACAGGAAATAAAATAATTCAAGAAGAAAATAAATACTGAAGCACAAGCCAGAGAACTAATATTTAAAATAATTTTATTCAACTCATTATTATTTCATCATGATTATTTTTTTAAGGTACCCTCCCATTTTTAAAATTGTATTATTTCTATCATCTTTGATGTCATTCTATTGGGTTTTCAAGATAATTTGGGTTGGAAGTGTCCAAAATGTCCTTTTTCTAGCTATTCTAGTTGTTTTTTCTGACTGGCATTTGAGACGGTCAGATTTCTCATTATTAATTAATGTGTATGAGCTTTGCTCTGCCTGGATCGCTCAAATCACCCAATTTTCATTCATTCATTTCCACACTGCTTATCCTCACTAGGCTCACGGGCGTGCTGGAGCCTAATTCCGCTTATCTTCGGGCGAGAGGTGGGGTACACCCTGAACTGGTCGCCAGCCAATCACAGGGCACATATAAACGAACATTCATTCGCACTCACATTCACACCTACGGGCAATTTAGAGTCTTCAATCAACCTACCACGCATGTTTTTGGGAAGTGGGAGGAGCCCGGAGTACCCGAAGAAAACCCACACAGGCACAGGGAGAACATGCAAACTCCACACAGGCGAGGCCGGATTTTAACCCGGGTCCCCAGAACTGTGAGGCAGATGTGCTAATCAGTCGTCCACTGTGCCGCCATCTTACCCAGTTTAAATATGGAAAACAGCTTGGCTCTGATTGGTCCATATCACGGTGGCTTTAACACTTGATAGATGGCCAAGCACTCTATATACCTAACTATCTGCATACAAGCAATTAAAACGTAATTGTTTTCATAATATGTCCCTTTTAAGTGGATTGGGGACCAAAGGATTGCTGGTTGCTAGAGAGAGGCCTGTTTGCGTCCTAACTCCAACTCAAACACATTTGAGGATGACACTGCTGGGATGCTCTTGCACTGCTTTCACAGTTAAGAAAGAAGGGCTATGATGGAGGCGGAATATGATGACTGGTTAACACATCTGCCTCACAGTTCAGTGCTTGTGGGTTTGAATTCAGACAATGGCCTTTCTGTGTGGAGTTTGTATGTTCTTCCTGGGCTTGTGTGGGGTTTCCTCGAGTTCTCTGTTGTTTCCCCCCACATTCCAAAAACATGCATGTTCGGTTATTTGAAGACGAAATTGTCTTTAGGAGTGAGTCTATGTTTGTCTATGTGTGCCCAGCGTCCAATCCAGGGTGTACGGAAGTTGGGATAGGCTCCAGCACCGCCTGCGACTCTAAATGATGTAAAACAGTATAGAAAATGGATAGATGGATGGGTTAAAATTGAAAATGACGAGTACACTGAGGGTTTTAAATCTAGTTAGTTAGTTTACGGAATACCATACATGTAGCCAAACGTTTTGTAAATGTAGGCAATTAATTTGATGAACTTGTATAAATTATGGAATTATCTTCTTAATAGATTGATACATGTTACTTATATTATGTACATGAGCACGGCTTTACTCTTTTTTTTGTTGTTGTCCTGTTGGCTTTCACTGTGTGCTTTACAGGCAGTGACCTCACGGCGCCATATTAATATGCTCCCTCCTCCTTCTCCTTGCCTGCTACAGATGTTAGCTTAGCACTAGCAGCTAGCTGCCAGTCTCCTTATCACATCCACTGGGCTGACATAGGGCAGCGGCGTGATGGAAATTGACTCACTTCAAGAGGCGCTCAGAGGTTTATTCAGTTGATTTCGGATTATTTAGTAATCATCAGTACTTCCCTATCTGTGTACACTGTGTTCGTGTGATTTTCACATTGTTGAACGACAAAGTGATTGGAGCGAACAGGCTAATGTCGTCGACTAGCTGCTGCTCGTCACTAGCTTACTGTTCCACGGAAATGGTCTGGTGTCTGGCGAATAAGCAGGAAAGCTCGCTGTTATGTTGTTGTTTCGTTTACCCATAAGATCGAATGTTTTTTTAGTGGTATGTGAAAAGTTCGCTTAAAAATAACACAAAGAAGAAGCCAAGTTGAAGTTATTCAACAGTGTCGACGGCTAATGAGCGTTCAACTTCAGCTACTGAGCTAGCTTGAATTGTATGATTCATTAACCTACTAGTATGTACATTACCACCATTTAAGGAAGCAATTGAATTTTGACACAAGCAGTTACAGTTACCTTGTTAAAACGAGAGAATACTGTTGGTATTACGTATGGATGTTGTTAGGTAATAAGTTCATTCTCCCCGGAGATTGATGGACATTTTCCCTAGGCTGTTTTGTGACGTACATGTACGCTAATTTACTCAATTGTCACTGTATTTCCTCCAGACTTTGAGAAGAAAACAAAAAGGGAGCCATGTCCTGTACTGGAGCAGTTTTTATGTCATATCGCCAAGACTGGAGAAACCATGTAAAGGAACATTATAATCATCCCTGTAATGCAACACGCTTATTATACTTTGGCACCTGTGTCTAAAACTACTATTTTACATTTCCTATAGGGTCCAATGGTCTCAGTTTAAGACCTACTTTCTTTTTAAATTGGAAAAGGTAATGGATGATTTCAGAGCCACAGCTCCTGAGCAAAGAGGCCCTGCCAATCCCAATGTGGAGTCCATTCCATTTGAAGATATGAAAGAGAGAATCCTGAAGATTGTTGAAGGATATAATGGGTAGGTAGCCTTTTAATTAATAATTTGAGGAATATTTTTGGTCGAAAGGTTAATGGACACACTCTCCCTCCTGTATTAACTGCTACCTAAATGTTAAGGTTTATGCATTTAGGTATTGTAGTAGATGTGTTCACGATTGGGAAGCTGTCCTATTTGTTGTGCCATATTAATGTCTGATTAATTCATTATGCAACTTGTAATTCTCCATGTGGGGTATATAAAAATGGTATTCACACATACTGAAATCTGTTTTTGCCAGAATTTACAAACAGGTGGCTATTACACTTACCTTGACAGTCGACAAAAGGCCTTAATGTGACGCTTGTCAACTTTTTGAATTGGTTGACTTATCAAACTAAATTTAACATTCACCATTCCATCATTTATATTTAGAATGGTTTGTTTTTCTTTTTCTATAGTAAAAATAACTGTTGCGTTATAATACCTTTAAATGTATAGGCAGTGTTATGCATGAACAGTTCACAAGTTTAAATTGAAATCTACTAATGCCACTAATGTAAGACATAAACACACATCCAGTATAATTTACCTTTTGATCACAATTGGCAAGTATTTATATATTTATGTATATTTTTAAAAAAATTATGTGCATTATAACTGGCTTGTGGCTAGCACGAGTAGCTAATATAGCACTCAACGTATTACCTCACTGCTCCTTTGGGGGGGGGGGGTACGAGCACCATTTAAATGACCCAATATCACTGTGTTCACTGAACATATTAAGTAACCCGAATGCTTAAACATCCAAAAAAGCAACTACACAAATGTAAACACTGGGCAGTGATCCTCAAAATAAACTGCAATACTAAAAAAATAATGATTTTTTTTTTTTTTTTTTTAAATGTGTGAAATTAGTATACTAATTTTTTGGCCTGGACTGACTCTTCCCCCACATTGGTTTCACTGGGGGTAACGTCAGCATTACTCTGCTGGTCGTCATCTGGAATTATTTTACGAATTCAATTGTGATTTGGATACAACCAAAGTGCATTGCTCCACTTATATTAACCTATGTTCATTGTTCATGCAATGTTAGTGTTGTATGTCGAAAGTCAATTGTCACACACAAAAATCAAGAACTAATAATAATCTCTTTGAGCACATGCACATAGGCTGTGTTTATTGAACTCTGCCCATGAATGACCAGTCCACCAGTAACAGTTGCCTCTTTAGCATGTCATCCCTGCGCCCCTCTCGCCAGCCCTGACAAATTATTTTAGAACTCAATCCAAATGTCACAGTTGGATTAAGCGTGGGTTGATTAGACATACCTGGAGAGTGAGCCACAAGGATGACTTAAAAAAGGAAGGCAACTTTTTTTGCGTTACCATCTGGGACGCTACATTAGTGTCGCAACAGTCCTATCACAATACCCCTCACATAAAAAAATAACGTAAGAGGGTTATATTTTACAGTGGACGTTTTAATTTGGCACAGCTTAAGTGTCACCAAGAAGCAACGTCATTGGGCAGTGCCTTTGTATAGGATGCCACTTGATGAGCACGCCTGCCAATAGATGGACGAATTTGTGATAGCTCGTCTTTTCTTTTGTCACTCAATAGCCCCTAAATGCTAGGTTACGTGGTCTTTTTTATTTTATTTTATTTCTGGTCCACCATCCGGCGTCTCAGGAGGGAGAAGCAGTGCACCATCAACACTGTGTATAGTGGGGATGGGGCGCTGCTGACCTCGACTCAGGATGTCGTGAGCCGGTGGGGAGAATATTTCGCAGACCTCCTCAATTCCACCGACACGCCTTCCCATGAGGGAGCAGAGTCTGGGTTCTCTGAGGCGGGCTCTCCTATCTCTGGGGTTGAGGTCACCGAGGTGGTTAAAAAGCTCCTCGGTGGCAAGGCCCCAGGGGTGGATGAGATTCGCCCGGAGTTCCTCAAGGCTCTGGATGTTGTAGGGCTGTCCTGGTTAACACGCCTCTGCAACATCGTGTGGACATCGGGGACAGTGCCTCTGGATTGGCAGACTAGGGTGGTGGTCCTGGAGAGTGTGTTCCAACTACAGGGGGATCACACTCCTCAGCCTTCCTGGTAAGGTCTATTTAGGGGTGCTAGAGAGGAGGGTCCGTCGGGAAGTCGAATCTCAGATTCAGGAGGAGCAGTGTGGTTTTCGTCCTGGCCGTGGAGCAGTGGACCAGCTCTACACCCTTGGCAGGGTCCTTGAGGGAGCATGGGTGTTCGCCCAACCAGTCTACATGTGTTTTGTGGACTTGGAGAAGGCGTTCGACCGTATCCCTCGGGGGTCCTGTGGGGGGTGCTTTGGGAGTATGGGGTACCGAACCCCCTGATACGGGCTGTTCGGTCCCTGTACGACCGGAGTCAGAGTTTGGTCCGCATATCCGGCAGTAAGTCGGACTTGTTTCTGATGAGGGTTGGACTCCGCCAAGGCTGCCCTTTGTTACCGATTCTATTCATAACTTTTATGGACAGAATTTCTACGCGCAGCCGAGGCGTAGAGGGGGTCCGGTTTGGTCGCCTCAGTATTGCATCTGTTTTTTGCTGATTATGTGGTTCTGTTGGCTTCATCAAGTCGTGACCTCCAACTCTCACTGGAGCAGTTCGCAGCCGAGTGCGAAGCGGCTGGGATGAGAATCAGCACCTCCAAATCTGAGACCATGGTCCTCAGTCGGAAAAGGGTGACGTGCCCTCTCCAGGTCAGGGATGAGATCCTGCCCCAAGTGGAGGAGTTCAAGTATCTTGGGGTCTTGTTCACGAGTGAGGGAAGAATGGAACGGGAGATCGACAGGCGGATTGGTGCAGTGTCTGCAGTGATGCAGACTTTATATCGTAGCATTACAAAATTGAAGTGGTTGGTACATTTAACAAAAACATTATCCATAACGAGGAATGTCCTGATGCATTTTTTTTACTCATCTGCGTCCGAGTCACTTGATTAGGAATATCTGCCAACACAGGGTCCTGATCCCTCCGCAGTGAAGTAAGTTTAAAAGAGTGCGAAAGGATCAATTTGAAATATAATAATCAAACAAAATGTGCTTATCACACTGAGCCAATTGGTGAACCTGGAATCTCAATCTCTTAATGGTTGAAATTAGGCTTCACACGATCAGGATTTTTGGCGCCGATCACCAATCAGCAAGTTTTAAAAAATGATAACCGATTACTGATCCGATCACAAGATGGAGCAATGTGTCCATTTACATGACTTGTTCATTTATTGTATATACTTGTGTACTGTATACTGAGTACTTCTATCTATCTATCTCTAGCTATCTATCTATCCTTCCTTCCTCCCCCTCTCCCTCCCTCTGTACAGCTTATCCTTGCTTGGGTCGCGGGTGTGCTGGAGCCCATCCAAGCTCAAAATTCTCTAGCATTTCAGATAAATGTTAAAACATCAATGACCTCTAGGGGGCAGTCAAGGATTGGCCACTGACATAAGTTTAGGTCGGATCAACATTACAACATGACATAAATAATGGGTGCTAACTTACTGTAATTAAATTACTTTATTGCAATTAAATTACTTCAATAAATACTGTTAATGACATGCTTATATGGACGGGCGTTGTCCAGAGTTTGCATCTGTTTGACTTTTCCATTTTTTATTATTATTTTAACGCAGCATGGCATGCTCCTCCTTGTGTACATCCTTTAGCTGCCCGATGAAATTTGTGTTGAAGCATTTAGATGACGTTCCCCACAACGTACTTCAGTTGTGCACAGACTGCAAATAACTTGCGTGTTGTTTATATGAGACACCGCAAAATAGTCCCACACCGATGACGTGTTTTTTAACCGACAATATTGAAAAAAACTTGATTGGCCATCAGATAGTTACAATACTGCGCCACAAGACACGTGACAAGGCTAAAAATAAACTAGCTTTTCGATTCATACGCAATGGCGACGCGTAGTTAAATGTCTTGTGCGGAGCCGATTGATGACGTCATTGATCGGATCGGTGAATTATGACGAGAGCCGATCAGCATAAAATGCTAATTATCGGCCGATACAGATGGCACGGCGTATAGTCGGCGTAAAGTCTAGTTGAAATACATTGGTCAACTCTTGCCAATGCCAATCCATTTGTGGTATATGACTGTAGCGTATATGGGGTTAAATAAAAACGTTATTAAGGAGAAAATAATAAACCGGAAGCGACGCCTGCGTTACATCCGGTTTAGCGTAATTTTAAGTTTCAGCGTTATAAATCAAGCTATCTGTCTCATAAATGGGCACCACGCTACTTTTAACATGTATAAAATTTAGGAGAAAGCAACGACAAAGCTTTTAGCAGTCTCGTTATCTGAAGGTTGCTACATGAATTAGATAAGAGTTCTCGATAACCAGAGGTCTTTTGTCGAACCCAAGCACACATACACATATACAGGTAGTGAATTTCTATAGAAAATGTAATGAGATCTACCGGGGGAATCTACAAGGGAGCAATGTAGGGAAACGCAAACAAAGGACAAACAAACATTGGTAGGAAGAGGCTGAGCTTGTGATGTGAGGGTGGAATGAGCGTTTATTGACAATGCATATAGTTCATGTTCTCCTTAATAATTATCTATGATTTGCAAATCATGTTCAACCTATAATTCATTGAATACACTACAAAGACAAGCTATTTAATGAACCAAACTGGTTCAACTTGATTCTTTTTCGCAAATAATGATTAACTTGAATTTTATTGCTGCAACACGTTCCAAAAAAGCTGGGACAGGTGGCAAAAAAAACTGAGAAAGTTGAGGAATGCTCATCAAACAGCTGTTTGGAACATCCCACAGGTGAACAGGCTAATTGGGAACAGGTTGGTGCCATGATTGAGCAATTCAGGGAAGCTCCTTTTATACCCAGTAATTCACTAGAAAAGATGGGGTGAGGTTCGCCTCTTTGTGAACAAGTGTGTGATAAAATAGTCGAACAGTTTCAGGAAAATGTTCCTCAACGTACAATTGCAAGGAATTTAGGGATTTCATCGTCTACGGTCCATATCATCATCAAAAGGTTCAGAGAATCTGGAGAAATCACTGCATGTAAGCGGCAAGGCCGAAAACCAACATTGAATGCCCGTGACCTTCAATCCCTCAGGCGGCACTGCATCAAAAACCGACAATGTGTAAAGGATATCACCACATGGGCTCTGGAACATTTCAGAAAACCAAGGTCAGTAAACACAGTTTGGCGCTACATCCGTAAGTGCAACTTGAAACTCTACTATGCAAAGCAAAAGCCATTTATCAAGAACGCCCAGAAACGCCGCCGGCTTCTCTGGGCCCGAGCACATCTAAGATGGACTGATGCAAAGTGGAAAAGTGTTCTGTGGTCCGACGAGTCCAGATTTCAAATGGTTTTTGAAAATTTTGGACGTCGTGTCCTCCGGGCCAAAGAGGAAAAGAACCATCCGGACTGTTATGGACGCAAAGTTCAAAAGCCAGCATCTGTGATGGTATGGGGCTGTGTTAGTGCCAATGGCATGGGTAACTTACACATATGTGAAGGCACCATTAATGCTGAAAGGTACATACAGGTTTTGGAGAAACATATGCTACCATCCAAGTAACGTCTTTTTCATGGACGCCCCTGCTTATTTCAGCAAGAAAGAAAAACTGAAATATCACACAGCCATAAGTATTCAGACCCTTTGGTGTTACACTCATATATTTAACTCGGGTGCTGTCAGCATCTGTGATGGTATGGGGCTGTGTTACTGCCAATGGCATGGGTAACTTACACATCTGTAAAGGCACCATTAATGCTGAAAGGTACATACAGGTTTTGTTTTTGGAAGAAACATGCTGCCATCCAAACAACGTCTTTTTCATGGATGCCCCTGCTTATTTTAGCAAGACAATGCCAAACCACATTCTGCACGTGTTACAACAGCGTGGCTTCGCAGTAAAAGAGTGCAGGTACTAGACTGGCCTGCCTGCAGTCCAGACCTGTCTCCCATTGAAAATGTGTGGCGCATTATTTAATTAAGCGTAAAATACAACAACAGAGACCCCGGATTGTTGAACAGCTGAAGCTGTACATCAAGCATAAATGGAAAGAATTCCACTTACAAAGCTTCAACAATTAGTGTCCTCAGTTCCCAAACGGTTATTGAATGTTGTTAAAAGAAAAGGTGATGTAACACAGTGGTAAACATGACCCTGTCCCAGCTTTTTTGGAACGTGTTGCAGCCATAAAATTCTAAGTTAATGATTATTTGCTGAAAACAATGTTGATCAGTTTGAACATTAAATATCTTGTCTTTGTAGTGTATTCAATTAAATATAGGTCGAACATGATTTGCAAATCATTGTATTCTGTTTTTATTTGTTTAACACAACGTCCCAACTTCATTGGAATTGGGGTTGTATTTATGAACTGCTGCACACTATATGATGTGCTTTTGTACAGGTAGCTTTAATGACTCAAGAAGAACACATGAAGGTTGTCATCTGCTCTGTTCCTTCTTTCAGAATTCCCTTCACTATACAGCGCTTATGTGAGTTACTTACAGAACCCAAGAGGTACTACACAGGGACAGATAAATTTCTTCGAGGTGTGGAAAAGGTCAGTGATAAGCATGTAAAATATTTTTGCCCCTGAATTGGAAACTGGATCTGACTAATTTAATTTATTTTCATCTAGAACGTAATGGTGGTGAGCTGTGTTCATCCAACATCAGAGTAAGAAAAGTCATCAAAACAGCTAATACAAAGGTTGTGAAACCAAACCTTGTTGTGAATTTAGCATTGCCCTTCTAATTGCAGGAAAAATGGATGCAGCGCTGTCAATAGAATGAATGGAGTAATGCTACCGGGGAACTCCTCTTCCTTCACAGAGAGGTTGTGGTTTGAGTCCATTATACTTGCCACTGTTAACATATCAAAATGTGAATGGCATTGTATTTCTGTTTTTTTTTTTTTTTTTTTTTTTTTTTTTTTTTTTTTAGAAAAGTGAATGGTCCGGGAACTCCACGGCCACTCAACCGACCGAAATTATCTCTAGCCAACTCCCTTGCAGCTAATGGACTACCTGACAGCACTGAAAACAAAGACCTCAAAACAGACCAAGAAGGTGTTAAAGATGTATCCGGAAGGTATGTTGTAATGCGTGGAATACATTCTCCTTGCTTTGAAAGAATGAACTCACAATGACCTTTTGTTTCAGTGAGGTTTCAGCCTCGGGAGATAGCCTGGGGAGTGCGATAAAGAACAAACACTCAGACACAGAAGAGGACATGGAATCTGAGCAGCAGGAGGTGAAGAGACTTAAGTTTGGCAAGGATGATGATGATGAGGAATATGAGGAGGATGAAGAAGAAGAGGAAGAAGAGCGGGAAGTAGAAACGCCAAAGCCTTTAAATGCCACTTGCCTCTCAAAAGAAGCAGAAGCCATTGTCCAAGAGGAAGAAGAGAAAGTCAGTTTCAAGGATGAGGCCTCTTGCACTGCTACAGCTGTTGAAGACCAAGGTTTGTGTTTTATTGATTTTGACATGGTACTTGGTCATAAGGTTTGGAGGTAGACCAAATATTTCACAAAAACTCAGGTTGACCAGCTTATGGCTAGTGTTCGACTTTGAAGGTTCCACTGTATTGTAAGTAGAAAATGGCTCTACACAGTTTTTGTTTTTATCTTTAAATCAGTGGTGATGAGAGTGTGACTAAGCCAATTACTTTCACAATCTATGATTTAGTGTTTGAGTATAACGCGGTGATTTCCAAACTTTATGCAGCCAAGGCACATGTTTTACAATTGATACATTAATTACTGTAGGTACAGTGGATATGGAAAGTATTCAGACCCCCTTAAATTTTTCAGTATTTGTTATATTGCAGCCATTTGCTAAAATAATTTAAGTTCATTTTTTTCCTCATTAATGTACACACAGCACCCCATATTGACAGAAACCAACTGTATTGTTGAAATTTTTGCAGATTTATAAAAAAGAAAAACGGAAATATCAAAGCCATAAGTTTTCAGACCATTTGCTGAGCCATTCAACCATGGCTGGGCCATTCAAGAACAGTCACGGAGTTGTTCTGAAGCCACTCCTTCGTTATTTTAGTTGTGTGCTTAAGGTCACTGTCTTGTTGGAAGGGGAACCTTTGGCCCAGTCTGAGGTCCTGCTTTTCATCCAGGATATCCCTGTACTTGGCTGCATTCATCTTTCCCTCGATTGCAACCAGTCATCCTGTGCAACCAGTGCCTGGTTTTCTCCACACATACCGCTTAGAATTAAGGCCAAAAAGTTCTATCTTGGTCTCATCAGACCAGAGAATCTTACAGTATTTCTCACCATCACTCCTTCAGGTGTTTTTATTTTTTTTAATTTTTATTTTTTTAAGCAAACTCCATATGGGCATTCATGTGTCACAGCAATTACAAGACACTTCTGTCAGTCTTTGTGCTTGCAAAACGGTGTCAATTCACTTGCATGTGTCCGCAGGCACACACCCCTGGGACTCTTTCGCTGGGTGTGGGGCCACTCACCTATTGCGACAAATAACTCATGAATATGTGAATTGCTTGGGTATCCCCTCACTCACACTCTCGTCCTATAGACGCTTATAATTTACATAGTCAATCCCACCACACTTCAGTTTTTTAGCCGGTTCACGACCCTTGTCCTGCATGCTTCTTCTCCTGTCCTTGTCCTATTCTATCTTGTCTTGTCCTTCCCTCACAGGGTGTAGCACTACAGCCCCATACAACATCCATCCATCCATCCATCCATTTTCTGAGCCGCTTCTCCTCACTAGGATCGCTGGGAGTGCTGGAGCCTATCCCAGCTATCATCGGGCAGGAGGCGGGGTACACCCTGAAATGGTCGCCGGCCAATCGCAGGGCACATAGAAGCAAACTATTCGCACTCACATTCACACCTACGGGCAATTTAGAGTCTTCAATTAACCTGCATGAATGTTTTTGGGATGTGGGAGGAAACCGGAGTGCCCAGAGAAAACCCACGCAGGCACGGGGAGAACATGCAAACTCCACACAGGTGGGGCCGGGGATTGAACCCCGGTCCTCAGAACTGTTAGGCAGACGCTCTAACCAGTCGTCCACCGTGCCGCCCCCCATACAACACTCATATCTAATGTTTCATTGTTGTAGATATGAAATTATTTACTTTTCTCATCCTGTTTACAATTAGTGCTTTGCCTTTTGTCTTCGTTTCTCTCTCCTCTCTAGTAAGGTTGTTCTGTTCGACTGATTGAGTCTGATTCTCAATAAACATCAATTATAATACTAAGAAACCACAGCGGCAGGTTAAAAACTCCACTGTGACCCAGTAAAACTGCTCCGGCCTAAAAGGGATACATATCCTCCATTCTGCTTGACATAACAGCCGAACAGGACAAAAAAAAAAAAAGAGTTAAGTAATCCTTTTTCAAACACAGGGACCGACTTGATAATCCATAACACCTCAATTTTGCAAATAGAAATTCATGGTCTATCAAATCAAATGCAGCACTGAAGTCTAAAAATATCGCCCCCACTAAGCTACCTTTAACCACATTTTAATACCAGCTGACTACAATATGAACCAGTGCAGTGGCAGTGGAATGACCTTGTTTATAAGCATGCTGAAATTTAGGGAGCAAGCCAAATTTAACAAAAATAATTCTGAATCTGCTCACATACAATTGTTTCCAACATTTTTCCTAAAACAGGTAAAATACAGATGGGACAACTATTAACCCCATTTAATGGAGCCTTTTTATTCATCCATTTTCCTCAGCTTATCCGAGGTCAGGTTGCGGGAGCAGTTTCTTTAGCAGGGACGCCCAGAGAGTTGGAGGTCGCGGCTTGATGAAGCCAACAGAATAACATCATCTGCAAAAAGCAGAGATGCAACACTGAACCCACCAAACCGGACCCCGTCTACGCCTAAAAATTCTGTCTATAAAAGTAATTAACATAATCGGTGATAAAGGGCAGCCTTCGCAGAGTCCAACCCCCACCAGAAATGAGTCCGACTTACTGCCGGCAATGCGGACCAAACTCTGACACTCGTCGTACAGGGACCGAACAGCCCGTATCAGGTGGTTTGATACACCATACTCCCGAAGCACCCTCCACAGGACTTTTCGAGGGACACGGTCGAACGCCTACTCCAAGTCCACAGAACACATGTAGACTGGTTGGGCGAACTACCATGCACCCTTGAGGACCCTGCCAAGGGTGTAGAGCTGTTCCACGGCCAGGACGAAAAACCAACAATGCTCATCCTGAATCTGAGATTCGACTTCCCGGCGGACCCTCCTCTCCCGCACCCCTGAATAGACCTTACCAGGGAGGCTGAGGAGTGTGATCCGCCAGTAGTTGGAACACACCCTCTGGTCGCCCTTCTTAAAAAGGGGGACAACCACCCCAGCCTGCCAAGCCTTTTTATATTTTAGGAATAGGAATTATTTTTTATGTTTTCCACTGCGAAGGAAAAACACAGCACAATAAACACTTATTAAATAAGTGACAAAGCGAAAGGGTAACATGGGTCCCCCTTCTCATGGGCTCACTACCAGTGGGAGGGGCCGAAGGGGTTGGGTGCAGTGTGACCTGTGCGGTGGACGAAGGCCGGGACCTTGGAGGTTCCTATCCCCAGCTACAGAAGCTGGCTCTAGGGACATGGCGCGTCACCTCTGGCAAGGAAGGAGCCTGAGCTTGTTTGTGAGGTTGAGAAGTTACGACCAGACATAGTCTGGCTCGCCTCCACACACAGCTTGGGCTCCGGTATCAGTCCTCTCGAGAGGTGTTGGAATCTCTTCCACTATAAAGCTGCCCACGGTGAGAGGCACCGAGCAGGTGTGGGTATCCTTATCGCCGTAAGGTGGTCGGTGCCTGTCGTGGCAGCAATCCCCGAACCTGTTGGTGGACACGAGCGGTGAGGGATGCCATTAAGCTGAAGAAGGAGTCCTATCGGCCCTTTTTGGTCTGTGGGACTCCCTAGGCAACTGATGGGTACCAGTTGCCCAAGCAGAATGTAGCTTTGGTGGTCGCTGAGGCAAAACCTCAGGCATGGGAGGAGTTTGGTGAGGCCATGGAGAATGATTTCCGGATGGCTTCAAGGAAATTCTGGTCCACCATCCGGTGTCTCAGGCCCACTATACACTCAGGAGTGTATAGTGGGCATGGGGCGCTGCTGACCTCGACTTGGGACGTTGTGAGTCGGTGAGGAGAATACTTCGAAGACCTCAATTCTACCGACACGCCTTCCCATGAGGAAGCAGAGTCTGGGATCTATGAGACGGGCTCTTCTATCTCTGGGGTGAGGTCAGCAAGGTGGTTAAAAAGCTCCTCTGTGGCAAGGCCCTGGGGGTGGATGAGAGTCGCCCCAAGTTCCTAAAGGCTCTGAATGTTGTGGGGTTGTCCTGGTTGCAACATCACATGGACATCAGGGACAGTGCCTCTGGATTGGCAGACTCTCTATAATAATTATTGAAATAATTAGCAATGTCTTCTGGTTTAGTTATACGCCCATGGATATATTTGGTGTCTGCAGGTGTAGACTTGTCATGCCCAACTAGCTTGTTGAAAGTTTTCCAAATCATTTTAGTGTTGTTCTTAGCCTCCCCAAATTCCATCTCAAAGTACCGTTTCTTTTTATATTTATGTAATTTGCAGGTTGCTTTTCTTAACTAATGGAATCTGAGTCTAGGTCTGGCTGGAACCGCATTTTTGCAGGGAGTAACCAACTTTGAACAACAAAATAACAGGCAGATTAATACATGTTCAGACATAAAAATCTAAAATAATACACGTCCACACAGTGCTTAAATTAATAAGTACGTCACTGCACCCGTCACTTCAGAATGTGGGCAGGTTAAGAGTACATTATTATTATAAGTAAATATTTGTAATATAATATAAGATAACCTTTATTACTCCCACACTGGGGAAATTTGCATCATTTCAGCAGCAATTGTGGCTAGAGGAAATATTAATAGCAAGCAAGAGAAGACGTAATTCCATTTTTTTTTTCCTTACATGTACTTCTTGAACAGGTACAAATACATCTCACAAAATAAAAACCAAAACGTTTGTCTATACATAAACTATCCAATTCAGATCTGAATAATCTGCTGTAATAGGCAAGGGAGGCCTGCAGTTCTGTTTTTTTTTTTTTTTTATGTTACCATGCTTGAATACAGAATTGCCAAAGGTGAATTAATCCATAGAGAGATATGATTTTGGTGGAATGTCGAAATCTCATATGATGGTACTTGGCTCCAGCATTACAAGGTTGATGGAATAAAAACATTACAATGACAAATATTGAAGCCATAATTTATTAACAATTATGGTTATGACTGTCGGAAATGTTCTTGACAGCATTTTGAAAATTTGGAAAGTCAGACGAAGTTGGACAAATTGTTCTGCAAGTGAATTTTCATAGGTTGGCAGCCCTGCGTTAAATCAGAATGTAATAAAACATTGTGTCTCCTTGTATTAACCAGCGTGAAAGCATTTCTTTGTTAATCTAAAGTGCTTTTGGTGACAAAGACCCCACCTGCAGAGGGCAGAGTGTGCATATGCGCATGCTCACACACACTGCGTGTCTCTCTGTTAGTAACTCTACCGGAACTAAAACAAAGACTTTTGGATTATTCTGTTACTTAGTAAGATTTAAAATCTCAGAAAATTGATAAAACCAATCTTTTTTTACCCAATCTTGATCAGCTGAAAGTCACGTGATCGACCCCAATTTTCGATTATGTGATCGGATCGGGATGTCCCTCCTATTGTTAAGATTGTGTTGGAAGTTGTGTTGTTTGTAGTCTTTCTGGGGGTTTGTGTTTGTGTACAGGATAATCATGTTAGTCAAAATCAGGGCTGACATAGGATGGTGACTTATTATTTTTTTTTGTTTCTTTTGTAATTTTTCTCATTTTGAACTGTTTTAAAGACTGAAAAGTACATTGCTTCACATTGTCCCACTGTGTTACAGAGCCAACAAGCAGCACTCAGGCTGAAGCATGTCCAGACTCGGGCCTTGATGATGAACAGGCCGAAAGGGAGGTACTGTGCGGATCGCAGCATGACGCCAGTGACATGGATCAGACAGAGCACCCGTCACCTGCTTGTGTCACCAGAAGCCCAGAGACCGGTGCAGACAGTGAGGAGAGTCACAGTGACCCAGTCAGCAGCAGCAGCAGCAGTAGTAGTAGCAGCAGCAGCAATAGTAGCAGTTGTAGCATAGACGAGAGTGTAGAAGTGGCCAGAGATGACATTTCACCCACTCCATCCAGTAGTACGAATGAGCCACCTACAGAGGGCGCCATGGAAAGTTCCTGTGTGGACATGGGAACACCAGATGAGCCCATGGAACAGGACTAGACTGAAAGCCCCCACTCTGCGGTCATGTGACACCACAAACCAGCTTGTCCTTGAATCCAGCTTGACTGTCACTGGAATGGGGATAACGTCACCTCATACACAAACACCTCGTCCACATTTGGACGCCCCTCCAAAATGGCTACCTGGCATTGATGTGAGCAAACAATTATTTAGTATGAACATTTTTTTCTTTTTTTACTGGAATTTTGATTTTTTTTTTTTTTTTTTTTTTTTTTTTTTTTGCTAAAGAGTTGGTTTCAAGCAACCTTCTTTCACAGCTGGAGTTTTTTGTGTGTGTCAGTTGGAGCTTTTTGGTGGGCTGTGATGGTCATTTTCTTTTATTTTTTTTAATGCCACTCATTCCATTTAAGAAAGGATTGGTATGCTGTGTCTCCTTGAAGCCCATTGGGTACAAGCACCAGACTATAGGAGTCAGCTGTGTTTTTCTTTCTGAAGCACACTTTGAAGGTGCTGGAGTTGTGCATTGACCTGAGCCCAATCCCCTACCACCATTTATCCTGTTTGGCCACCAGGCTGCAGGAAAGGAACGTGTTTTTTTAAATTCACTTAGCCCCTTTCACAAGGATGGAGATCTCCACGATGTATCCCATGATTGAAACCTAGTTTTTGCATGATACACTACCAATCCCACGGGACTATACGATCACATGCTACAATGCAGAGGTGTTCTCTGAAAAATAGCATATTGTGGATGCATAAAGTCACCATTATTTATATGATAATTTCAGTTCTCTTGGTTGTTTTTGGAGTTTGTTTTGTTGTCTGCCGGTTGTAGTTTCCAAAACCAGCGGTTAGTACAAAGATGACGTCCGCTTTCTTTGTATTGTGATGTCACTTTCGTTTCACTGACTGACTTCAGAGTAGTCTCTGGTTGCAGTTCTCCACCTATTTCTGCAGCTATACTTTTTGATATTTAGGATTTTAAATTTCTGTAGATTTTTGTAGATTGTAATACAGTATGTGTTCACTGCCTTTGTGAAACCATATATAATTGTGTAATTTCTGTGTATATTCTGAATGCTTTTGCTTTCAAATGGGGTATTCAGAAACAGCAATAAATGTTAACATTTTTATGCGTGTTGGTTCAACTTATATTAATCATGTCATTTTAGTCTTTGCTTCATGTTCGTAGTCTCTTAAAACCCTCTTAATGTCGTACACATTTAAACCGGGTCCCCTTGATGCTTGGGAAAGAAGAAAAATGAATAGAGCCAGGTTCAAGTGAGTAGGGAGGTCGCTCCAGCATGGTGATGTTCCTCTCGGCAAGGAACTGTTGGGTGCTCGGGGTATTGTGAGCAGGCGTCATGGTGAAGCACCTATGGATCATCCTGCTGCAGCATCTCCCATCTTCTTGCGTACTGAATGAAGCAAATGCCCCAGGACCTCTCTAGATTTTATGGTGGAGACTGTCTGCATGCTGCATTAAAATGACACGATTCAAAGAAATTCCAGAACAGTCGAGAAATAAAAGTACCGTATTTTCACGACCATAAGGCGCACTTAAAAGTCTTAAATTTTCTCCAAAACGGACGGGGCGCCTTATAATGCAGCGCGCCTTATGTGTGCGCAGAGTTCCAACATCTATAAATGTTGTTGTGTGATGAGCGCTCCGCTTGACTTTTCTTTTTTATTTTGTGACTTTTTGACCCCTTGAATGACTGGGAGCATTTCCTGCCGACACGCTGCTTATACAGAGGAAAAGAGGACGTGGCTGAGGACAGCATGAGGATGTGAAGGGGAAGGGTTCGTGAAGGAGGACGCTAAAGCTACGCCCCCAGTAGGTATGCATGCGGGGTGTGCATTTTGCAAAACAACATCGGTTTGGCTGAAGACCTTCGAAAATGGTGCCTACAAAGAGACACGCTTACAAAGCACAGTTTAAGCTGCAAGCTGTCAGTTACGCGGAGGAACATGGGAATCGAGCAGCTGCGAGAGAATTCAAGATCAACGAATCCATGGTTCACAAGTGGAGGAAGCAGGAAAACGAGCTTCGCCGGGTCAAGAAGACGAAGCTGAGTTTCCGCAGAAACGAGGCGAGGTGGCCCGAGTTGGAAGAACAACTCGAGCAATGGATTAATGAGCAAAGAACAGCCGGGAGAAGCGTCTCTACAGTCACCATTTGACTGAGTGCAATAACGCTTGCAGAAGAAATAAAAATCGAACATTTTCAAGGAGGTCTGTCTTGGTGCTTTCGTTTCATGAAACGGTGCAATTTATCCATCCGGGCAAGGACTACCGTGGCGCAGCAACGTCTGGCGGATTACAAGGAATAGCTGGCGTGGGAGCGATGGATGACAGATGGCGAACACAGCTTTACTAAGACTGCGTGGCAATGCCGGGCGAGTTACGCCACAATTTGTGAATGGATTGTGTATGCTTGGGCTGACGTGTCTGCTTGCACTGTTCGAGCTTTCGTAAAAGCATTTCTGAGGACCCGCACGGCAACGAGACTGACTCCGACGAGTACGAGAGGAAACCTGGCGTGTTTGATGGAGAACTTCCCCAGCTCTTCATTTCCGATACAAAAAATGAGGACTTTGATGGATTTGTGGATGAGGATTGATCAAAAAAATAACGTGAGTACATTGTTAAATACTTCAATAAAGTACAACCGAACTCAGTTTTGCTCCCACTGCCTTTTTACTAGCGTATGTTTTAAGCTAGCGTAAGTTTTATCATGCCTGCGCCCAATAATGCGGTGCGCCTGATGTATGCGTTAAATACAGAAATAGACCCCGTAACTCAGACTGCACCTTTTAATACGGTGCGCCCTATGGTTGTGAAAATACAGTAATGGACATCTGAAAAGTCATTTACAAAAGCGATTTGTAAAGCTTTAGGATTCCAGAAAACCATAGCGAGAGCTATTATCCTCACATGGAGAAAACATGGAACAGTGGTGTACCTTCCCAGGAGTGGCCGTCCTACAATTAGACCCCAAGAGACCAGCTAAGACTCATCTAGGAGGCCACAAAGGAAATGAGGACAATTTCTGAAGAACTGCAGGCCTCCCTTGCCTCAGTTAAGGTCAGTGTTCATGACACAACAATAAGGAAGAGACTGGGCAAAAATGGCATCCATGGCAGAGTTCCAAGGCGAAAACCACTGCTGACCAAAAAGGGTCAACCTGAGTACTTAATTATGTTGATTTATTTATTTATTTATTTATTTCCGGGACAGAAGCACACGCAAACTTTGGCACTGGTTACAGTGACAGGGTTAAAAGAACCTTAATCATAGTAAAAGGGGTTTCTTTCAGTTTAAGTACATACCAAGAGTTGCTCTTATAGGCAAAAGCAAGTGCAAATTCAGTGGTTAGATGATACAGGTTTGATATTGCTGTCTCAGTGGGGTCAATCTCTGTGTCATCCAATAGAGGACGCTGTGTAGTTTCCAAGTCAGACAAAGCATGGCCTCTAATCAGAATGCAGTCCTCGCTCTGCTAGTGAGTGTTGTGACATTCAGTATGCCTCCAAATAAGCTTCCTTGAAAATCCTGAAAAAGCACAAACAAGACATCATGCTCTCTTTCAGTTCCATCCGGCTCTGTCCGCATGATGAACTCCGGCTCGCCTACGCTCGTGGCTGCCAGACAAGGCTTCAAAGCATGTGGCCTGTGAATGAAGAGGAGTTGACAAACACATTTTCTTCACTGTCTAAATTTCTAAGTTCTCCTCCTAAACACGTAGACAAACTAGTTGAAAGCCCTCCGGTTAAAGTAAGAAAAGAAAAAAAAACAATGGCCACTCAAATAAGTTACAACTCACAATGATAGTAATTAAAATTTACTGAGAAAGAAGAACTGATGGTGTAGTGCACAAGTGTAAAAATCATGGGCCAGATATTTTATGTGACCTGCTAGAGCAAATTGTGCATCTACGTCGACTTTATTTTTCTTTAGAAAATCAAATTGCAAATTGTCTCCACTTTTAATAACGTTGAAATACTGCAAGTATTTTATTGAACAATAGTTGAAAACACTAGCTCACCTTACTTCTGATTTGAAAACTAGCTATCGATCAATTTCTTGTGTTCTGTGTTCCACCTCTCTATTGCTGTTCATCGTTCATCGGGCCATTCATCAGGCCAAAATCTCATTGAGACTTACAGAACTGATTGCACTCATTGCCTCAAAAGGTTGAACAAACTGTAAAGTTAAGAGTACAGTACCACTTTCTGATGTTAATGTGTTCATTTTCAGTGATTTACTTATTCATTATTACTTTTAAGTGACCATTATGGATCCCTACAATGTTTTCCCTAAATAACATACTGTGGTCTTGTGATAATTTCTAAGCATATTGATGATATGTTTTGGTGTGTGGTATAAATATTTCAATATGAGAAACATCACGTTACGCTCCCTTCTTTAAAGTTCCAGCAGTCATGCAAACTTAATCATTTCGTCAGATGCTAGTCAATGTGTTGAGGGAATCTACGCAAAACCACTTTGAAGAAACCCACACAAAAAGGAGGCAACAGGGAGGCTCTCAAGACACACTTCAGAAGATCAGTCTAGGTTAAGTGGGGACAAGTGAGAAATACTGTGTATTACTGTATGTGAGATAGAAATTCAATTATCCTCAAGTCCACAGTTTCTGCAGCGCTCAGTATGGGGTTGGCATGCGCAGCAAGCAATTGCTGTTTCAATTTCCATTTCTCTGCCACAGTGTCATCGTGACTGGGAAGAATGGAAGACTGCTTTGATTTAGATATTTGTGTTAGTGCCGATTAGTTTTCTTTTGCAGTTTGGCTTTATGTATCACACATCAAACATGTGCAGTTGCATGTTTCTTAAGACATTGCCCATTATGTGGTGATGATTCTGATTGAGACTGAAATGTATGCTGCAAGGCTGTTCAACTGTGAAAAATATGAAGGATTGCATTTGAGGCCTACAGATTACAGTGCTTGTATTCAATATGCATCTTGGTATCACTTTTCACACTGCGCTTAAGTAGGGGTACAGATTCTTCAGTTAAAATCAGAATCATCTTTATTTGCCAAGTATGTCCAAAAAACACACAAGGAATTTGTCTCCGGTAGTTGGAGCCGCTCTAGTACAACAACAGTCAATTGACTGTGAGACATAAAGACATTGACAAAAAACAGTCACTGAGCAATAAGGGGTTAATAGTTATCTGGTAATGCCTGTACTTTTTTTTGACAATTGTGCAAAAGATGCACAGTCCTCTATCACTTAGAGCAGTTCGAATCACTAATATTGTAATAGTCCGGTGCAAAGGGCGCCGAAACTTCAAGGAGTGTATGCGGTTTAAAGTGACGAGTGGCGCGATAATCTGGGACAATGTTGGTTGTGCAAATGTTGCAGATAATCCTCAATCAGTGTGCAAATGGAGCAGATGCTACTCTGGCATGAGTGGCCAGTATTGGTCAACAACAGATATGCAAATAGTGCAGCGTGGCGAGACTACTCCAGTGAGTGCACGAGTAATATATAATTGGCCCCACAGAAATGTGACAATGAACTCAAGTCAAAAAATTGCCAGGATATTGTAATGGAATTGTACGTTAGGTGTTTAAGAAGTTGATCGCAAGAGGGAAGAAGCTGTTGGAATGTCTGCTAGTTCTAGTTTGCATTGATCGGTAGTGCCTACCTGAGGGAAGGAGTTGGAAGAGCTTGTGTCCGGGATGCGGAGGGTACGAGAGGATTTTGCACGCTCTTGTCTTAGTTCTGGCCGCGTGCAAGTCCTCAAGGGTGGGTAGGGGGCACCGACAATCTTTTCAGCAGTTTTGATTGTCGGTTGCAGTTGGAGTTTGTCCTTTTTTGTAGCAGCACCAAACTAGACTGTGATGGAAGAACGCAGGACTGATTCGATGACCGCTGTGCAGAACTGCCTCAGCAGCTCCCGTGGCAGGCCGTGCTTTCTCAGAAGCTGCAGGAAGTACATCCTCTGCTGGGCCTTTTTGAGAACGGAGTTGATGTTGGTTGCCCACTTCAGGTCCTGAGAGACTGTAAAACAAAGCAAAACAAATCAAATCAAAACAAAACTGATAAGTAAAAGTAAGCCGACACGGTGGACGACTGTCTCACAGTTCTGAGGACCCGGGTTCAAATCTGGCCTCACCTGTGTGGAGTTGGCATGTTCTCCCCGTGCCTGCGTGGGTTTTCTCTGGGGACTCCGGTTTCCTCCTACATCCCCAAAACATGCATGGTTAATAGAAGACTCTCAATTGCCCATAGGTGTGAATGTGAGTGTGAACGGTTGTTTGTTTATATGTGCCCTGCAATTGGCTGGCGACCAGTTCAGGGTGTACCCTGCCTCTCGCCCAGAGTTAGCTGGGATAGGCTGCAGCACGCCCGCGACCCTAGTGAGGATAAGTGGTACGGAAAATGAATGAGTGCCAAATTTAGACTAGTCATAAACAGTCGATACAGAATTAAATTATCAAAATGAAATACTACCAATAGTCAGGTTGTGGCTTTTTGGGTCAGGCTTACCACACTCTAGTGAAGTACAAATATTCACATTACTGAACATGGTGCTAGTTGCCGGACTTGATGATTCCCACACCCACCCCACCATCTCTCCCTCCTCACAACCACTCAGTGTAATGGCACTGAAGGAGCCTGTTTATAACAGCCTGATGCTTTTAGAGACCATTAGGAGAGATATGATGTGGTCTTTGCATCAGGTTGTAAAAAGTGTGAACATGAGACTAATAAAGGTGCAATTACCCCAACTGAGTGTGCATGTGGTGATATTTATTTAGAGTGCTATTGTATATGTGCATCTTCCAGCTGAGGATGTGGACTGCTTGGATGTTTTATGATGATTATAATGGATTGTTGGGCCACACCGGAGGAACAGAGAGGATTTTACCCTGGCAGAGCTGCTACTTTGTGTTCAGGCAAAGGTCAACATACAGTGTCGCCAATCACACATCGGAACATCTTTGACCTGGTCAATTGGACACTGCACTAAATTGCATTATTGTTTATAAATTTACATCCCAAATAAATAAGACACATGAAGTGGAATCCTTTAGGACTTAAACTGTATTGATTTAACTCTCAGTCAAAGGACCATAAAGGTGAAATGTGACTTATGAGAATATTCCTCAAAGGTTAAGTAAAGTGACTTGGGTTCTTTTCCACTTCAAACATGCTGCTGTTGGCTTGGAGATTTTTTTAAAGTGCAGGGCATCCACTATTACAGCAACTATAGTCATCATAATGGCACAATGATGAGTTAGATAATGAATCATTTGTTTTAATTTGCTTCTATGTTGGCCGTCAAATACTTTAAACTCTCTTGCCTGGTCGTGGCTCAAGGAAGATTGACCACTGTTGATCTATAGAATGGCAGGCACACTCCCTTTTTATTGATGGACCTCCAAACATGCATTCAAGCATAAGCACAGTATATTGATTAAATTACTTTTATTGGATTTATTTCATACAGAATAAAAACATGCTCCCCCTCAAAGCGTAGTGTATTACATGTAGTGGTGAACACGTCAGCAGTGCGCATGTCCGACTGGCGATGACACATCCACGACGTAAGGTATTTTTATATTTAAAGTGTGCTACCGTTTTGAAATTGATTTCAGCCCCAGCATGCCTGCGACCCTAGTGAGGATAAGTGTTATGGAAAATGGATGGATGACATTCACATGTCACATTCACACATAGGGTGCCATTTGACAATAGCAATTTTTCATAAGTGTGAAAGTATCCATCCATCCATTTTCTGAGCCGCTTCTCCTCACTAGGGTCGCGGGCGTGCTGGAGCCTATCCCAGCTGTCATCGGGCAGGAGGCGGGGTACACCCTGAACTGGTTGCCAGTCAATCGCAGGGCACATAGAAACAAACAACCATTCGCACTCACACTCACACCTACGGGCAATTTAGAGTCTCCAATTAATGCATGTTTTTGGGATGTGGGAGGAAACCGGAGTGCCCGGAGAAAACCCACGCAGGCACGGGGAGAACATGCAAACTCCACACAGGACTGTGAGGCTGACGCACTAATAAGTGTGAAAGTAAACAATGGAATTCTATATTTGTCTCGAGGTTGTTGTTGTATTATTATTATTCTATTCATTTCTTTTTCTTTTTTCTCTTTTATTTTCACACATTTTAGATCGGTTTGCATGGTGAAAAGACCCATGCATGGTGTGGGGACCTTCTCCTCTTGTCCCTGTGTTTGCTGTTCCGGAATCTTTGGGGCGGGACTTTTTTCACTCCTTCCTGATCTCGGGGGCGGGGGGACCACTGGGGCGACCTCCTGGGGAGTAGTGGAGGTGTGATGGTGACTCGCCCATGTTCCGTGGGTGCTGGGGCGGGGCCGGCTGACACCCGCCTGGGTCCCCCACTTTGGCTGCTGGTGGGAGCGGCGGGGCCCCCCTGTCGCTCCTCCTCGGGCCTGCTACCCGCTCTTCTCTCCGTTCCTTGCGTCCCGCTGCGGTCGCCTCTTCTTCTTTCCGGCTGCGGCGCCTGCTGCTGACCAGGGGTCGGGAACCAATGTCTCACGAGCCACATGTGGCTCTTTTAAAGGACTACCTCTGGCTCGCAGATAAATCTGAGATGACAACGCTTAATGCGGTAAATAATCAATCATTCTGACATATAAGTAAACAAATTCAGAAATCACTGTAAAAATAACATTCAAAATTCTCAATAGACCCACCCTAAGTATACATTGCATTCTACATCAGCAGGTGTTTTGTGCTCAAATGTGTGGGGAGCAGCTAGATGGAATGCTGTCTCTGGTCATTCGGGTGGTCAACTTTATTGTTGCCCGAGTTTTAAATGATCGCCAGGTTAAAACACGACTAAATTAAGTTGGGAATAATTATCCCCGTCTGCTTTTGCACAGCAATGTGCGTTGGTTGTTAAGAGGTTAGGTGATCAGCTGTTTCGGAGCTTGCCTGAGCAAAATCTGGACTTTTCTTGAAAATGAAAGCTGTCAAGCATCCTGAGCTAGCTAATACTTACTGAAGTTTTATAATATTGTGGACATGAGTGAACATCTGAACCAGCTCAATGTGAAGATATAAGGCATTGGAAATACAGTCCTATCCCTTCAACAATCAGTGTTTGCATTTGAAAACAAGATGGAATGACATGGAAATACATTTTAAACTATATGGCTTTCATGACTCTCTTAGGCAAAAAGGTTCCGGACTCCTGCTCTAGACTGTTGCCCATAAGCATTTAAATTCCTCCACCCTCGCTATCTCTTCTCCCTGTAACCACACTCTCCCCCCTCCAACCGTTTCATTCACGCACATATATTCTGTCTGCTATTATCATAAGTCTCCTTTCCAGTGCATGCCTCCACCGTTCTTAATGTTCCTCCACCTGCTCAGTGTTTTCACTGTTGGTCTCAATGTGACATGTGCAGTGGAGTCATTTCCCAGAATTATGTGGTGGTGTTTGTAATGTCTCAGAATTCTCAAGTTAATCATGAGATATTAGCTATTTTGTGGTGTTGTATTGCGAGCAATTTAGCCAAATCGCTAAATATTAATGAGGGTGTATTCAAGAGTCTAACTAAATGACAAAAGCTTTGAAAACCCATTAATTTGTTTTTTTTTGAAGGGAACTGAAGTAATCAATGTCATTGTCATCAGTAATGAGCTGCTAATTAAAGACCCACATGGGACTGGAGGGTCCAAGGTCCATCAGACAGATGGGAGTCCAATAAAGAAGCCATTAGGTGATATGACCAATTTTAAATGGAACACAGTGTTATGGCACTTTCAAGTAATGAACTAATTGATGGCTTTATTTATCAACAAGAAAAAATAAACTAATACAAATAAGACATTTTCTCACTGACTACGTAGCTCAGGGGTGTCAAACTCAAATTTAGAGGGGGCCAAAATTAAAAAATTGGGACAAAGTCGCGGGCCAAACACAATATTTATTGAAAATTGACTGCAATTGTGCATGTTTTCCCTTCGTTCCAGATATGTGATGTTAAACCTTATCATATGAAAACGAACATAACTGAATCTGGAATAAGCAAACTTTGATATGATAAACACATGGGAAATCAAATGTGCAATAACAGACATGTGGTATTTGTTTCTTATGTAAATAGATACAATCTGTAGATCTAAAATCTAATATCTGTCTTGAACAGATAATCTGCCTCCCAACTATCTTGAAAGCTCCTGTTTTCCACCTTTCATTTGGGCATTTTTGGGAAGGGGAGGTATACAGTATATTTGCCTGAGGAGACTGGTAGCATGGTTGCTAATGACTGCAACAGAAAAGGCGTTGGCGCTTGCCAGTCTCATCTGGTGCACCAACACACGAGCAAAGCATTCAGGGATTTGTAGTATTAGCGGCACATGCGCTACATACTGGAGGGCCAGCTCCAATATACATTTGATATGGTCTTGCAGGGCAAATATAATATATAATGTAATATATACATATATATATATATACAAAACATTCTCAGACATTAATCATTGATATCTATTTTTATATTTCAGTTACTGTAAAGAAAATGCAAGGCGCACACTCTGCCCCTTCTCGTGATACTGTCGATTTTTGTTTTCATCTTACAGCAGACCTCTAAGCCATCCGACGTCTCTTTGTGAGCTCTGAAACTCCGAGGCTTCCCTCTTTCTTGTCGCCAAGCAGGAAAGCTGTAAAAAGGCAGTCGGCAGTCGATTCTTTTTCCCTTTGCCATCATGTGACGAAGTGCTCCACCAGGTAACACAGCGACGTCTCACCATACTTACAGTAAGTTCAAATGAAAAATGTGACGTTAACAGCGAGGGAGAAAGCCTTGAGTTCGAAACAAGAGACCCGTCACCAAAGAAATGGCGATTATGCCCATGATGCAACCTGGCGTGACAACATGTTTCCAAGCCCTCGTCTCCAAAGTGTGTAAGAGGGCAAAAACTGCACAGTTGCACACTTACCTGGTTACACAGATTCTTTCGTTCACACAATAGATGGAGAAACCCTAAAATGTGGCTGTTCCCTGTCAAATCTGAGACCTCTTCTTTGGGTTTGCATAAAACGGAGCCTGAAAGATGCGTATGAAACTTCGTGCACAAAGTATGTGACCTATCAAGAGAAACTTCAGGGAAAGAAACAATGCATCTGTACGGAAACTGTGACCCATGCATACGCACATTTTGGTGACAAGGGAATTTAGTGATGAAGTTGGCGAGATGGTGAATTGAGGTGGTTGGGCTGCTACAGCCCTTCCTACGAGCGGTCACCAGCGGGTAACTCCTCACCAACCTACCACTGGCAACTCTAGAGGAAGAGGATACATTAGACCGCTGCTTTTATTTTAGCATTGCTTTTTCACACATTGTATTTTCCATCCATCCATTCATTTTCTTTACCTCTTATCCTAACTAGGGTCACGGGCTGCTGGAGCCTATCCCAGCTATCTTCGAGCGAGAGGCGGGGTACAACCTGAACTGGTGGCCAGCCAATCGCAGTACCAGTTCTATTTTGTTTGCAATAAAAGATTGCTCAAGGCTTTTTTTTTATATGACTTCTCCGGCATGTCAATGTCTCCCTCCATTTGCATTCCCAGTGATGGACAATATTTGTGTGTCCCTCTGTGCGAGCTCAGGTCTGCACATGTCCCCACTAGGAGCAGCAACACTCTACTAGATGGGCCGCAGTTTTTATGGGAGGGGATCGTCAACTTTCAAATTGGACCACTTTTTTGTTTCTCCTTCTGTCCTCTTTTTTTTTTTTGTACCCAAAAACTATGAACACAAAACTAAACAAGTCATGTTTTCTGATGGTTCGCACACAGAGTTCACTCTGCCATATTTAGAACAGGCCAGTCCTTACATGCATTTGGTAAGAAGTTCATTGTGGGTTTTATTTTAAGTCTGACCAGGTATACTCAACAGTTCTAACAAACAATTCCACCCAAGTGTGCTCATCATATATAAAACAATAATTTATTTCTGTCATTTTACAGGATGTCAAATTTAGCGGCTATCTAAGAATTTATTAAGTTGTTATTGACTTCAGTACATGAAGGCCTAAGAAAGCAAAAGTGACTATAAAGTGTGTTTAAACACAAATGCAGTCAATAATATATGAAATGCTTTTTTCTAAACATCATAATGTTTGTGTGCCTACACAAACATTATGATGGTCTCTACATTATGTAACAGATGGTATGTCGCTGATGGAAATAACTTTGGGAAATCGGCACCATTATTGGGAAATTACATTTAAATCTTTTACAGTTTCTGCAAACATTTTTATTTACAAAATACCTTTTAAAAAGGACTATGTTTTATACATTGCAAGAAAAACAGAGTAAAAGCAGAGTATGCAAAGTATGCAAAGCAGTAGAATACTGATAAAAGCTATACAGTATAGTAAGAACATAATTATGTAAAATAGTGTAAATGCTGGCTGTTTATATATGGCACATTTCATACTTCCAATAAAAAAAGTATGCTTCCAAGATTATTCAAAAGAGAAAGCAAATAAGTAAAATAAAAATAATTAAAAAAAAAGGATTCATTTGGCAAACGTTTCCTACAGTCCAGCCCACAACCAAATGAAGTCAAGTCATTGAACTCATGCCGTGGAAACACTCCATAAAAGTCTTATTTCCTATTTACAACAATTTGCCACATTGAACGAAGCAGAAATCTCTACCCCAACTGGTAGTGTCCTATTTACAGTTCACCAACCTCCAATCCGTCCTCTCTGAGAGCAGAACTTAGACCGTAGTCACAGACAAGAGTGAGGTGTAAACTTTAGTGCCATCTGGTGACTTGGTACCATGGGTCAGCAGTTCCTGAATGGTCATCCAGTTGTCAAATATTTTCTTATTTCTCTTTTTCATCATCTTTTTGTTGCTGAGTTCAATGATGTTGGGTTCCTTTTTGTCCTCAAGGCTGACTTGCTCCTTCAGACAATCGGCTCGGCTTTGCTTCATGAACTCGCGACGTTGCCGCTGCTCCTTGGAACGGACAGCGTGCTGCTTCCTCTCTTCCTTGCTCCAGTAGCGGCCCATCTTCAGCTCGCTAATGGCATCGTCGTCTGTGGTCATACCGCTGCGCTCCTCGTGTATGCGCAGGGCGCGCTCCCTCAGCAGCTTGTCCCGAATGGGCCGCTTGGTAATATAGCGGGTACCGTCGCTGCGGATCTTAACTTTCCACTCCATCTTCTGGCCCAAGTCACCGGAAGCGATCGGGTCCCGACACATACTGACCAGGCTCATCTGACTTTGGGCATACTCTACGGCGGATTTCTGCTGGATCAGCTGCATGTAGCTCTGGTAGTGCTGGGCGTGAGCGGGGATGTGTGCATGCTTATAAGGTGAGCGTGGCTGAGCAAAGTTCCTCCCAGGTTTGCTGGACTCTCCTAGTTTCCTCTCCTTGCTTTCTAACTGCAGGGAATCGGGGTCCTTTGTAAGGGCTTTACTCCTGCTGGGGCCACAAACGTCTTGGAGAGGGGACAGGAGAGATTTGAGCTCCCTGCCATTTGCGCTAGATGGCCCAGCTTGGTTCTCAGCCCCGCGACGCAAAGAGTTGTCTGGAGACAGCTCCAGTGTAAGAGGAGTGCTACGGCAGCTCTCGCCAGTATTGTAGGCACTGGAGCTGTCTTTGTCAGATTTCTCCGGCATCTCTGTAATGTCTGATAGCTCATGGCGGCGTGCGTCTATGGTAGTATTGTAGTTGCGGAAGCCACTGTTGTGGAGCATCCAGGATTCACGACACTGCTCCCTAAACTGCTGCATCTTGTGGGCACGGACGATATTAAGGCACTCTAGCTCGATGTTATGCAGCTCCTCATTGAGCAGCTCCAGCTCTTTGTCCACAACCTCCTGGTCTTGGCTTTCTGCCCTGCCACCTTGGGGATACAAGCCGTGAATTCCTCCATTCCTCATTTGGCACTTGAGCTCCAGGAGTTCTTTGAAGCGCTCACATTCATCCGCGGGGATACCAAGAAAGTCGGCGTCGGCAAAGTCTGCAGAGATCAATGACTCGCCGCTGAAAGGCAGGTCGGTACTTCCGAGGGTGTCCTGGCTGAATGTCAGTTTTCTGTAGCTGCTCAGTGTGTTGGATGCCGTTGTATGGTCGTCAGCGATGTTCTCCTGTTCTGAACTCTCATCATTCCGTGTGCTCTCGTCAGTACGACCAACTCCGCTGTCCTTTTCGTGGTGATTGGAGAATAGTGTGGCCGTGTCAGTGGTGCCCCCATCTTCCTCATGCTTCTTCTGCACAAAATCACAGACCACACATGAGGCTCAAGAGTACTTTGACACTGTCAAAATTAGCGCCTGACCTATATGCATTATTTGAGGCCGATGTCGATTCCGATATTTGACAGAATAAAATTCCAATCACTGATTAATCGGCCAATTAATAAAACAACATATATAACGAATAACTTATTCTTTGCCCCCTTAACGCTTACAACAGGCACAACATTTGACTGTTTTACAGTACTTTGTCCTTTAGTATTGGTTTTACTCCACAACACAGAGAAAAATATAATTTTGTTATGTGCGCTTAGATGTTATTATGTTCGTCTTATGTTAATGTGTAAAAAAAAAAAAAAAAAAAAAAAGAACACATTTTGGCCCATTTCCGTCACTTTGAAATGGCATAATATCGGTCGGGCTTTAGTACACATATTTACGATTGTATTAGTTGGGACAATTGTAGAATTGAAACATCTTGTTGCATGACAGTCAGAACTCAATGATTTAAAAATGTTGATGACTGCACTTCATCGGTTTGTTTCTGTTTTAAGATAAGTTCAACTGCCTTTACAAAATCAGCGATTGACTGGTCGAGGGTGTATCCCACTCTTCTAGATTCCCACTTACATCCTAGTACACAAGTGGATTTTTCAGATTTATTATTTACCATTTATTAGTGTATTTATTTTTCCATGTTCTTTTTATTTTATTTGTGGCCCGTACAGCTTTTTGGGCATCAAGAGTTTTCAGCAGAAAAACATCCTCTCAAATACAACAAAATAAATTAAATTGGAATGAATTAAAATTACAGTTTCATTCATCCCTAAAAAAACATTATCATCATTTGTCAAAATCTAAAGGTGTTTTTGGCACACGATGAGATATAATATTAATGTACTAAAAGTCATAAAACTGTCATGTTTTTTTTTTTTTTTTTTTTTTTTTTTTTTTTGGTCCTCACACGGGGGCAGGCAGAAAGACAGACACACACACACACACAGTCCACCCAAAACATGTTACAATTATAAAAGTCTATAGACTATTAATAGTATTAATAATAACAGACAAAAGATTATCACACTGTCTGCTGAATAAAAAAGCAGTTGATTGAACAGCTGCACTTTCAACATACAGTATGTACTAATGCGGAGTAGTAGATCTTTGTGTCTTCACACTGAGGCATGTGTGTGTCTGTAAAGTACCTGCTGTAGCATGCTTGCAGTGAACTGCATGGCCTGATGGTGCTGCTGCTCCAGCATATCCATGTGGAGGTCATCGAGGAAGTCATTCCTGTCATCGTCCATCCAGCCCTCGTCCAGCTGAGTCACAGTAGGGAGAAGGTATGCTTTACTTGACTAAATATTCAATGGAAGCACAACTTTGTGATTCGGTTTAGAAAGTGACTAAATCGTCATCCAACAAAAAAAAGTTACTTCATCTTAAGGGAGTTTGCATGTGTAATGATCCTTATTACCTGGATGTGTGGTCTGGCAACCAATAGAGAGATGTTCTGGTTCCCTTCACTGGTCAGCAGCACAACAGCAGCTTCACGGTTTTGGATCTCGATGCCATTGATCTTCGGGCACATGGAGGAAATTTGCATTTAAAAGCATCTGCTCAGTACAGATACCGAACATACATGTATAAGCCTAGAATATGAGCTCTCACCTGGACGATTTTGTCACCTTCTCTAATTCTGCCATCTTTAGCGGCGATGCTGTTTGGATCAATCTAAAGAAAGAGTAAAACAATAAGGAACAAGCCAAGGAATCCTTTCCACTTGCCTGTCTGTCTTTATGTATGGAATGAATATTTGTTACATTGACAAAGAAAATATTTATTTCACTTTCTCAAACAAAGTCTACTACTACTAATAATAAAAAAAACATACCGCCTCCCGACCACCTAACCACCCATTCTCTATACCTGTGGTTCTCAAACTGGGGTTCGTGGACTGAGGGTTCACAAAATAATTTGCAATATATTATTATGTTGTATGATTGCAAAATAAAATAAAAATAATTTGGTGGATGATTGAAAAAGTGCCTATTCTACATATGGGGCCAGCGTGCCAACAAAACAAACATAAAAACCAATTACTTCTCCCTACCTTACCTTTGGGCCAATTAAAAACTCTGTTATTGACTGTGACAGATTATCACGTAAATCTGACATCACTGCAATGCCAACTTTTGGAGAAAAAAAGCCCTATTTTAGAGAATATCGGCGTAGTTTTACAGAAACAAGGTGTCTTACAAAAAAGGATAATATTACAAGAATAAAGTTGTATTTTTTAAGATTCACTTATTAATGTATAACTTCCTTCATTCATTAAACTTTGACTTCAGTATTTAATATTATTTAATATTAAAAATGTATCTTGGAAAAATTGAATTTCAGTCTTGTAAAATCTTTTGATCCTGACAAAGTACATATTTTTTCCTTGTAACGAACGTTTCTTGGTGTTGTTCATAATATTACAACTTTTTTTCTCTAAAAAAATATGAATTTGCGATTGTAAACTGATTACCCCAACCCCCCCAGTAAGATAACGTTCACGTATTGGGTGGCAGATGTACTAACCACACTATGCCATGTTGGAACCACATTTGAAGATGTTTTAAATGAACAGGTAATTCAGCAAAATAAGTGCTGTATATCCTGGAGAGCAGATGAAAACATAAAAAAAATGATAAAAAGGAAATAATCCAAGTATACCTCACTAATGTAAATCCCAGCTTCATCCTCATCATCAGTCCTGTAACAGATCGTCAGGCCGAGCTTGTCTTGGATTTTGGCTCTGTATAGATCAACCTCCTGTTGAGATACATTTAGTACACGTTTGTGTCAAATATCCGCATAAAGACAACATTTGTGTGTGTGTGTGTGTGTGTGTGCGAAGACATGAGAATAAAAGTGTTGCATTTGTTTTCATGCAGTTCAGGAATGGTGCTAGAATCTGAAATTAGATTACTGAGGGAGAATGACATATCAATCACAAATGAATCGTGCAGCTTGATGCTGGGCAGCTATTGCCTTTCAAAGAGGCCTTGACAGAATGAGCAACGATGCAGTGAACAGCAGGCAGACGGAGCCCCACTTCCACTTGTCAACTCCTGTAATCTCACAGTTTCAGTAAGCGATAGCAGCTGTGTTATCTGGAGCATGACACACATCTGGGAGGGTTCAATCCCCAAAAATCGGTTCAAAATAAAACATGGCCTTCTCTTCAAGAAACAGCTTTGGAAAATGTTTGCATTTTATTTATTTTGCATCAACAAAAGCAAGAACTGTGGGATAAGTCAAGTTTATTTGGTTTGCCCTGAATCACAGACGAGTCTCAAAGGGCTTAGTAGGCCCACAGTTAACAAAGACCTGGTTGAGTACCTAAGACGTGTGTCCCAAGACTTTTGGGTAGGTCTGGCAAAACACGCTCCTCATGGTCTCATACAGCATGAACCCGTCCCCCTTCCTTCCCTAAAAAAGCCCCAACAATTTAAGTTTAGGACTAGATTTAGTTTTTATTGTGTCAAAGATTGCCAAAGTAAAATGCTGTTACTATTTGGCGCCGCATAGTTTGGGCGACTTTGGGGCTTTCTTTTTCATGTCTATTGTAATAAATAATGTCAGTTGGGTTATTTACACTTAGTTTCTATGTACATTGTTTATATGCACAATATTTAATCGTATTATAACAATATATACTCCATTATAGGAATGTATGATCTCTTTTTGTTTGGTTGTGGAGGGTCGACATTTCTAATTTGAGCCCTGAGCTGAAGTTTTGAAAACCCTGGTTATGCATATTGAGGGCAAAATAGATAAATGCACGTTTTGTTCAAGCTGAATATTATAATTAATATAAGTACTGTATGTTCATTGTTAATCTTACCATTATTTGAGGTATTTTCATATCTTGGATCTGTGCTCCTTTTATTATATTATGATTCCTAAATGTACAATCCACATACGTTACAGTGTCAAAACAGCTCTTGGATTAGACAACCCGAAAAAAAAGCTGCTGATTTTTTTCCACTTGCTGGACCGGCTATAATATTTTACCATACTGTACATTTGTATACATATTACAAAACACAAACTTGGCCAGGACTTTTACAAAATTGGAAACATGAAAATGGATAACCTCAAGACACTCAGTGGCATACTAAATTATGGGCTTGATCCTGAAATACTGTAACTAAAGCAGCACTAAATTTTTGTTGGTGGCCTATTTTTAATGGAGTCTTTTAAACAAAAGATGCTACAGGGTCAGTCAGCGTCAGTGCAGCTGCATCATATCTGCTTTTGGCTGACCCACTCTTCACCTTCCTGCTCTTGCCTGTTTTTAATTTTTTTTTTTTTAAGCTAGGTGACTGGTGTGTGGCGGGGATCGGGGTGGATAGAGGTCACAGATGAACCACAAAGAAGCCACGGGAGTCTCTGACCATGCAGCTACATTATGGGCTCATCTTGGCATTGTTAACGGGCAACTACAAATCCATCATGACTGATCTATTAGCTGCTCTATCTAATTATCTGAAATCCACTCATCTCTACGGCACAGGGAGGACTTATTAGGCATTATCACCAGTGAGTAATGATTCCTGTCTGGCCTACACATCAGTGTCTGTACGTGGCGGAGACAGATAGTCAATATAAACTAGGATATATTATATTGTGGTCACTCGATTGGCCACTGACTGGAGACACACAGGCGAGGTCAAGTCTGCTTATGGAACAATAACACGTTTGTTGATAGTATGTACAGTTAAACTCAATATTCTTCAGAACAAAGCCAGATTTTGGGTCGAATTTGTGATAATTTACACAAGATATTGACAGCAGACTAAGAAGTTGTGTGGTACTCTAGGGGTTGTGCAGAATAGTCAACTTTGGGACTCCGCAATGAAGTTTAGAGCGTGATGTCGAAAAGTAGCCAATGATGTGTTTTGGCTTGACGAGGAGGCAGAGCGCTTGCAGCAACAGATGAGTGTGCCGAATAAAATTAGTCAGTCATCTTAATCGATTTAAATTGTATTCCATTTCAAAATGCACAGCTTTGGTAAGATAGGGGAACCATTTCAGGGGGAAAAAAGAGCCAGACTCATTTTTCACCCACACTATTAAAGTTCAATTATTTGCAAACACTGCAAATTCTCACTAGGCAGGACTCGCTGGTGTGGTGGGCCAGAACGTGGGCAGCATTCGCTGTTTGGCCAAGTTATGCAAATATTATTGGGAAAAAAATATCAATGGCGTCATCAGTGACAAGTTGATGTCAACTTGATTTTGCGTCGACTGTACAAAATCTGAAGTCGTCCAACTACTACTGCGTTCACATTTTGATAATTATTCATACACCGGATTTTATCTTCTATAACCTCTATCATAGACAATCAGATATGCTTGTATTAAAAATAGTTTTGTACAGAACATTTTACATCAAAATGTAAAAAATATTGGAACCAGTGAGTATTTAAATGTAATCCCCCTCTATTCTTTTACCACTGTGTCATTTCCATTCAAACGATACCCATTTAACAAATGAAAAGGCACGTCAACTAACAAATTGGCCATGGTCGGAATAATTTTGGGTTTAACTGTAAATCTACATTGAAAATATTCGACAATTAATTATGCTTACCTCATATTCTAGCTCTTCACGTTCTATGTCCTGATTAATACCATCCAGGAAATCATTGGGGTCAAAGTATTCATGCCCAGGAGGATGCCTGAAAAAAGACAGAATGAAGGACAAACTAAAAAACAGAATACTGGGAAAGTAATATCAACTATATGTAGATAGCCGCCCACTCCAATTCTGAAATGGAGTGCTACCCAGAGGCCCATCACAAATGAATATGCTCTGTGGTTAATTTGATGAGGATAACAATTAACGAAATGACATTTATTCATTTACAACTGTAGGGTGATGGCTTCTGTTCAGGGAAGCAAAATGTAGCCACACTCTCCAAGCTTTAAGGCCTAAGACAGACAGAGACAAAGGGAATATGCAAATATGCATGAACACAACTCTCTATTTAATTTGCCAGTGTACCCCGTGGGAGTTGTCGGCTCCTGTGACAGGTACACGTTCCCATCCAAGCCCAAACACATCCTGTGTGATCACAGCATGGCGATAAGGTGTCGTGCTCCCAATCCCAATTAACTGCCGGCGTGAGAGGTCTGTCTGTGTTTGAGTGCTAAGTACGTTTTTTTTTTTTTTTTTTTTTTGTCCCCCCCCCCAAAGCATACCATAGTCATCATTTATTTGACCAAAGTGATAGAGAAACAATGTGGGTGATCTAGATGCAGTAAAATACCATTAATTACTTAAAGGACAGTTGTGAGAGCACTTAGATCATGATAACAGTAGTTTAAGTTTGTTTTATTACATGACAGTATATGGGTCATTTACATTTAATTTGGTCAGTAACAGCAAAGACATGTAAAAAAAATTATAATTGAGCAATTTTTTAATGTCGCCTTGTTTTTATATGAATAAATGTCGCCCATCCTGAAACAGCCATGCTTAAAGCCCTATTTTCAAAAAGGTATTGATGATTTATAATTTTAGGCATTCATAGTAAAGGCAATTCTTATAGACAGAGCAAATGGTGGCGGCCCATTTAAATAATATTTATTTTTAATAACCGTAAAGAAAAAATTGCATAACGATAAAGAGTAAAAGCTTCATAAAAATTGTGTGAGTTGCACAATTGCACATTTTTTTTTGTCCCATCAATGGGACTTTAAATTGAATTGATTGTGTTTGCCTTTGAGTTTCCTTAAAATGCATCAACCATCAAGTGTAAATAAAACTACAGTGAGACATATATAGGTTTACCTAGTTACACTAGCTACACAATATTGCAAACCAGAGTAAGTGGAAAAAAAACCCAAAAGCATTACACATACAGTAAATTGATGAATTATTAGTTATTTTGTGCTTACTCCTCTGGAAGCAGGTACTCCTCGAGCACTGCCACGGTGGGTGATGGTGGTGGCAACTTGGCGAGGGGCATAATGTGTTGGAGGGTGATTTCAGTCTGGGTGCTGATATCTGACAGTTGGGTGTCAGCGGTGGGGGAGAGCAGTTTGGGCAGAGGGGCCCGGCGCAAAACCTGGACCATGATGGGATCCTTGGCAGTACGGAAGGCTTCCACTGCTTGATCATGGGATGCTTTTGATAGGTCTTTGGCATTGACCTGGAGAGAGAGAGAGAGAGAGAGAGGTGAAGAAACAAACAAACAAACAAACAATTTATAAAAAAGATTTATAAAGGTGAGGTACACTCTGTTCATACAAAACTGATAATGTCTGATGATTGAATCCTAAGCCAATGGTCCCCGCAAAACAGAGCAGCAACATTCTGCTTGACAAATTATTCATTACTATGTCTTTTACCGGGTCACAGTCAGATCAAGCACAATAATCTTTTATTTGGTGGATTCTTTCTGTTAAAAAAAAAAATAAAAAATCTTTAGCTGCATGGAAGGTCTCGTATTGAGCTGTGTCAGGATAAATGTGACCTCCAGTCAAACATCGGATTGGGTGCCATAAATTAACATGAGAAGACTAATATAACCAACATGCTACAAAGAAGAAACTAATAGATGGGAGTTGAACCACCACCAGAAGAAACCATCCATGCATCTTCTAACACTCATTTTGTTCACGTTCAAAAGAAAGCTGGAGCCTATTCCAGTTGACTTTGGGTAAGAGGCAGGGTACACCGTGGAATAATTGCCAGTCAATATTGGCGCCATTAGAACTCGTACTACTAAATGCTGAGCACAGACCCTCAAAATCAGATGGCAAGGTATTGCGTACTTGAATTCATGTTTCATACGGATTAAACTCGTATCTGAACAAAGACTTAGGTATGTTAGCCTAAGTTTCCGCCCAAAAGAAGTGAAAGCCAAAGTGAACTGACAACGTCAACCTCTGCTTTTCACAATAATTGTTCTTGTTAGTTTTCTTTCCTTTTTTTTTTTTTTTTTTAGGTTAATACTGACACAACATTCCTGCCTTAAATTGGTTGGGTAATCTCTCCCATGGTCCCTCCTCCTGCCATGCAACTGAACACACTCAAAGCTTCCTTAGAATTAGGTTACTTTTGAGCAAAAGCATGCAGTGTTGTGGGTCATTTGGTGTACCATAAATCTTCAATGTCCTTTGAAAGTCTGTGTTTGAGGACTAAATGTTTCTGGAATAATAGCAGAATATTTTTTCTGTGAAGCAGGGCAAATTGGCACCGCACTTTTGTGGATGTATAAGTTTGAAGCGGAATGATGAATACAAAGGGAAAAATATGCAACTTCATGCAGGAATCAGAAAGAGGATATGTGCGAACTAACAACCAGCACGGATTAATGTTAATCCTGAGCATGAAGGATAATTGGATCATCTCAGCAGATTTAAACTTCTAATTCCTCGACATCAAAACATTGCCAAATTTTTATTAATGTGTGGATAGAGCGAGTTTTTATACCACTGGACACAAAAAATATTGACAATTGGTGAATCAAAAATTACAGCTTTTAATTGATGTAAACAAAAATAAACATCGTTTTTTTTTTTTGCAGCAAATCACTGATAAACCATCCCAAAATCGGACAATATTTCTAATACTCATTTGTGCTCCACAGCGAGCCACGGTGTTGCACATCAGCTGAGAAATACAAGCTCCTTTGTGTTTTCTTCATGCTGGATGTCGTTTCCAGCAGTCAAACCTGGTTGCCAGGAATCTTGGGGCTACTTGAAGGCAGTGAACCAGAGACAAAGCCTTTAGCCCCCTTCTTCTGTTGAGCCTAGAGCATTCTGCTCCAGTGCTCTCAATTGGGTGAGTCTCCTCCCAGCTGTGGAGGGGGTCTCACAGCCTCTATTCACTACTCTCACCTCTGACACTGAGTGGCCCTTTGCGGCACACTGGGAAAAAACACACAACACTCTCCTGACACAATACACGTTGCTTCATCACTCGGGAGATTCCAGCCTATGCTATCATAACCCTTTAATTTAACAAGGTTCAAGTTTGAAAATATATATTTCCAACTACAAAATGTTGCAATGATGCAAATTAAAATGTTTGCTTTCATTGATTGCCCTCTGTTAATCTTGGGCCAGATTTGCCTTTGCAGATGAACTTGAGTCGTTGTCTGCGTTGACATAACGAACCGTGACTGTCATGCAGAAATGACTCTGACAACCCCCGGTGCATCCGCTGAGAGGGGTCTCTGTTAAATCCATTTAATGAGAGGAGAGAAGCATTACTTAAAGGAATACTAAATACCGGTAATTCAAAGTCATGTCTGTTTTGTTAGTGTTGGGTGAGGAGTTCACACAACTGTGGGTTTTGGAATTCATTGCCTATAGCACTGTTATACAGACCTGAACCCCTTTTCACCAGATTGGTATCCCCATGTATCACACTTGTATACCATATAACATTTCTTTATTCATCTACAACTAGGGCTCTGCACCAATCGCTGGTGACTGGAATTGGAATTCGAATGGCTACTGACTTTATTCTGACAAGAGCTGCAACTGCTGTTACACCACATATACAAAATACTTAACGGTTTTTAGCCTGTGTTTATGGCCGATGCCATTGGACTTACTGCGCATAGTTTCTGCGTATGTGTGCAGTTGCAGTTTGTTGTTGCAGTTGATAATGGCTCACAGAGGCAAATAGCCATAGCCCTCCACCAAGACCTCAGCGGAAGGAGGTGTCTGATAGGCTAGCCCGAGGAGATGCACGGATAATCATGGCTCAACTGAAGCTGGAAAGGAGCAATTGCTGAAGGGGGCGACCGTGGCAGATTGAATGAAAGGAAGTTGATCCAACACAGGATGGCAGATGATTAGAGCTAGCCGGCTAGCTAGCTAGCAAGCAAAAAACAGGCAGAAAGTCCTAACCAACGATGATTTACGGCAGTGACAAAGGCAAAACGAACCCAGGTTACACCTTTGACCACGGTACGGCGAGGGATCCTGGTTAAAGTAAGCCATTTTAAACTAAAAATAAAAAAAATTCCTGAGGGATAAGCGACACCAAAAAAGGTGCCAGTGTGCTCCCTTTCCAGGTGAATATATAGTTTTCACATAATCAAATTGGATTTTTTATTTGTTAGAGTATGACGTGTTTTTGTTTATTTATTTCGGGAAGAGTAGAAGGAATAATGATTCGATTCTGATTCGGAAGTCATTCGTTACTGTCACCACAAATAGCAAATGGGGATTTAGAGGGCAAGTCCGAGCCCTATCCACAACGTTCCTGTATCCAGTAGCCTTACGCAATCCACTTGTATCCTGATGGAGCAGACCAGTGCTCTTACAGAACGAAATTTTACCCCCATCTAAAAGACTTGACTCTCAATGCAAAAATGTATGTCTTTTGCAACATACCAGAACAGAACAGAACTGTATCCTCTTGTATTTAACATTTGCCAGCAAGCCTTACTAATCATGACAAAAAAAAAAGGAATTTAAATCACGTTTATTTAAATTATTGGCAAAACTGTCTGTTAGTAATTAAACTAATTAATAATTGAATTAGGCTCTATCACAGTCACACATCACTAACATTAATAACAATAGGATTGTGCACTCGTTCACATCGAATAATGTTGAGGCGCTTGCACAGTGATGCGACATCACTGATGTGTGAGGTGGTCCCCTACGTCAGACCCACAGCTACATACAGACCGAACTTGAGATAAATGTTATTGTATTTTCTTAGTTGGTTTCGGTTTGTATCTCATGATGATGCAGTTGAAAGGCTGAAATACCTGCGTGTATTCATTGTATGAGAGAGAGGAGCTATGGGCAGGAGCTCAAGTTATTCGATCAGATGGCTTGTTATCTTGCCGCAGTGGTTCTGATAGTTATGTACTTTTTTGTAAAGAAACAAACCCTTTATTACATTTTTTTTCACAGACCCTCGTAAGTTCTCTTTTTACAATATACTGGCTCATGTAGGTGTCACTTGCAAGATCGTCAATGCACCGTACATTTATTTGCCTTTTACCCGAAACATAGATGCAATGTTGCGATTGCATTTATGTTTCGAGTAAGAAACAAATAAATGTACAGTAGTATCGTGGAGGGTCCGATATCGAACAGCAGGATTACTTACTTATACTGGAACGCTCAGGTTTGTGTGCCATATTGACTCTCCAATAATCCTCTGTTGTTATTTAAGAATTTATTATTAACAGTTGTTAATTGATTCAGAATTGTTTGAATCGTTATTGCTGTGCATTTATTGATTGATTATTAATCCCAAACCCTATTTATCCCTCACTAACAGACCTGTATCCCTATCTAACAGACCTATTTTTTTGTGGAACATAACTGCATAACTGCTATAACATATTATTATTATTATTATTATTATTGACAGCAGGGGCCTATCCTAAAATACCGTAATTTCTCATGTATAATATGCTCTCAAGTATAATGCACACCCCCAACATTGACTCCAAAAATCTGGAAAACCCTTCTTCCTATGTACAATGCGCAGCCATGATTCTGACTGCTCTAAGTGCTAGAGGAGTCTGCATCTTTTTGCACAATTGTTTTGTGTCAATGTCTTTATGTCCCCAAAGTGTTCTGTAAATCTGTTGTACTAGAGAGGCTCCAACTACCGGAGACAAATTCCTTGTGTGTTTTGGACATACTTGGCAAATAAAGATGATTCTGATTCTGATTGATATATTTACATGCAATAAATGTTGGGGGTGATGCCCACCTAATTACTTTTTCTAATTAAGTTGGATCAGTGTTATTATTAACACTAAGGTATGTATGTACGAATGTATATATTACCGTGGTGGACCCTAGAGTTTAGTTTCGACACTGTGGGTTTGCAAAGGTATTTCCACCTCCCACGTAGAGAGGTCATGTGTCCGGTTAACACATCACAGCCTCAATACTTACAAAGAGTAAGGGGGTGGCATTTTAAATGTGTACCTAAATGTGATGTAAACTTATAACTCACAAGATTTAAAACTTAATTGACAGCTTTTCTAAAACACATATCTACTCTTATATCTCATTTTTCTGTGAAGGATTTTCAATACGCAGTATCAACTTTTGAAGATTGTTTTGGGGGAAAAAATTGCATATTATACAGGTGAAATTACGGTAATTGCTATACCGAGGTTTTATAACATTCTTTGATACAAGTTTTCAATCACCACATAATCCTTTATGTAGAGGAGGATAAGATCATCAAAAAGTTGTTTCCACTCCTTAGTGTGGTGAACAGAGCAGAAACTGACAAGCAAATGGTGCCTTTCATAGTCAGGAAGAGAAAGCCCTGGGAAATTCACCCAATAGGTGAACATCTTAAAGAATCATGTGCATTAGAATGCTTGCCTCTTCCTTTTAAGCAAACTTCTTAGATTAATTCTTCAAAGTCTGTGTTTCAGAACAGTGAGGAGGACTGTAATGATCGAGAACAATCAGGCTTATTTTGGGGACCTGTGTAGCATTTTAGTGGCAGCATGAATTTTGGGCCATTCTGTTTGGAAACACACTTAATCCTTCTTTTATTTCACTTCAAACTACATATTTTCAAAGGTTGAAATAACGAGTGAATGATATTCCAATGTGTGTGTATATATTTTTGAGTGTGTCTTTATATCTGTTCATTCCCCCCCCCCACCCCCCTTAATTGACAGTAAAGAAAAACACTACTTTTTATTTGCTACTGTGTACTGGGATCTACCAAACATTGCAGTTTCAAACAGCTAGAACCTTTACAACTTTAACTAAGTAGTTAATTTATATATTAATATAGCATAATATATTACTTACACAGCACGTTATGTGTTTTTTATTCACAATTTTAATTAAACAACTGGGAGAGACTTGAGCAGTTTTTAGAATACAAGAAATATATATGTAGAGTAATGATTTTATAGCTTGGCTAGTTCTTTTACTTGCTCTAAACAATTCAAGTTGCTGTGACTAAAGAGAAAACACACTGTCAGTCAGTGTACAAATAAAGTGACAAGCTGAACTTGGAGGGACAAACCCAACTAAAGAGAAATGAAATTTCCAGTGCTCTGATAGAGGAGGTACAAAACCGAGTGAAAGGTGGTGTTTAAAGGGAAATGTAATATCAAACAGCAGCCAAGAGACCCAGAGACATGTCACGCTTCATTAGCACAGTTATCTTACTCTGCTGCCTGGGCCTCTCCCTCTCAGACTGGCCTTACCAGCTCCACATAATGTACAGGGATCTTCGTAACAACCAGAACCCTCCCCCACTGATGAGTTTTTAAATTTTATTTAACTTCATGACAGGCCAGTTTGTTTTTCCAGGCTCCAATAGACACCTAACACAGCTGGACATTTTGCAACCCAGCAGGAAAACAAGGAATGGAATTTCAATCACGACGCCAGAGTATTTGTACGTCTATTGTCCAAAAAGGGAACATGGCATCTTCTGTGCACTAGCAACCACATATGTGCAAGCATCTTGGAATTTAGAATACCTGTTATGTTGTAGGCTGGTCAAAATAAAATTTTAGCATGTTTATGTTCAAACCATCACGTCACCCTCAACCTCTTGTCATGCTAGTTATCGCAGCATACGCAGGGAGTCCGCTACCTGTTTTCCAGGTTTGGTCATGTGATGTTCGCAACGTACAGTTAAGTGTGAGAACGGTTGTGACGTAAATGTCGGTCAACAGCAGAGGATGATATTGCCCCACAAGGTGGGCCTGGGGGAAAATTGATGAATTAATCTGTTTATTTCTTATTCCATGAATGCAATATTAATTTCAATACCGTTTTTCAACTAGTGGTGGCACATATATAGTAATGTTTGTATGAAAATGGGTTTAGTTCCTTTTTAAGATGAGAGCTTACATTTATCTGTCACCTAATTTAACTTTGCCCCTTGTGTACTTAATTTACAGTAGATATTGACACAGTGAAGTGTTTCTAAAGTCAACTTGAACAATGACCCTATGCTTGCACCCTATCAAGCAACATGATAATGTAACGTAGTCTATATTGAAACAGATTTTGTGTATATTACAGGTAAAACATTCCTCAAACTGTGTCATGCACACAATTACTTAATATGTACAGTTAGGTTTGTTCTCATGATTTATAGGTCGTTTTTGTCGCTGTAATCCTTTCTGCCATTTGCAGTGGACTGACAAAGTACATGCATTTCAACGAGTACTCCCAAGTGGCAACAGCCACCTGCCCCAGTGTCTAACAGATGTGATGGCACAACGGGGCTGATCAGAGCTGTTATTAAAAACCCACGGTGGCAGGCTTCAGTAGCACAGAGTTGGGGGCTTGTGATCCTTTCTTTGTCACTTGACACCGTTGGTGTCAAGCCTCATTACAGAGTCGTGTGTGTGTTTTGGTAACCGCTTTGATGACAGTGGTGTCTGACAGTGGGGCAGGGAGGCAGATGGCTGACTGTGACTTAAGCAAACGTCTCCATCTCAGGTTGCCAAGCTGGCTGTTCAGACGATGTCATACTGAGATCATCTGGCAAAATGACTACTTGGCTTCTTAAACCGAGTAAGACATCTTTGCAACCTTCACTCAGAAATATGTATAATTAGGTACGGGCACCTGGGAAGCCTCAAAGAGGAAGTATTTGCGAGGCAGATCAATCATTTCTGGTTAAAACGATGTTCCTAGGCGGGGGAATTGGGGACCACGGGGGTTGGCAGAGTAGATATGAGAGGATTTAGCAGACAAACAATAGTCTGACTTAGTTCAGTGTGGATCAGAACTGCAATCGGCATCTTGTACTGAGGGCTCTAATTAAGCTCTGAGTCCTCAGCATGGCACCACAGCCATTACAGAATGTTTTTTTATAAATTAGGAGCACTTGGACTGTCAAACTGAGTTTCCAAGACCTGTACCGCAAAGTCCCTGACAAAGCAGCTAAACTTACATCTCCACATGGCACTTACCTTGTGCTTTGAAGTGAGGACAGAGGGCTTCCCTGCTGCCATAAGGGTCAAGTTTAAAAAGGAGCCCTGTGGCTGATAAGGCTCAGGTTTTTATGGTCATTATGAAAAGGGAAAACCATTCTCTCGAACACTGTGAACACTATTTAATGAATCTTGATAATATTTGGACTGTTCACTCTCTGTACACAAAAATAAGGAAAAGTACCATATTTATGTGTGAGAATCACATTTCCATCCTAAGTGTGTGCAATCCTACCAGGACAAGCACAATCAGCTTTCTTTGCATTGGATGAATCTAATTTTCTTGTGTTGGTACCTATTAAAGACACAAAGTGATGCCATCAATAAGAGAGTTGTGAAATGGTGCTCAGGGCATATCACACTGAATTAATAAAGAATTCGCTCTGGAGTTTGAATCTTTGCATTTCATATGCAAATTGTAATCCAATATCCGATTACAATTTTTCATCAACAGCAAACATACAGTACCTTGAGGGTCAAGTCTGAAATTTCAATGGATGATGATCCCAAATAAATGCAACCCAAATCACACATGGTATGCTCAGAACAGGGATGATTTGAGCTGATCACCATTGTTGAACGGCAGAATCTAAGACTATGTTTACACAAGAATGATTTTATAAAAACAGGAGATTTTGTTCCTTCACGTTTTTGAAAGGTTTTTCATCCAGAAGACGACAAGGTTGTCCACACGATCCGTGTTCGAACAGAACTACAAAAACCCCACAAGACACTAATTCTTTTATGATACTCTTCCACACATCTGCATATCAACTGGTCCTGTCCTAAAGTGTATATTTAATACGACATTCTGTTTATTTTTGTGCAGAGAATTTGACTTATGGGAGTAATGTGTCTCTTTTAGTAAATGTCAACGGAGAAGCATTTTCAAGCTTATTATCTTGACTGGCACAAGTAACAAAAGCCCTGTGTTCAGCCATTCATGAAGGTGTATTTGACATGTATACATATGTTTACCGTTTACGATAAGGTGTGTTCCAGTGTTTAGACAAGAGAATAACACAGCTGTTCTTAAGAATGTCCACTTTGAGACCATCCATTCATTTTTCATATCACATACCCAGGTTACCAGTAAGCTAGAGCCTTATACCTGGGTCAGACTACAAGACAAATTTGGTCTTTCCCAATTGTCAGATTACTGCCATCAAATGTTGCCGTTTCTCGGGCAGACAGTGGCAACACTACACGACATTTATTCCGATAGCACCATATCCCGTCATTCATGATCACTGGGCTTTATCTTGTCAAATCAAACACTGTCGGAGAGGTGGAAACAGAAAATGTGTCACCAGGGAACGCGACTGGATACGCTCGTTACCCTGGCGACAACAACAACAATGCGCCTCGCCGATGTATTGTTTCTGTGTCTGTGCGTGTCAGTGAGTGTCGGGGGACAAAATGAGAAAAAACGTGTGGTGTTCGTCACTGGTGCTCGGGAGAGACCGTTCAAGGATTGCTTGAGGTATGTTCACGTACTTTTAATAGGATATGGCTTGCAAACAGGCAACAAAACGTTATGTAGCCTAGCATGCTAGTGCTCGCACATACGGTTGTACGTAAACATGTCGGCGCTCCGTCGACTCATGCGCTAAAGCTTCGGTAAACATTGGCTTGTGCACGTGAATAAATGATGACAACGGTGCGCAACTATGCCGACAACGGCAAGCACGGGAGGCGATGTGCCGGTCACAATACCGTTGTTGGTCAACGTCAAGGTGTGCTGTCGGAGAGTTGTCGATATGTCACACTACACGGAAGATATTAAAAAAAAATCTAACTTGCTAGACTTTTCATTTTCATAGGGCTATTGTAGGGCCAAATTGTTGGTCGTGGATTATGTCACACTACAAGAATTTTTGTCGATCCTGACAAAATACGTCGGGCCCGATCTGGGAAATCGGCTGCGATAGCTGATCGGCCCAATATCGGGGCTAAAGTCCTTTAGTCTTATCGAGGCATCAGGCCTGGTACACACAAAGACACTTCAAATCTTAAAAGACCCGGGAGAAGTCTGTTCTCGCCACACACGGAGACTTTTCCTTGTAAACAAGAATATTAAGGCTGTCGGCCCCGAGCTGTTTCGGACCATAAAAATGGGACGAATCCACTCTTAACACACATCAGACTTAAGGACAATCTTACAAGATAATCTTATAAAACGTAAAGATTGTCTGGCGTTTGACCTGCTTGGTCGGGAAGGGGCAAAATCGGCACAAAAACAGGCCTATTGTCTTTATATGTGTACTGGGCCTAACTCACCTGACTTTGGGGGAAAGACTGACAACACACTGGACTAATCGCCAGTCAGTTACATGGCACTGATACAGACAGACAACCACTCACTGCTAGGCCCAGTACACACATAAAGACTTGCGACTTGATTGCGACTTAAAGTTGAGACAAGCAAGTCCTTGACTTTGAACCTCAAAGTGAATTTGCAAGTCTTCCACTTGGAAACCAGACTTGCGCAGTCGCAGTCAAGTCACAAGACCTAAACTTTGAACTCAAAGTCAAGTCACAAGTTCTAGACTTCGAATTTTAAAGTTTAGCATTTGCAACTTGGCTCGTGACTTCCCTGTCTTGACTTGGGACTTGTGAGCGATGACTTAATAATAACTACAGTATCTCTGATCTCTGGTGGAATATTTCACCATGCTTGTTTAATGGCTGTAAAATCTCTTACACAGAACCCCTATAAAGGATGGTAACACGATAAAGACTGCTGTAGGACATGAAGAGTGATCCAACCCAGGATTATTGGCATTGAAGATGCAACCAACCCAACCCAAGATGAGGCATAACTAAGTAAGCGACAGTCCTGGTCCACCATCTGCAGGTATTAGCAGTCAGTTGTGAATGCAGGAGTGGCAGGATTTTAGACCTCCAATATTAGTGCTCAAAATCCATTTATTATACTTCTGCCACTTCTTCTTTGAGACTTCATGAAAAGTTAAGTTCCCTTTTCCCGCAGCAGATCAAAGGCTTAACTATTTGCAGACACAGCACAGGACCCCTGTTTTCAATCCCAGCTCTGATATTAGCGCGAGAACTTGATCATTACATTCATTTTAGGAATTCTCTCCTGGGACATAAATAGGGATGCATTTTGGTGTGATAACAGTTGATTGGAGTCCATTATGGATGAAAAGAGAGGGGAAAAACTGATTTGAGAGTGTGCAGTGCAAAACTAGGAAACCGAGCCACACAACCAGGTCTCTCAGTCATATGTTGCACTGCCAATACAAGTCTGGATTTTCACTCATTCTACCACATTGGAACTTAAAAATCAAAAACACTCTTGGAAAAATAGACTAGCATTGAAAATGTCACAGAGCACTGCACAGCTGTTTGCTGTCAGTCAGTAAGAATTTCTCCATTTAGGAATAGGGTAGAATCTAACACCTAAAATTGTCTAATCACACTGTGTACAGCAGCGGTGTCTAAAGCCAGGTCATCCTCCTAATTCTCAGCAGCATATACTAAATTGAACATTGCCTACATTGCACTTTTTACATTCGAAAACTGTAGATTTGAGTGCATGGAAGAATGTTATTGCAGTTGTAAAAGGCTGTAATATTCAAAGACACTATGAACACGTGTTGAGAGGGTAGCAGAAAGTAAGGCAGATGAGCTACATTTTGCCATACTGACAAAATGTCACAATCACTAGCATTAGGTGTTTCTCATGTTATTGGTTAGGTGCAGGAAAGGAGAGTGACTTCAAAAGGAATAACATGAATCGTGAAAATACAATAATTGAACAAATTTAGCTTGTTCGTACAACATTTGAACCTTCAATTCTTTTGATTCACATCGAATGTAAAATAAGAAGAGATGACACGAACAACACAAATACTGTAGCTGTTTTTTTGCAAGGAGTTGACAATATTGCATCCCAACAGACACACTGAGATGCTGATGCTTAATTAGGTTGATTGCCTGACCACAACAATTACTGTCGGCCATAACCTACACAACAACACACGTACTGTATCTCTTTTTAGCGAGCCGCAGTCACTCCGAAACTCCCAGTTTTTTCATTTAACCTTTATTTAGCCAGTAAAACCTCATTGAGAATAAAAATCTCTTACAAGAGTGTGGTCAAATGAAAAGTTGGAGGAAATGTGTATGTCACTGAGTCGATCAACTTTAAAATAAATTGTGTGCTCAGCCTTGAAATAAAATCTGAACTGAAAATCTTATAAAAGTATTGATATTCATATTTTCACTCTTGATTACACTGTTTTATTTTGGATGCGTTCGTTTTGGAAGCAAAAAAGTCACAATTGAAATTGAACACAAAGAGATTTACTGTACAGCGCCTGGCTCACTATTAGGCAGTGGAACCCCGCAATTCCTTCAAGATGATCGAGGAAGTAATTTACATGCATTTAATGAGTAACTCCAAACGACAATTAATACATAAAGAATTCTCTGTTAATTGTCATTATCGAAAAGAAAATACAACACCAAATTAGGTGTCATTTGAGCATTACAAACAAATTACAATTTAATCCCACATTTGGAAGAAACTCGTTTAAAGGACGTGTTCATGTACCTTATGGTTCTGTTGAAGATGCATCGACAACATCCCTGCTTCATTTTCATTGCAGGCAAAAAGAATTCGCAAAACAAGCACCCCAATGTTAAATATAAACTTTAGTAAAAGTCAAACAGGGGTTAAAGGCAGAACGCTCAGAGTCAGCATTCGAGTGACAATGAGGAGGTGGGCACTGGTCGGCACACACTAGCAGACACATTGAGAGAGCTGTCACCTCTTCATCATCCGTTCCCTTTAAGCAAAGCACGCCACCTCACAATGACCCCTGTTGCCAGAGTTCAGGCTGCCCAGCTGCGGGAGCTCCTGCAAGTGATCCCTTTAACAAGCACCGGAGTGAATGCAGAAGGCTGGTGTCGAAACAAAACCACGAAGCAACAACTTTACTGAAAAAGCTTGGTTACAGTACCTGGCAGACTTCATAGAGAAGTTTGTAATCTTCCTTAGGCTTCTGTAGGGTACAGAGGCTGCATCCCATGGTGGAGGAGATCACACCATGCAGCCTCGCCCTGCGGCCGCTCAGGCAGCAAGAGACACGGAGCAGATCTCGCTTCCCCTCTGAGGAATGATTCCCCCTGTTTGCGCTGTGTCTCTGACTGACAAGACTGTAGTCCCCCAGCTTGCGGCTGTGTCTCACCCCTCTGTCTCTCACACACTCCCCCCTCCTCACCTCACCTCACATTCTCCCTCTCTGCCCACCCCTCTGCTGAACTACTGGTGGCCAGAGCCTGCGTTGGGCTACATACACCCCCTCATGTTTATTAAACAACTGTTCATTATGTATTCATGAAGAAGGCTAAGTCATGAATTGTATTACCATGGGGCTAATATCCAATCATTCAAGCGGGTGTCTGCCCAATTAATGTATAACATGAAACAAGCAAGTGATGGGGAGTTTGTGTATATCATGACATGGCCGTTTTGCCCTTTTGCACCTGAAGCTTTTTGTTATACTTACATTTAACCACGTTTAACTTCGAAAAACAGCAGCAAGAATATGAAAGCAGAATAAACACCAAATATTACAGAGATGATACAGATAATTTTTTCCATTTCAATAACTAAATAAGATTGTTTTTTTTTAAAAATATATATCAATATGATAAAATGCAGTTCCACAACACTGTAAATTGGAACTACAATATTACATGTATTGTTTCATTAATAGCCCTCAGTATCAAACAAAATTTGACCGTATTATATTTGTAGGGACGAATTTTGGTTCCCAAAACCATTGCGATTTGCAAGTGTACACTCCACTTCCAAATTCTGCCAATGGGGTGGAAAAAATGCAGGGACCTCTTTGCCTTTGGTGGTTCTCTATTGTTAGGTACTGGGAAAGTGAAATAGCACTACACAGTGGTTTGAAACTGGTCCAAACTCTGTGGATTCTGGTATACTGTACTAATCCATCAAAAGCAAACAATTAATTCACAGTGCGTTTTCCATAAACATGTATCCAAAGCCAGGGGAAACAAATAAATCAGATAAATATTGCTGCTTGAGCTCTCCAGCTTAGCCAGACAAACTTCACCCAGTGGAACATCCAATGTTTTGTGACACACTATTCTTCACACTGTCCAATGCTGTGTGTGTGGACAACTAGTCTGGCTGCATAAGCCAGACCTGGCATCAGTTCTGCGGCTTCCCTATGGTGCTATTTTGCCAACCAAAGACAAATGTGCAGTAGAGACAGCCACAGTAATTGCTATTCATGTTTGAGTTTACAGAAATTGGAGATGTCAAACTTGAAGATTTCAACAGGGTTAAGGAATGGTAATATCTCTGTAATATTTTACGGTATTTTTTTTCCCAGGGTTGTATGCTTTGATCTAACTCGTTCCTTGGCCATATAGCAATGGGACACACCTGAAGGTGGTAGTGGCACATCATCCAGCCAGGCGTCTCCACTGATCACCAACTATCAGAACACCTACATCTTAAAGACAATTACAATTACAGACTTGTTGGTTCCGGTCCCTCAGTCTGTTTGAATGCACACAGTAATTCAGTGACCAACACAGTTCATTCATGCTTTGTCCAAAGTCCCAGTTTACATGCCCTGGGTGTAATTGAGTCTTTTGTCAAATATGTCTGCCTCCATAATACTCCAACATTTAGAAAGGTGATGATGATGACGATCATATTTAAGTGTTCAGATGTACTGTATTTAAAAAATCATGTTTCAACTTCCATTAGTCAGCGCTTGACATGAACGTTTTTTCGGGTCACCAGCCAGTGTGTCTACTGGTTTCCCAGAGTTAGTAGTCTCTCAGCATTTTGTCAAGCCACAAATTTAGATTGTATTGTATTGATCAAACTTTTTCCCAATCGAAATACAACCTGGCAAAGTGGCTAGTGGACGTAGCGTTAGCAGAGCCACAGATGAAATTGACAAGGAATTCGCGGGTTGGCGGTTGTAATGTCAGGCCTTGGTTACAGTATATATTTTTGTGTGTGCTGTCACTTCATTTCTGTCAAGCGGTGATCCAAAAACTACAAAGTACAACTGACCATTTATGAACTTAAATAACCTTATATTGTACTTCTGTATGGCAGTACGTTAAATTTGGAGGTTAATAATCATTTAATAGCTCCAATGCTGCTTTGTCTTGAAAAATTCACTTAATGGGTGGGATCTTTTCATTCAATGTGCTCATGATTCCTATTTTTTTTGTGGTTGGCTTTCTGTCCCACATAGCATAAAGGTGCATTTGAAAACACCCACATCCACCCACAGCCAACACAGTACTGGACAACAACACCAACAGAAATCTTAGAATAATACACTAAAGGCACAAATCATTCTGACAAAAAGTTGCCTCGGGCAAACTAAAAGGTATCTATATGAATTTAGCAATCATTCTTAATCTGTCATCTGGGTGCAAGGCTAAAACTTTCATCCAGTGCACCGTGAAAACCAATTCTATGCTCACATTAGCTGTACTGTTGCGCCTAGGGCTGGGATCAGTGGAGAGTTGTAGCTGGCGCTCTCGTCCCACTAATCTTTCTTTCACACTGAGATTATCCCATTTGGAACTGAGACAACGCTCTGATATGAACAAGTGCGCTAAGGGTGTTATGCTACAGCTGCACAAAAATGTGCATATTAAAGAATAATCTGCAGCAACAGAGTATGAAGAAAGAAAGTCAAGTAAGGACCTTTTCAAGTACAAACAGCAGGTGAATTATCTGCACACTGTCCTTCATTGTGTTCAGAGATTTATTTGGACACTGCTTATTACATTTACTTATCTGGTGACAAGACCTTTTTGGTCCATGCTGTGAGGATTGATTTGCAAGTTAAATACACAAAGACACATGCATGCTGGTCACTCACTGCAGGTTTTACTCATTACTGGTCTAGACTTAAACTCAGTATCAAAAAGGATTCTATCTCAGCAGAAAAGACCAAACAATAATAAAACAATGTACTGTAGCATTGTTTGTTCTGAGAAACATTAACAATTCAGTATTTTTTTGGAAGGCAACAAAACTCAAGTTCACTGCAACTCTTCTTCATCATCAATGTTGTGTTTCTTCCGTTCATTTGATCTTAATCATTCATATTCATGGAGGCTGTTGGGTCAATGTCCCACAGGGCCTGGTTTAATAGCCATGGTTTTACTTTGACAGTGGGATCAGGTGGCCCCTGTTGTCGCATCTGTATGGTTTAGTAATTCTTTGTCTTGGTTGATCCTGAGGTCCTGTATGTTACACATGAGCTAAAAATGTACAATGCAATTTCATAGCGTCATATAATCTGAGTCAACAGTGGGGATAAGCACTGATATATTGTTCTGTAATACATATTGAATCTCCCCTCCATGTCCATTCCTTTTTTTAGCCTATAATGTGAGCCCTGCTCAATCAGTTGGTGATCTTGCACGTAAAAGTGTCAAAAACAGTCAAGCGACATTATCTGATTTATAGCGTTATATACTGACCACCACTTCATGCACTCGCATTTAATTTCAGATAACAATTTAAACCATCTGTTATAAATAAATAAAATGGTTATTGTAGTGTGGAACTGGCATTTGAGTTTGGATTACAAAGAACATGGTAAATAGACTTCATTTATATAGCGCTGTATCTACACTATCACAGTGCCCAAAGCGCTTTACAAAGCCTCATATTCACACATTCAGACACCAATGGGCAGCTGCTGCCACGCAAGGCGCTGCCAGGGCCACTGGGAGAAAATTTGGGTTCAATGTCTTGCCCACTTGCCCAAGGACACTTCGACATGCGGACAGTCTGAGCCGGGATTCGGACCAGCGACCCTTCGGTTACTGCACAACCCACGCTCCCTATTGATCCATAGCCGCCCATGATAAATTAATTTTAAGCATATCTACAAACGCTCAGCCTTAAGTGGTTTCGAATTAAGATCAAATTTGTTATACAGGCACTACATGCAATAACAACTGATACGTTTGGTTTGGTAATAGCACAAAACCAACAATGATTCCATCCACACTGTATTGATTTAAACTTAATTCAAAAATGATGGCGCAAGCTTGGTTTCATGATCTATTTTGCCACAAGATTTATTATTGGTCACGAATAAATGATCATCTTTGTCCACATCTGTGGAATAATTCAGTTGGCCTTGTGGAAAATCCAATAGCTCCATTGTGCTGTACTTCGACATTAGTGATCAGAGCAGAGATAAGATTTCTTTAAATGTGAACTTTACAGGATGTGGTGAGAAAATACAGAGAAGGGGATGAGGTGGCAGACATAGGACACTGATGGCTGAAACTGATAAAAAAAAAAGAAGGAATTATGTCCCTTTAGTCCCACCCTATACTTAATACAGTGTCCAGACAGCAGGATGAGGGAATGGAGCAAAAGGAAGGCTAGATGATTGGACAATGATAAAGAGAGAGGAAAAGGAAAACTAAAACTGGCTCCATATTTAAAATCCATAAAACTACAGCATGTGTTGCGTATAGTGTCATTACTGTGCATAGCAGATGTGAGCACACAACTCATTGCTACTCTTCAGGGCTTTGGCACAAAACAAATACAATTATTGTTGAGAATTATTTTTTATTTTGTCAGATGGATTGTGGATTAATCATACCTGGAAATTAGCTTTTTACGTAAATTGGAACATACTGAGCCAAGCAAGCCTAAACCAACACAGAAGTAAGAGCACTTCTAAGTCATACATATAAAATAATCAAATAATGCAAAGAACTGTAAGCACGGTGGTAACTGAGCGTGCCTCTCGGTGCTACGTGACACCAAATTCTTATGCTGCTATGTAAAGTAGTTCATTGCGGGCCGTTCATAACATTAATATGTCTGTATCATACAAAACCTAGAATCCCCTATACAGTGGCTGAAATAAGTATTTAACGTCACCATTTTTCTCACTAAATATATTTCCAAAGGTGCTATTTACATGAAATTTTCACCAGATGTTGGGAATCCAAACATACAAAGAAAGTAGAACAACTAAGATCAGAAGGTTGTGTGTAATAATGTGAAATGACTTGGGGGAGTATTGAACACATGAAGAAAGCCAAGACAACACCTAAAATCTATCAATAATCAAACAGCAATCCAGCCCCATGTCAGTGCAAATGAATATCAGCTGGTTCAGTCCTAATTGATGGCCGACAAAAAGGTCTGATTGCCAAGGTGTGAGTCAAGACGCATCTCATGATGGGTAAGAGCAAAGAGCTGTCTCAAGACCATCGCAAAGGAATTGTTGCAAAACATAACGATGGCATTGGTTACAGACGCATATCGAAGATCCTGAATGTTCCAGTGAGCACGGTTGGGGTCATAATACGTAAGTGAATAGCCAATCATACCACCTTAAATTTGCCTCGATCATGTGCTCCTCACAAGATTTCTGAGAGAGGAGTGCAAAGAATAATCAGAAGAGTTGTCGAAGAGCCAAGGACCACCTGTGGAGAGCTTCAAAAAGACCTGGAATTAGCAGGTACTGTTGTCACAAGGAAAACAGTGAGTAATGCACTGTACTGCCATGGCCTGTATGCACGCTCATCACGCAAGACCCCATTGCTGAAAAAAAAAAGCATGTCAAACATTTGGACAAGCCAGTTAAATACTGGGAGAATATAGTCTGGTCGGATGAGAGCAAAATTTAACTGTTTGGATGTCATAATGCACAGCACGTTTGGAGGAGAAATGGCACCGCACAGCACCCTGAAAACGGCATACCAACAGTGAAGTTCAGAGGTGTGGGGCTGCTTTTCAGCAAATGGTACTGGTAAACTTCACATTATTAATGTAGAGAGACATTCTTGACAAAAATTTGCTGCCATCTACCAGGATGATGAAAATGAAGTGAGGGTGGACATTTCAGCAGGATAATGATGCAAAACATACGGGCAAGGAAACTCTCAATTTGTTTCAAAGAAAAGAAATAAAATAAAGCTGCAGAATGGCCCAGCCAATCACCTGACTTGAATCCAATCGAAAATCTATGGAAAGGACTGAAACTGGAGGTCCATAAATGAAGCCCACAGAACCTTCAAGATTTGAAGACTGCTTGTGTGGAGGAATGGGCCACAATCACACCAAGGAATCCATGCGACTTGTTCTCCATACAGGAGGCGTGTGTCTTGAAGCTGTCATTGCAAACAAAGGCTTTTGTACAAAGTATTAAATAAATACCAGTTGGCATGTTTAATACTTTTTCTCTGTGTCATTTCACATTATTACACACAACTTAATTTCTGAGGTTATTTGTTTTACTTTCTTTGTATGTATGGATTACTTGAGTTGTTCCTAACATCTGGTGAAATGTTCATGTCAATAGTACCTTTGGAAATATATTTAGTGAGAAAAATGGTGACGTGTTAAATACTTATTTCAGCCTCTGTATGTGTAAAAACAAGCCACCCTGCATATGTTCTGCCATTTAAAATTGTCATCGCCAGGCAGGAACCGCCTATGTCCAAATTTGGTCCATTTTAAAAATATTTTTGTACAAATTGATAGTATTACCCAGTCCCCACTTTTTTAATGCTGTCTTTAAATGAAAGTTTGCAGCCTGCTACAAGAATTAGCGTAGTGAAATAAATACTATCGACTTGCTACCGAGGCAGTTAATTAGCTAACTAGCTTTCCTAACATCAGTTTGTTTCCACTGCGATGTTACTTCAAGACGCGGGGAAGAAAAATAAGAAGTAAGTAATTTTAATGTTGTACTTCAGTTTGATTTTATTTTGAAAAATTGGACAATTTAGAAATTGTTGGAAGGTTTGCTCAGTGGACAGGGAAGGAAGTAGTGCCATAAAAGTCTTAGATTAAAGTATTTCCTCCAAGTTGATTCTGGTCATATTTTAGTTACCTTCCATTTGGCAGGCGGGAAACCCATAAGCCTTCTAATCTGTAGGATATGAGAGGAAAAGAATGCTAGCTCTCTAATGGATATGCCAGGTGAGAGAATAGGATCGGCACAGGATAAACTGTAAGGAACGCATGTTATACTACATTTGTGAAGTAGTTAAATAAGCCAGGTCCTCTCAACTGTACAGCTTTGGTATGAGTGCATATAGGCGTCAGTCTATATACATTTCTGGAACAGAGAGCTGTGCATAATTCATTAGACAGCTGTCTGCTTTGTCCTCATATTTATACTATGAGTCAAATCTGGTCCCAGTTGGGACTGTGGCCAGTCGCAATGACAGCAAGAGAAACAACTTAATTGAATCCTAAAACAAGTGATAATGACAGGACCAAAACTGTTTAGTTCCAATGCCCTTTGAAACACAAACTCTTGAAGTACTCTTGAAGTAAATCTGCAGTGTCATTAACAATGAATAGCATTATTCAACAGGTTAAACACCATATTAAACACCTGAGATATTGCCAATATAATACAAGTAGTCCACAGACATCAACAATAAAACTACATTTTGCAATAGATATATTATAATGAAACAATGTGACTGCTAATCTTAGTCGTGGTGTCGGAAATTTATATTTGTTGGAAAAGTGTTATTCGCTAGACTATGCTTGTGGCCTGTCATTGTTGTGGTTGTGATTCAATGGCACATGCCCTGGTTGAAGACTGTTGGAAACCATAACTGTTTCATTTTTAGAAGCATTTTTATTTTTGTCTACTGACAATGATTACTGGGCACAAATCTGTATAACTACATTTTCAATGACAATAAACAGTAATTTACAGCTACTCCAGTTCGAAGTACTCCATAGATCACACGTTACACATTATAGTGTGTACTAAATGGGCTACTCAAAATCTAACACGTCACGCATTGTACTGAAAACGCTCAAGACACTTATTTTCACGCTGTTTGGCATTGTACGCCTGTACAGCGTTTCTGGTCACTAGTTACACTGAAACTTTACTCGGTTTTGAACTGTAGGATTCCAGTTTCTCCTAAGGGTGCAGGGTGGGCCTGCGGGAGTCTAGCCTCTAAACACACTGTGCACATTTTTATTACTCACATTATACATATACGGGCTGGGTACTGGCACATCTGTGCTGGTTTCCTCTCTGGTCGCCCATCCTTCTCTGCCCTGCCAGTTCTCCAGTTTTAATGCATCATACACCCATAAGTGGGGGGAGGGCCTTGTCGGGGTGGGGAGGAAACTTAACCAGGTGTTCCGGCACTCCGCCCTACTCTCTGGTCCGCCATGCCTTTCCCCCGCGGATTTTGTAATGCACCACATGCATTCGCACATCCTTCGGGGAGCTGGTGATGGTTACGGGGTCATCATTGCCCTGTGACCGTCTCACGTCACCCCCTCCAGTCTCCCCATTTTTAATGCACGACCCAGCACCACACATGATCTTGATACAGGGTTAATGGTTGATACACTACAAAGACAAGATATTTAATGTTCAAACTGATAAACTTTATTGTTTTTAGCAAATAATTATTAACTTAGAATTTTATGGCTGCAAAACATTCCAAAAAAGCTGGGACAGGTGGCAAAAAAGTGAGAAAGTTGAGGAATGCTCATCAAACACCTGTTTGGAACATCCCACAGGTGAACAGGCTAATTGGGAACAGGTGGGTGCCATGATGGGGTATGAAAGGAGCTTCCCTGAATTGCTCAGTCATTCACAAGCAAAGATGGGGCGAGGTTCACCTCTTTGTGAACAAGTGCGTGAGAAAATAGTCAAACAGTTTAAGGACAATGTTCCTCAACGTACAATTGCAAGGAATTTAGGGATTTCATCATCTACGGTCCATAATATCATCAAAAGGTTCAGAGAATCTGGAGAAATCACAGGATGTAAGCGGTAAGGCCGAAAACCAACATTGAATGCCTGTGACCTTCGATCTCTCAGGCAGCACTGCATCAAAAACCGACATCAATCTGTAAAGGATATCACCACATGGGCTCTGGAACACTACAGAAAACCAATGTCAGTAAATACAGTTCGGGACTACATCCGTAAGTGCAACTTAAAACTCTACTATGCAAAGCAAAAGCCATTTATCAACAACACCCAGAAACGACGCCGGTTTCTCTGGGCCCGAGCTCATATAAGATAGACTGATGAAAAGTGTTCTGTAGTTCGACGAGTCCAGATTTCAAATTGTTTTTGGAAATTGTGGACGTCGTGTCCTCCGGGCCAAAGAGGAAAAGAACCATCCAGACTGTTATGGATGTAAAATTCAAAGGCCAGCATCTGTGATGGTATGGGGGGTGGGTGTTAGTGCCAATGGCATGGGCAACTTACACATCTGTGAAGGCACCATTAATGCTGAAAGGTACATACAGATTTTGGAGAAACATATGTTGCCATCCAAACAATGTCTTTTTTATGGACGCCCCTGCTTATTTCAGCAAGACCATTCTGCATGTGTTACAACAGCGTGGCTTCGTAGTAAAAGAGTGTGGGTACTAGACTGCCCTGCCTGCAGTCCAGACCTGTCTCCCATTGAAAATTTGTGGCGCATTATGAAGCGTGAAATACGACAACGGAGACCTCGGACTGTTGAACAGCTGAAGCTGTACATCAAGCAAGAATGGGAAATAATTCCACCTACAAAGCTTCAACAATTAGTGTCCTCAATTCCCAAATGTTTATTGAATGTTGTTAAAAGAAAAGATGATGTAACACAGTGGTAAACATGACCCTGTCCCAGCTTTTTTGGAACGTGTTGCAGCCACAAAATTCTAAATTAATGATTATTTGCTAAAACAATAAAGTTGATCAGTTTCAACATTAACTATATTGTCTTTGTAGTGTATTCAATTAAATATAGGTTGAACATGATTTGCAAATCATTGTATTCTGTTTTTATTTATGTTTAACACAACGTGCCAACTTCATTGGAATTGGGGTTGTAACAGGGTGGGTTGTGGGTCGTCACATTTCTCTTGGCTTGACTCCTGGTGACTGCCACCCGCCCCCAATCGCTTGTCAGGCCGTGGCAGGATGGGGGTCTGCCCCTTGGAGCCCCACCTTCTTCTCCACTCTCTGGGCGCCCTCGCCCGTCCTTGCTCATGATGTGCTCTTAACATGGGCTCCCTTTTGGCGGGCTATGACCATTTTCGGGTGGCAGCTGGCTCCTGTTGGTGGCTGGGGCCCCCATTCTCTGGGTTGGGTTTGGGGGTGCTGTGGTCTGGTCCCTGTGCCCCTCCCTTTGGGACTGGCACTTTGGTTGGGGTGGGGACCCCCCTGGCCCCTGGAGAGTGGGTGGCGTACCCCTGGACGAGCTTGCAGCTTGCCCCGCCCTTCCTCAATGTGCCTCAATGTGCCGGCTCAGCAACTCCGTACACCAGTTGACTAACATGCATTGGATATGGTGTTTATTCTCTAATAAGTTCGATAGACATGCTATAGGCTTTAATTGCTGGTGCTGGGACCACTAATAATAACACAGGTTATAATAACATAACTCACAGGTTCTTACAGGTGTTTTGACACAAAATCCCACCGCAATACTCATCAGTAGCACTGTCTTGCACATTTCCCACATCCCATCGTGCCCTTTTCTGTATTTTCTCATCTTGTTCTCTTGGTTAATTATTGCATGTCCTCACTGGGTGTGTTGTTGTCCCCCCCCCCCCATATCCACTAATAAGGACACGAGTTGACTGTTGTAACTTGTGCTCAAATATCTAGACTAACTATTGTTCTGTTGTGGTTCGCACCCCTATTTCCCCTTGTCCACTCAGTCCCTCTGCCTGTCCCCTAAAAGCCTTTTCTGTCCAGCTGCATTTTCAATAAACTTCAGAATAATTAAAAAATAAGCAGAGGGAGTATTTAAACCCCCCCCACCCCACCCACTCCCCCACGTTGTACAGCCAAACTGTTCCAGCACAAAAGGCATTCAGAGCCACCATTCTGCAAGGCCATGACACTGAACAGGACATGTTAGAGGACATTTGATCATTTGTGTTTTCAGCCTCATAACAAAACCTCTATTGTGTCTGTTTTCAGTTCAAAATGGTGTTAACACTGATAATAAATAACACATTGGTTAGATAACAGGCATTTGTTGATGGGCCTAACACAAACATTATACCACAGAAGTGACATCACGTTTTCAGGATAGAACCCCTACTGTTCCGCTGCCAACTGGTGGGCAGATTTATCACTTTTCCAAAGAGCAGTCGATCAAGTTTTGTAAATAAAAAAACAACAGCAGCGCTAACAAGAATAGAGGGATGCCTTCTGAGTGATTAAATGAGCCAATATCTAATCCAAGTGAAAGCATGCAATGAGAGAATGGCTTCATGGGTGAATGTCTTGGTCCTGATGTAGAGAGACAACCTCACTAATTATTCTTGTGTGACTGGCCTGAAACCTGAATAATACGCTAATGATGCTAGGTAAATAAACAACTAACCTTTGTTTCTACAGAACAACAAGTCACATCTGAATGATGGAAAAGTTAAATAAAACACAATTTAAAGCCTATTATCCAAATGCCACGACATTCCTGCAAAAGATAATTTGTGTGGTTGTCAACACAATAATCAACTACAGGATGAAAACAGATGTAAATATATTCTAAAACTCCAATAAGAACCAGCGGGTCACATTTCCAGTCGTGCTGCAGAGAGAAAAAAATTGCAGCTAATTGACAGAGAGATGCTCGTCTGGACTGCTGGTGAGGTGCCCTTGAGTAAGGCACGACTCCGCTGATACAACCCCCCCCCCAGAAATAATGTCTCAATGCCAGTGAGAATTAATTAAATGGTACACATACATCAATATATAATTAAATACAAACAATAAAATGTCCTGTAAATGCTTTTCCTGGTCTGAGGATTGGTAATATCAGGGTGTAATCTGTTGATCCCATCACCATCGGGGTTAGTTTTTCAGTTGCCTCTTTTGGTCATCTAATCTGTCTGGCAGTGTCAAGGGTTTACACCTTGGTCTATTAGGCAATAATACAGCAATTCCTAAGGGATTTATCAAACCTATGCCCCATTTTAAGGATGATTTGCGGTAGATGTGTTCAGTCATGATTTTTTTCATGACTGAGCACTGCTTCGACGCATCTCTAACACCGTCGTCATAAATAGGAGTATAAGTAAAAAACTGTGAGAATCCTACTATGCTGGGTTAGGGTTCTTTCATTCTTTTTCTTTGTCAAAGGAAAGAAAGTAGCCGTTTGGGTGAAAAGTAGTATAGAGTGAGTTATGGCCAAAGTTCTGTGCTTTGCCATTCTCATTACATAACAGTGTTTCTCTGAAGAAACAGTTGTGGTTGAGTGAGGTCATTGAGAGGTAAGTGACGGACGGATATTGTAGATCACATCACTCAAACGTCTCAATACCAAGAGTCTGGCTTAACTGCTCAAAGTCAGTTGTGATTAATGAAACCAACCTCTAGGGAAACATTTTTACACTCGTGCCCATCTTTAGCATGCCACAGGAATTTAATTAAAGTGCTAGAAACTCTCACAGATGTTTTGACGAGTGAGTAAATCTTACTATTTGACTCTGGGCCAATTGGTGAGACCAAGGCAGTGACCTCAGAGGTCTAATGAGCATCAAAGACTGATTTTCAGATGGCTTTTTTTTTTCTGAGACGGAGCAGTTTGAAAGAGAGATGCTGCTCCTCTTCGCAAAGGTCAGGATCCAGTAGATGCCAGACACTCACTCTAAACATCGTGATAACGGAATAGAAGTGCATGATTCCGGTCATCTAAAATGGGACTGCTTTAAAAATGTTTTCATTAATAAATAGTAAAGAATTTATGTCACTGACATGTAGGTTGACTGAATTTAACACCCACGGTTAATTGATACAAATCCGAGTGTGAATCAAAGACTTTACACAACAGTTTACTGATTAAGCAAGCATTCTCAGGTTACCTGTAGTAAATGAGATTGTTTTTATTTTGCCAAAGTACTCTTCTCTGTGTACTGCAGCATTTGTGCTTGATAGTACAAACCACATCAAGGAATTGTTCCATTAGTTAGTAAGTTTTGAAAATGATGACTTTTTAAACAAAACACAATTTGATATCTTGAATGAAAAACAATAATGTGGCAACTGTCAATCAAGTATGACTAGGAAACAGAAGGGCGGCTTATTAGAATGCACATGGTTGAGGGATGGACTAAGTGGCCTGAGGAAGAACATACTGCACTTTGGTACAGATCTGTTTAACAAAGTGAACATCATTGTATTTAGATTATGCCTGAGGGAGCCATGCACTAAAAAATGTTACAGTTCTGTATGAAGTATGCTCGAGGATAATGAATGTAAATTGAATGAAATCATTCAGGGAAGAACAATAATTCCTCCTTTAACATCTCTTTATATGAAATATTTTATATGCACATATGGTAACCCAACAAGGACAACAATACAGTAGTAAATGTAGTAAAAGCTGCTAAAAGAAAAAAATAATATTTTTTTTTCAGCAATTGGGCTCAAATTAGACCAAATAGTGAGAGCGGCTTCAAAGCAGATTTCTCAATACTTTGAGTGTCACTATCCCAAGCCCCTGTACAAATCATTCCCTTCCAAATGGAATGGGAGAAAAAAAGAGCATGCTTTTAACAAAATCCGACCTGTCATTTTACAAGAAGAGTGAAGTTTCTACATCACTCGTACTGAAAATGGGCCCTTTACGGAGGAAAATGCTATGGCTGTAGTGAAGAGGAGCTTGTCTGAGCCCAGCTCTTCAAGATGAGAAAAAGAACAACGCTATACTGTTGGAGGGGAAAGACGAAATGGGAACATACACAAAGGAGCGTAGCTGGACAGCTGGATGAGTTATTTGTACATCAGATTTCTAAGGAAAAGGTGGAACAGAAGCGAAAGATGTAGAGAAGAATAGTTTAATGAGGAGACAATGATTTTAGGGGTGAGCAGGGGGATGGTTTGATCTCTGAACTCTCAGATCCCTTGGTGCATGTGACAGGCCCGTGTTCAGACAGGGGATTACGATAATCAGGGAAAGTGATGAGCACAGAGAACACATTCATGAGGCCAGACGCTCTCTGAAAGAAACAATTAATCACCTTAGCCACCTCTTTTAAGAAAGTGTCTGTACCTACACATAATCTTTATCTGTGGTCTTCTACTTCAGTATGACACAATGTAGCCAGATTAGACAGAGAATGATGAAGACAGTAATGCCCCAGGATTACCCCAGCCACAATTAATACGATATCCTTTGTTCCTCTTTGAGACAAGTGTATGTGTGATGATGAAACAATAATTTGTGTATAAAGCTTAAACTATCAGAAGGTGGATTGAGATTTAAAAATTATGATTGGCAAGCAGACTCTTAAAGGAAATGGCAAAATTACACAGCAACATTTGGGTAAAAAATTATTTCACACTTGATGACGAAAGCATCAAGAAGGAATGAAGGTTTGTAAGCCTCATCTGAATGCGGCCTTTTTTTTTTTTATTTTTTTATTTTTTTATATCTCTCCATCATGTTTGCCCAAATCAAATTATCTTGCATGCTGACTTTGGATGTACATGTGAGAATCACAAGATCACAAGGAAATAATTAAATCAGGGGAAAATTAGATTACAGGAGAATACAGGCCTCTCTGTGGAATCAGTCTCACATTCCATCAACATTATGCACATTTGTTGCCAACAGATTAAACAAATGTTTTCTGAGCCATAACATCTATAATAATGGTAAAACTAAAATGTGTACCTACAAGAAGAAAAAATCATTTTGCCTCAAACACACGCAACTAGGTGTTGAATAGACTAGTCGACTAGTTGATGCATCAATTTTACTTGTGTGCAGTGACGATAGCTTGATGTTGAATTATCGGCAATCATTTGTTTTGGGATTACACGGACACCTCGCTGAAATCAACAGGTGGTCGGCATCAAGCAGCAGTGCCTCATCTAAATGTGATTGGATGAATGAGTGTTTTAATGTCCTTGGATGAATGAGTCGTGGGTGGGGCCAGTGCAACCGAGGAAAGCGGGTAAAGCGCTCACAGCGAGGTGACAACTGAAAAAAATATTGAAGTCATTGATTAATCGAGGTTGATTCAACTATTAGCATTGACTACACACAATCTGAAGTCGTTTAAACCCCTAATTCACACACACGTGGTATGATAGAGAATCAAAGTAATGGGACTGGGGAAATTGGTGCTTTGCTCAAGGGCACTCTGGTCCCCTGGTAGCCAACCAGCATCTCTCCAGCAACCAGTTCAGCCTCTACTTGTCTTAATCCAAACGGGTCAGTTGTTTTTGTATCCATGGTGAGTTTCTTTTTTGCGTCTTGGTCGGCTCTTTAGTAGGGCTGCACGATATTATAAATATGGCAATGTCAAATAATACAGGATCAGTGTTGGGAAAGTTCATTTTCTACAAAAACTAGTTCAAAGTTCAGTTCATCACCAAAGAAAGAGTTAGTTCAGTTCAAAACTTTGAACTAAGGTCACCGCTACAAAAACGAACTAGTTCATAGTTGGGTTTTTTTCAGTTCGTTGCTGACGGGCTATCACCCTCAAAATACTGGCATTTCATTTCCCCATTTTTGCCACCAATTCAGTCCACACTAGTAGCCAGGTGCAGCTTTCACCCTACAATCTCAAAAACATCGGGAAAAACTTGCTTGAATGGTGTTTTTTAAAAGGAGGAATTAAAAAAAAAAACAAAAAAACAACAACAGGACTTAATGTGCAAATGAAAACATGCAACACAGTATGGCAGGAACAATGGTGAAAGTTCATTGATAACTTTGCATTCCTCGCAGTTTTGGCCTAAAATAATTTATCTATTCTTATATTACAAACAAAATACTGTGAATTCCATATTATCACAGGGTGATCATACATTGTTTTAACTGAAGCATTCTGACATAAATAACTTTCCTAGTAATACATTTTTACAATTATGTACTGTATTATAAAAGAACATATTCACTCTCATTTATGCAGTGTCCTTAGTGCATTCACGCAGCTGCCAAGTTTAATTCCAAAGAGCAAATTAGGAACGATGATGATGATAAAATATTTTAATCTTTTGCGCATGTCTACTGGTCAATTTTAATATTACAGTTGATTAACTGTATGTTACAGTACACCAACATCGCAGCAGACCTTGCGATATGACTACTGCGTACACCTAAGGCTCGATGACGAATCTCAAACAAATATCGTGCAGCCCTAGTCTTTAGCATTGACCTCACAGTCCTTGAGCCTCATGTACAAAGACTTGCGTGGACTTCCTACTGAAACGTGGCATACGCTCGAATCCAGAAAATGTCGTACGCACAAAAAATATCCAGATGTATGAATCTGTGCGTAAGCATGAATCCAAGCACATTTCCTTCGTACATCCCAATCAACAATAAGCGCACATGTTGGAGTAGCCGACCCCTCCCTGTCCACGCCCACATTGAAACATGCAAATCAAGTCCTTTTTGATGACTTAATGTATTATTTTAATACACAGGAGAGGACACGCACAAAGAGTCCTTTGAATTTGCTGAATTTGAACAAGTACATTAGTTGCACATGATTAAAATGTTAAAATGACATGTTTTTTGTTTTTTTTAGGAGAAGAGGGGTAAATTATGTCATTTTAACACATTTTAATCATGTGCAACCGATGTACATGTTCAAATTAAGTAAATTCAAAAGACTCTTTTTTTCAGTGCAGTCGCAGCCACACGCTACATGTTCGGGAGATTCGTCCACCGTCCCTGCCGTCTCCTCCGCCATCCCCTGAGTCTCCGACGCAATTACGCTCCAACAACCGGCTGCTGCTACACCCATGCAGAAGTGAAACATGAAGTAAATTCAAATGACTCTTGTTTTCAGTGCATGTGCTGGAGTCACAAGAAGCGATTGTGAGGGCAATAGGCAGCATAAATGATCATCTTGATCAATTAATAGGTGTCCTCACAAATATCAGTGGTTCATTAAATAGACTGGTTAACAAGTGAATTCAGAGTACTTGCATCTTTTACGTTGTTGAAATCAAATGTTGTCGGGCATTAATTGTTCATCAGTGCTAACTGTACATGTCTCTGATGTGCAGATTTATGATAACAGTTTCCCAGCATCACCTCTAAGTGTCGCCAAAGCACCAACAGCTGCAGAAACATGCGTACGCCAACCACGAAGTTGACGTGAGGCACCGCACATTTCCAAGGTCATTTCACTCTTGATACATCTGAACTTTGCCGTGAAAAATAACGTACGCCGCATTTTTTTGTGGCATTTTTGTACATGAGGCCCCAGGTCTTTACAGATGGGACACTGCTGAGCCAATCTCCCAAATATAGTACTTCAATCCACAGCTGTTGTCAGTAGAAAGGCATAAAAAGATAATTTTGAAGTCACTGTTGCTTGGTGTAGACGCAAGCAGAAATCTGCTTGTCCTCTATACTCCAGCAGATGTCCACAAAGTCCAAGAACTCGAAATACGCTTTTCCATTGCAAGCTCCATAACGGCCTGGTCCTGCTCTGTCCCGGCCTCGCTTGGCCTGGCAGCCATTGCTTTTCCATGACAGCAGGCACCAATCAAAAGTGGGAGGAATTGGGGCAGGATAAAAAAGAAATTGACACGCTCGTTTCCTGTCACGCCTTCCATCTCGCTGTATTTCATCTTCTGCCAATATGGACAAAAATGCCAGCACCTCATCAGTCAACCACGGAACAAAAGCTCCTTTAAGCCTGCTGGATACTGCGCGACATGGTCCAACCCGACGGGACCAGACCATTGCGTAGAGTTCCCGACGCACATTGAGCGACTACAAAAAGTGGATGCCCTGAACAGCGAGGCTGTATAGGCATTTGATGCTGTGTATTCAGTATAGTGTATTCTATCACATTTCTTAAACCATAAAAAGATAGATTAATAGTGAAGCAAGTTGCTAAAGAGAGAGGGTGTTGGCGAGAATAAAAGTGTGAGTGTGGATATTTGAAAGGAGGCTCGCTGGCTCCATTCATTTGAACGTACCCAGCATGTACGTACGTTTGCGTACATTCTGGTCACAAGTTTAGTTTTTTTCATGCACAAGCACATTATGCATTATAATTATAGTTAAGTATTGATGTAAAACACAATATTTAATTAGAATTATTTTCTATTCTATTTCTATGGCTTCAACCCGGAAATGTGTTTTTCCAGTGAGGCAAAGCTTCCGTTTTGATTGGCTGTAAGCTACGACGTTAAGACGGCGATTTAAATTTTGAATCACAGCAAAACCATTGGCAGACTGAATGAAAACAGTCGCCAAACCACACACACTGCGTGACATTGTCTCAATCATGTAAAATCCTGGCACCTACAAAGGAATTGGTTAAGTCCTCGTAATGATGCTGCCACATGACAATATCATCTTTCACAGTATCCATCTGACTGTTGCTCTTGTCAGATGGAGTCATGTTCACTGGGGCACATTCCTGCCTCTCTTTAATCTCACGTTTTCAATTACTCTAGAGAGCACCCACCAAATTTGTGTTGCAATTCAATAAGGACAAGATGGTCTGGTCCATTGGGTGCAACGATCCAGCATTGTTCTGGGGCAGATGAGTGACAGGGGTGAGTTTCAAACCCCAAAACACATAGTGGCTACTTTGTACCTGTCAATCAAGCTATGTGTGTCAGAGCTGGCTGGCTGTCCGAATGCCGATGGAACGCCTCAAGAAGAAAGTGAGGTGAGAGGTCCTTGACCACAGGGCAGTCAACCCAAAGCCCAATCTCCCACCCTGTGCCTTGGAAAACAAAACAAGATACAAGGGGCACAACAGCTGGCTGCTGTGACCCAACAGCTGAATGAAGATCAACCACAATGCACTATGGGTCCTGCAAGGCTGTCTGACTCTGTAAGGCACCTAGAAAAAGGAATGAATGTACCGTAATTTCTCATGTATAATGCGCATTTCCCCACCCCAAAAAATTGGCAAAGGTCAAAAGTGCGCATTATACATGGGTATAGGGGCAAATGGGAAAAAAAGCTTTAACATTTTATAAATGTATGCTGCCATCTTGTGGTTATGAAAAAGCTGTACACTTTCATTCCAAAATGCCATTGCCACCTAGTGGTTATGAAAACAAGTGTAGCCTACACTTTCATTCCAATATGACAGGGGTACATATGACAGCATATCTACAGTTATGCTCATAAATTTACATACCCTGGCAGAATTGGTGAAATGTTTTTTTAAAATATGACTGATGACTGAACAACAACAATCATTAATTTCTTTATGGTTATGTTTTGTTTAATGATAATGCTTTTCTGAAATGCTTGACCGTTTAATTTGAATCCCATTGAAATAAAATTTTTGCCTGGTCCTTCATGTTTTCTTTAAAGAATTGAATCCATCTTACAAATTCTGCCTGGGTAACCAAACATATGATCTCAACTGTGTGTTTTCTCATTTACTAAATACAAGTAGGGCTGTGAATTTCAAAATAAGTGCAAGTAAATTTAAAAAAAAAAAAAAAAAAGGATTACATGTCCAAATAAAGTGCTTAACTTCAGAATAATTATTTGAAAAAAAAACCCAACAAAATACAGATAATACTTAATGTTTTGCTCATATGGGTAGAAGCCAAATCATGCATTGAAAAAATGCATTATACTTGGGTAGAAGGGTTTTCCAGAATTTTGAGGTCAACCTTGGGGGTGCGTATTATACATGGGTGTAATATACATTATACATGAGAAATTACAGTATTTGTTTTGTATTTTTGGCAAGTTCCATGTACAGACAACAACACTGTTTAAAAAGAGGCCCTGTTCAAAAAGACCTATAACAACTGGGCATGGGCCAGTATATGTACATGGCACTTTGTAAAGTACCAATCCACCAGGATATCACCAAATGCTTGGCATCTTTTGAACCCCTTTTGACACATACAGTATATGCTATGTGGTAGTAACTGATGCAATAATAGCACCATTACTCTTGTATTCACCAATGGATGTGCATTTTCAGTCTATAAAATGCTATTGTCATAAAAAAAGAGTAATCAGTTTAATTTTGTGAAAACAGCCCCCTAAGAGCATTGACTACACAAGTATTAGTATCAAATGAGGGCTTTTCGCCACTCAACTGGAGAAGTTGCTAATTGTCATGAATATAGTCACATATTAAATTCATGTAAAATATGGCTGATAAGGATACATTGAGAGTTTTGCCAAGCCATGGCCACAGTGTATGGACAATCTATCTACCAAGCTTTTAGGTACTATTGGTATCGGGTTCAAGATTCAGATTCTACTGGTAATTGTATTACATTTACATGATTACTGTTCTGTATATTTACATTCAAAAGTTAAGTAAAATACCAATACTTGTAAGTATACTGTATACAGTACTTACGGTGTAGTCCTTATGATATACAGTAGGACCAAATTACAAAGAGAAACCAGCCATCCCGATTTCTCAGCTTGATCTGTTTATCGGTTTCCCTCCTGAGTGCAGGCTGACTACTTTCTTATCGACCACTCTCGGTTGCCACACCATCATTCGAGTTGTTTCCAGGCCAGAGGAAGTAACTCATGGAAAAAGAAAAAAATATATATATTTTTTTGCCACTGAAGTAGAGGTGGGGAAGAATTTGTGGATGTGCCAGTCATGGCCGACTGCCAACTGGACAGAACAGCTCCAGACAATAGATCAACCAGACTGAAGCCAACAAATGACAACAAAGCTAAAAGTGTGGCATTGAAAACAAAACGCCTGGCCGATTTAATGTTGTTATTGGTATAACATAAAAAATAACATAGTGCTGACTTATCAGTCCAGTTTACCCGTTTTGAGACAGCTCCATAGAAGATCACACCTGACTCCGAAATTCAGCTGAGGACAGTAATATAAATCTTAGCTGGTAATACAAACACTATATGAACTTCGTGTGTGTGTGTGTGTGGAGGGGACATGGAATGACTCCCAGTAACACAGTATTCATAAGAGAGCTAAAGTGTATACAGTACTGGACAGAACCCCAGTTGTCAAGGAAACGCAACCTATTCCTGACCGTCACTATGGCAACGTACGTCCTAAAATTAGGGGCTCCTTTCTGGAGGTGATGTGCTGTTGTTGAGTTTTCTCTCATAGTTAAATGTTATTTATTAGAGTGTATGCAGCAAACAAGACATCGCAAATAAAAGAATGAACACAATTTATGGTAAGATCCCAAATTCTGGCTTCAAACATGAACGACGTCAATACGCCGTCGAAGGCAATAGTCTAACATAATCCTCACCGAAATGAGCAAAGAATTCAGATATTGAAATTCCACTCAAATACAATATATATATATATATATATATATATATATATATATATATATATATATATATATATATTCTTTTGAGGCCTTTCCTCCAAAGTTTGGGAGCAAAAAGTAGATGATCATTGGCTGCTCAATTCAAACTCATTTTAATTTGCGGGCTGGTCCAAGCTGGAGCTCAACAGCTCAACTTCACACAGTCCTGTTATGCAACCTGAGCTGAGCCGGGAAGGCTGACTGGCCCCAGTGTCTGATTAGCAAGCACCAGATCAGAGATTAACCCCCGATTACATCACAAATCTACCCCAAACTGCCCCATTCTGACAATACACGCAGTACTGAGAATTGGATTGTTGACTCTACCTTAAATGGCATTCCAACAAACGCACAAACACTGGTATGCACTTTCGCTCACAATCCGCAAACAATGGGGAAACAAACAGAAAGCAATTCCTCAAAGAGAGGACTATTTACTACAGAGAGGTGACAGGACTAAGAACCACGTACCGAGTACTGTGAAAGTTTATTTACAGCAAATGAGGTCATTATTTGAAGATAAGAACAATGACCAAAGATTAATTCATCCATTCACAAAAGATACACGTAGATGAGAAATAGCAATATAGGTGTTCAAATGTATATGTTTTACTTAATTTGGGCATGTTAATGAATTTTAGCCCCATATTTTATTGGACTTTAGGCTCGTTTCAATCTCACTTTTCATAGCAAACATAGTTGATATTAGTTTTATTATCAATAATACATAAAACATAATAAAAATAAACATTTTTTCTGCTATAAAGCTGTTGTAATACATTTTTTTGCCATTGTTTTCCAATCCATGTGGGAGATTATTGTGGTTAATTATTAACGAGAGTGCTGTGTGAGCTTGTGCATGGTCATATCGCCACCTACTGGTGATGTTGAGCAGGAAGGGGTTTAAATTTTCACAACTGTACAAGCAAGTATAATGAAGAATGGAATGAAGAAATAAATAAGAAAAAGAAAAAAATCAAGGAGGCGGGGTGGGGGCTAACATGTTAGCATGGTGGAAAGGGGTGCAGTCCAATTGTAGCGTCCCTTTGGGGGAGGAGGAACCACAATGGTGTTTACATGCTAGATTCTACAGCGGCACATCAATCACAATGTGGGCTTGACACCACTCACCCAATTTCTTCTACTTCTGGCATTTTATCATCCATATCCCCATCCTTCCTGTGTGTGTGCATGTGTGTGTGCGTGTGTGTTCGTGTTCAGTTTCAGAAGTCCAGCTGTTTTAGTCTGCAGTGGAAGGAGAGGGAAGAAGAAATAGGGAAAGGAGCTTAGGGAGTCGGAGCCGTGGCTCTCGTCTCGCATGACTCAGTTTAAGAGCATCCATGCCCCTGGGGAAAACATACAAAACATTCCGTCACTCTCCCGAGTCAAGCCTCTGTAATCAGTACATTCAGATACTTTACTTTCCCCCTTTAACAAGCAGCTCAGTATCTCTTGGCCCATCTGCTCAGAGCAATAAAAAGAGCAATGATAGACGGGCGACTGAAAAAGCATTAGTGCAGAGTCTGTTTGGGCTGCATCTATTCTTGTGCACTATCCTCAATGTGCAGTCATTATACATAGGCCTGGCGGCACTGTGGACTGGAGACCAACCAAGAGCGAGAGACAACTGGGCCACATGGGAAGGGCTAACATATTTACAGCACGGTCAGTGTTTGGGGGGGGGGTGCTCAGATGGCCCACCTGTTCAAAAAGTCTGCACGACCTGATAAAATGAAAAAGCAGATCCTGCACACTAAGTCTCTTTCACTACCTCATGGGATCGCTCTTCTGTTTCCACAGCTGATTCAGGGACCTCTTCCCCCCCCCAAGTTGTACATTTAGAAATCCAACAGAACCAAAGCAACAAGGTGAAGAAAGTATGTGTTACATGGAAACCTGTTCTGCAGTGTGTCACAAGCAAGTCCATAAAAGTTATGGAATGCAGGCCAACTTTAAAATGAATTACAGTTACCGGGCCCGGTCCAGACTTAATCATTCACAGCTTGTTTCCACAGAAAGTTCTATTGAGTGAACCGGTTGAACCCTTGCTGTTCACGTAATGTCAAATTCCTGAGACAAAAAACAAATTGTAAAAAAATATATATATATATAAAGGTGCCGTTGATGGCTGGCAGAATGAACGTGAACTGTGACGAGACCTTGGGACACCGGGCCCTGACCAAGGTGCCCTACGACTTAAGCTGAGTGGGATAATTATGACGTCAAAGAGCCGTTCTGAAAAAAAAAAAGAAGAAAAAAAAGTCCATCCCAGCTAACTTCGGGCGAGCGGCGGGGTGCACTCTGAACTGGTCGCCAGCCAATCGCAGGGCACAGATAAACTAACAACCATTCGCACTCACATTCACACCTACGGACAATTTAGAGTCCTCAATTAACCTACCATGCATGTTTTGGGATGTGGGAGGAAACTGGAGTACCCGGAGAAAAGCCACACATGCATGACAATTGAGGAAAAGCCTACCAAGCAAGCACCGTGCATTTAAAAAAAAAAAAAATTTATGCAGATGACTGAATGCATTCACATGTCTCTGTCAGGTCTGTTCCTAATTACAACAGTAACTTCCTAGAATGAGAGACTCATCTGATGAGTCATACTTGGAAAAGCAGAAGATGAGAACTTTTAATGTATTCAATCACCTCTCCACTTGATCACACGGTTTAAAAGTCTTCACCTGTGTGTGCGTGTAAGTGATGTTTGCATACAAGACAGCCTGCCGCACGACATATTTTTGAGATTTCCATCAGAAAACCTCAATTCAACCTTCGGAAAGGCAATAAATAAGTTTTTATCAGGCATAAAACTAAAGCCTGACAGGTGTAGCTAGAAGTGAGTCAGCTAGTAAAATAAAAGCAACAAATGTTTATTCAAACTAAAAAAAAATCATAATCACCAGCAGGCATTCTCTTCTTTCAAAGTGATTATTTTTTTAAACTGCTTTGAATAGACTTAACTTGTACTGTAGGTGCACGCGAGGGCCACCAGGGGTTGCCCAATCTCTCTCTTGTCTAGCATTTTCCGGGTGGTGGGGGTGGTGGTGAGCGGGAGGGGCGTGGGGTGGGGGGGGGGGGGGGCAACTCAGAACCTCATAGCAAAAAGAAAACCCAGCCTGTAAGCAGCTGACTGCTCGTCAAGTCTGACTCGTGCTATTTTTCCAGACAAGTCTTCAGCTATATAATACGCATAGCTTAAGAAGTATATATAAATAATTGCCACAGCTGGAATTAACACCTGTAGATGTTTTTATTTTATTTTATTTAGTAGTTGACAGAATATTATTGTTGTAGTAGTGCTGTGGATTCCAACTTCAGTGATACTGTGTGCAAAAATGAACATGAGTCAGACCTCATATTGCCAAGTGAAATGATTATTGTTTTTTTAAACTGCAGGTTTAAGTCCCTTCCTGAGAAGTGACAAATACACAACGTGATTATTCACATTTTACAGTGAACTCTGCTCTTTGTTGTTAAAAAAGCAATCGTAAGAGTCAGAGCGAAGCGAGCGGGTGGTGGAAAACTACGCGGAGGATAAATACAAGGATATTAAAAGGTCTATTGCTCCTCCTGCACAGCCACAACAATGGTGCAAGGTTCATGTTTGACTCTGCCTGTAGAAAAAGTGCAAGTGCATCCATTATGGGTTGACAGGAAGCACCTGGTTCCAAGGGCCAAAGAACACCAAGGGCCCCAAGCAACCCCAAACTTATCACGTCATCAGTTTAACCAGAAGGATCCTACGCAGCCCCATGAACTCCAAACAGTACTTGCTGACTGCCCATGTGTAAACACACATAAATCCTCTTTATGCAAGAATTGTTCTGGGTGTTGTCTCCCCCCTTGTCTCGTACACACCTGCTCCTGAGCGCATCCTCCCCACCTGCGCCTCGTTCACCCTAATTACCCCATGCATTTAACCTCGTGTCTCGTTCTTTGTGGTCGCCAGTTCGATGTACCTTGTTGTCACGTTCCAGCGTTCCTTGTTTCCACGTCACCGACTCACAGTAAGCCTGGAGCCTGTTCCGATTATTGACCTTGCCTTTTTGCCTCACGTTTTTGGGATGCTGTGTACCGACCTCTGCCCCTTTATTAAACCTCTCTTTTTGAAACTGTCCATCTGGATTGGAGTCGTGCATTTTGGGGTCCTATCCTTTGTTCTGTTCATGACAAGAATGGCCAAGAGAAATTCTCTCTCTCAAAGGAAACAGTAGGGAGTCGTGCCGCTGCTCTCTATACACGAAAACCTTTGAATGGTGCTCCTTGGCTGTTGCCTGCCCAATCCAAACTGTAGTGACGTCCACTCCAAAGAAGACTGGCAAAGCTCGGTGAGGTTTTTGGGTGGAGCACACAACACAGCTGGGCGGGAGTCCCGGTCAGCTCGGCCTCGAGGGGCATTGGGTCAGAGAGAGTTGCATTGTGGTGACTGTGGAGGCTGCTCCTTTGCGCAGCTCAGTTGGGGGTGACAGTCTGGTCATAGCAGCCAGAGGCAAGTGGCCCAATGTAAACAGCTCATTCTGGTGGTGGAGTTGAGGAGCTGTTGTAATTATGGTTGGGCAAGAGAGGCTGACTAGAGATTTAGAGGAGAAAACATAGATGAGGAGGAGAAAGAGAGAAAATACAGTACAGTAGTGTGGGCTTACGTTTCCAACGCTCCCATCGATCTTTATATCTTTCACAAATCCCAGGGAGAGAATTACATAGAGAAGAGGCCTGAGGCAGAGACAGAAGTTCACACCAGTGCTGCACTGTGTATCCAAACAGTCTTGTTGCCTTGTTTGCTCGAGAGGCCCTTGGCATATCAAGCAATAGGCTACAGAAAAAGTGCAGTGCAGAAAAACGAAGTCAGTTGAAATGTATTCTCTGCTATGATGGATTGTTAGACAGGGAAATAACAATTTGTGAATTGAAAAATACCTTCAAGAAAGTTCACTGAGCTTACATTTTGCAGCATTCCCAAAAGCTTGATTGTGGAAAGGAAAATAAACCTTAAAGGGAACAGATGCAAACCTGACAAACTGTATTCTTTGCCGCAGTCAGCTAAAGTGGGAAAACCAGTGAAACGATCTCAGAGGGATACATTAAGGGTTACTATTTAACTCTAAGCCACAAAGTATAACTTGTGTTTAATGACACAAGAGACATTTTGTCAAACAGTTCTGGGGGACCCTCATATTTGGAGTACATTAGCACAACAACAACTGAGAAAAAACAGGAATGACTATTTCTTTGCTATTTTAGAGTTTCACATACAAACGACAATGTTGTTCAAACGATCCACGCTCACAAAGCTTTGTTGCTGTGTCACTCTGTAAAGATAAACTTTACATTTCTTCAACTGCTTGTTCTCACGGATGAAACACTCATTTGAAAACACTTCACTGGCACACAGGGTACTATGGAAAAAGACTTTGGTAAGTAATGGCACTCCTGTGGGCACAGTAGCAATGTAGTAAATGCCGGAGAAGCGAGCACAAATGAGTACTATGTTTCGCCATTACTGTTTTGACTGTGACATATGCAAAACTTGGGCATGACAGCATCTAAATGTAATTAATTATATAATTAATTTTATATCATTCACAAATCCTAATGTGCCAAAGCATGGTTGAGAAGGGAGGAATTGCCATTAACAAACAACAACTGATTCTTTGGAGGGAGGGCGTGTTTGGGCAGAGAAGGAATTGGTGTACAGTCATGCTACATCATGAATCAAGTCAATATTTGAAAAAATATCACCAAAAGTGCACTTTTCTGTCCACTAGTGAATAAAAAATGGACTGAAAATAATAAGTCTGTTTTTTGTTAGTCCATGACAATCCAAAAATAGCACCAATAAACAGTGTAACAGCCTTCAACTGTATCTTGCGTTACCTTAATTCTAAATAGTATTTTTATTTTTTATTTTTTTATTTTTTAATGAGAATGTGAAGATCATCAGCAAGACGTTTAGTACTGTATCGGTGTGAACAAATGTCATTTCAAGAATGCAGATAATTAGCCAGTGTCGCAAACGTGTCATGGATGATGAGGGCCTGCGCAGCAGTAATGTATGTTATCAAATATTGTCAGAGCAAGTCATCAGACTCTTTAAGTTACTCTTACTGTTCAATACTTACTTTTGATCAGTGTGCAATTTGTTGAGCGCCGTACTAAAAAAATGGACTAAGGTGTTGTTTTGAGGTACTCCGAGAGCCTTTCAGCATCATCATAACCACAAGAGTTAAGGATGATCTCCTTTGTGCAAAAAAAGAAAAAACTACAGAGCTTTAAGTGTCACATTTTCCACTCGATTTGTACAAGTTACAGTAGCAAGCAGCAAACGCATCCTCTCTCTAAATATCTCTTCTTCGGTGAAAAATCTGCAGCTAGATGAGCTACAAGGAAAATCTACTAGATACGAGAAGCGGTTCGGTCTACTAGATACGAGAAGCGGTTCGGATTGAACTCAATGAACCAAACGGGAAGACTGAACTACAGTATTTCAGGAGCCCGATTAATGTGAGCCATGTAAACGAACGTCGTGAGGAGGGACTGCAACTCAATCGAACTTTAAAGGATTAAAGATCCTTTATAGCCAGACTATGCGGCACTTAACCTTACTGGTAGACAGAATAGAGGGGGGTACATTTCGGGAAGTGGTGTGAGGTACGCCCTCACAAGCGATTTTTACACTGCAGTCCCAGTAAATTGGCGTAAAAGTGGAGCCAGGATTTATTTTCCTGTGATTTTCAGACGGAACCTGCTGAAGTGGGACACTGCTGTGTCCGAAGTGCGCTTGTCGCACACAAGTTGCGGTTTGCCCCTTTGCGACAATACGATGTGTGGCCACGTCAGAATGACAGTAATAACTGCTTTCAACACAAAGGGGCTTCGACAGTTAGTTTCGGGTGTTGAGCTTCGCACACACTGATCCCAGCTGGAAGAATTCCCGGGTCGACTTCAACTCACCCACTGTACCTCATCAGTATTTTAGACACAGGACGGATATAAATAATAATTTAAAAAAATAATACTAAATATTAAATACCCTCTACCTTTATTGATGAGAAATGTGACAATAATTTCTGTCCAGTATTTTCATTCATTTTTGTGTCATCCTCTGTTGCATCTCAAAATGACATGCTGGATCAAATCCTGTTTAGTGTATAATATAACAGCAGGAGTGGATTTATAGTATCTTAGATGTACTGTATAAGAATGTTGGCAGTGGATCAAGATGCGTATCACATTAGCTTCAGTGATGAAGATGAACATCCCTAAGAAACACAAATGCCTTTGAATCCACGTTTTGTTGCATTTCCAACTCACTAAGTGAGAAATCACTGGCCTATCAACATACTGGAAGATGCTTGTGTTTCACTAATATTGTGGTGGGCACTGCAATGAAATGATGCTGAGAAGTGGGACAGTGCTGGTTCGATATTTTTGGCCACATTACAATGTAAATGCCAACAGATGTGTCATGCTCCAAAATGAACTGAATGATGCAGGTTGGGGGAAACTGGGCTTAAGGTAGTGCAATCATTCTTCTTAATGAAACATCAGCTAACTTGTTTGATCTAGACAATCCTAAACTCATCAGCAAAGGCCAAATTTAATTTGATCACTCATCCTATGAATGGCACATGAAGATGATTTGGTGAACAAGAAAATAATTGACACTTTGGAAGTTATTTTCATCTCTTTAGAAAAACAAGCCAGATTGTTTTTGGAAGTGCAGATGAAGCCCAGTAAGCAACAGATGGTGGTGTGTTTGTAGTGTTTGCCAAGGTAAGACAAGGCTCATTATCACTCTCTCTTTGTGCATCACTGGGCTCATCAGTCATACAGTCCTGTACCAGTATGATCCCATTTCATACTGTAACACCGCACTCCACCCCACGATGGACTCTCCGCAGTGTGGAGACCGTATGGAGTAGCTTCTCCGCTCAGTCTCATTGGGACAGCCGATACGCTCAGTCACCATTTGTGCTGATCAGTAAATCCAATGATTGCAAGACGGACCTCTTGACAGTGTACAACTTCTTCGTCAACTGGTGTAAAATCTGACGTTGTGAACCAATCTGGATACTGTGCACAACACCTCCGAACAGGCCTGAATGTGCTGTGCATAAGGAGCAGTCACTGTTTTTACCAGCTGCTGCTGATGTTTTATCGCTGTTGGAACCATTTGTAACCTCGTACTCAAGTCATTACGCATTTTTACAAGCATCCCAGACAACAGTCAACCACAACAATGTCATTTCCGTAGCGCATACAGTACATATGGAATTTATTTGACACATATTGTTAGCCTAATGGCATAATTGCACAAGTCATTTTTAACTTACCGTCACAATACAAATAAAAAATACCCATATGCTTGTTAAAAATTTTGTTTTTTTCTTTATGCCTGTGTAGATTGTCAGCAAACTAGGTTATGGTAACCTACAAATGTTGAAATGAGGCAATTGGCCTCTTCTTCGTTATTCAATGCGTTGTTTTTTTTCTTTTCTTGTTGGCCAAAAACGTTCAAAAATGACTTAGGCAATTACGCTATTGGGCTAACGATATGTTGCTGTTAATGTTAAAAATCATAATTTCAGATCATATCACTTAGCAAATGTGGTCATCACTGTTTATAAATACTGAGGGAGACCTCAAACTCTGCTAAGCTGTAACCCTAAATGTAATTGAGGGTAGTTAGCAGTGAAGCAGGGCTGAATATGAGCCCAATCTGAGGTCACAACTGCATGGTTGTGTGTAAGGCTGAATATGCGCAGGCCAGCAGAACTATCGACAGCTAAGGATGTGTGGTCTAGCCAAAGTGGATGACGGTTTGGAACGAAAAAGAGATTGAACGTGAGACTGTACAACTTGCTCTGTTCCCCATAACTGACAGTTGGGTTTGTTGGCCAAATCAAATTGTGAGTTTAAACGGACCCTAAATACACCCTGGGCATGATCCTTGAGTGACACAGCTGTTTCTTCTCATGAGAGGCAAAGGTACAGATGGCCCAGTGATGATGTCAACCAGGGTAGTATTTACACGCAAGAAATGGCTCTGGGTTTTAAAGGTGGTGAGACTAGTGGTCAAAATTATTGAATATTAAGCTTAGATTCCTTTAATAGGCACCTTTGCCTTGAAAAAGCATACTGTGGTAAACTGTAAATTTTGCTTATGCTCTTGAGGTTACACGTAGACGGCAACGGAACGTCTTACTTTATTACATGTGGCACACCACTTGGTCTTATTGGCATCATGGAGAGTAATAATACTGTGCTAGATGGAGCAGAGAAATAATCTATCGTCCGTGTCGACACCAAATGAAACATTTTACTTTGTCTAAATAATTATTACAAGATTGCGACGAAGAAAAGTGTTTTTTTTGTTTTTTACCCTTACAAAACACGTCATCAATGAAAAGTATTCTCATGTAATCGTATGTATTTTTTTAAAACTTACAAGTTATGCATCCAGACAAAAAAAGGTAATTGAAAGCTTTTTTTCTCCACGTCTCACGACAGCAATTTCAACAATGTATTTTTAGAGTAATAGTTATATTTCTAAACTGCACAGGTTGTGCTTCGAGCTGATGTAGTGACTGGTTTCAAGGAGAATGACAACCACAAAAGATCCCATTCACTGCTAACAGAAGAATAAAATCCATATGTGGATTAAACTTTGCTAGACTTTATGCGCAATTTGGAGGAAAAAAGTGCAAGTGTGGGAGGCCCATTTGTTCATGCATTTTTATCGAATGTAAATTCCGTACATAGTTATACTTGTAAATAAATAATTTTGCAGTCAAAAGTACTTTCTCAGTGTTATTTTATGTTCAGATGTTTGAGATTTTCACTAAAAAAAAAAAATATTGGTGTCAAAGATATTGTTCTGCTTGATGTGTCTGCTTTCACAAAAAGGCTGTTTTCTCTGTTTTTTTTCTTCCAGAAACAGATTTGTCTGAAAGTAGCCTATATTTGACAGCTGATTACTAAAGAACGGTATAAGTTACAGACAAACCTTTTTTTTTTTTTTGATGAAAGAAGAGAGTCTGATCTTTCATTTGGTGGTTTTGTTGTTTGCATCGTCATAGTACATAATATTCTGTGGGGCTTGTTAATCAGTGAAATTGCTCGAAAATGCCTGGCAGTCTAGGGGTTCCCTGCTCAGGAAACGGCTGGCAGCGAATGAGTTAATCAATCATATTCTTCAACTTGTTTTGTGTACAGCAAACCCCCGCTATTCACGATGGATCGGGACCAAGCCTTGCTGCAAATTGTTAAAAAAAGAGGGAAAAAAAGTAAATGCAATTAGACTTTACGCCGATCTGATCGGTGTTATCGGTATCGGCCGATAATTAGCATTTTATGCTGATCGGCTTTCATGTCATAAGTCGCCGATCCGATCAATGACGTCATCGATCGGCTCCGCACAACACATTTAACTCCGCGTCTTCGTCGCGTATGAATCCAAAAGCTAGTTTATTTTTAGCCTTGTCACGTGTCTTGTTGCGCAGTACTGTAAATATCTGACGCCCAATAAAGTTTTTTCAATCTTGTCGGTGAAAAAAACACGTCGTCGGTGTGGGACTATTTTGCGGTGTCTCAGACAAACAACATGTAAGTTCTTTGCAGTCTGTGCACAACTGAAGTACATCGTGGGGAACGTCATCTATATGCTTCGACACAAATTTGATCGAGCACCTGCAGAATGAAAATGACAGAAAATGAAAAAAACAGAAAATGGATAGATGGAGACAGTATACAGTACACAAGTATATACAATAAATGAACCAGTCATGTAAATAGACACATTGCTCCATCTTGTGATCGGTTATCGTTTTTTTTTTTTAAACTTGCTGATCGGTGATCGGCCCCAAAAATCCTAATCGTGTAAAGCCTAAATGTAATGTAATTGATGCTCCCCCAAAATGTTTATATTGCCTGTAATAATTGAAACTGTAAATATATCCTAAATGATGATCCGAAACCACTAATATCATTTCAACCATTACATTACCCATAAAAATGGAGGGCTTATAGATGATTTGATTTCTAATAAATGCACTGGCAGCGTGCATGTCCAGTCCATACATGCTGTATGCAAGCGGCGAAGTCAAGATGTGTCACTTTAACAATACTTCCTTGACACCAGTTACTACTTTCCTATTAGCCAGGCTTTAAATTCACCAATAGTGAACTGCTAAAAGGTGGAGCTTTATTGTTCCTGAATGTGTTGAAAAAATGTGTCTTGCCGTGTTTATGTGCACATTTTTATCTTTGACAGTCCTTTGGCATCTGACCTTAATTGACCTCTTTCTTGACTAAAACTGAACTCAAGAAAGGCGCGTTGGTAATGTGAGCAAGGCTTGTGGGTTTACAGGCAAGTCTGTGAAGGTGTCTGCATGAACAAGGTGGTGATATGGGCGTATTCTCGGTGGTCTTTCCTGTACAAAACCCAAGACCTACTATTTCCCTATTTTACTTGGGATAACTGTTTCCACAGCCCCAAAATAAATCTCAATGTTAGCAAAACAAAATGACAGAATTTAATCAAAATTCAATCAAGTTTAAACACAATAGGAACTTTTCACTTGCCCCTGAATAGTTTTGGAGATTCGGTACCATTTTTTAGACAGACTAACATCTCTTCAGCAAGTTATTATATTATATATTTTTTTGTGTGCAAAAGATTGTAAACATATGACTTTTTCTATGATCCAGGTACTTGCAGACACGCCTCTAAAACAAACCTCTTGCGGCCTACATCTATTGTTAGCTAGTTCATGAGCAAATTGTTAACAGTTTAACTTCCAAGTTTAAATTGGTAAAATTTTGAATTTAACCCAAATCGTCAAGAAGCCTTAACAATTACACGGCAACAAGGAACAGTGGCTCCTCTGCCATTCTATAGTATTTATATGTATATTGAAGTTTCTTCTATTTTCGTTGCATTCATGCTGCTGGTTTCGTTGTTTGACAGCAATGACAATAAAGAGTTCATGTCTTAAAGGTGTTTTTTAATCTCATAATTCTTTCCTTTGACTGACTTTGCGCTTCACCCCATGCCCCCCCTCACAGACAATTAAAGCCAATGTCACTCATCTGTTTACCTCTGCATTATTAACTTGTAATAATTACATGCTCCTGACTGCAAGTTACTCTTAAGCACAAGCTTAAAGGATCATGCAAAAGGATAAGTCAATATAGGTTAACTCTATTAACACAGCCGGTATTTTCCTCTTGGCACCCAGTTGTCTCTGGTAAATGGTTCTCTTTGTGGTATTTGCACAATAGAAGAAGAAGGAGAGACAGCATTGGCTTGTCAGTGTCCATGCTTGATTGACAAGCAGCATTCTTAGCATGACATAAGCTAAGGAATGGGAGCTCCCAGATAACAATTTGGGCGACATATCTCCTAATGCTGCTCAAGTGAAGCGGCTGTCACAACAACAGGTACCCTGGGGATAACACGTCCAGGCGCGCACACAGACGACGACACGTCCAAGAAAGGAAGTTGGGGAAGAGGAAGAAATTGTACTCAACTTTGATGACAGATCACAGATGAACACTGGAAATCTCTTACCTGCAGGAACAATGGGAAAGAAAAACAAACATCATTGATTAAAAGCATTTCTTAATTAATGGGTGTTCCTTTCACTTTTAACCTCTTTGGCTGAGGTTCACTCTTGCCTGCCTCACAGTGACAAAGGACTCATGATGACCATATTTGGCCATGAGGCCTCCTCAAAATGGTTTCCACAAGAAAACAGTGACTGGCCTTAGCTGATGAGGACAATGAGAATAATTCCTATTATTAAAGTGTTAACTGGTCTTTAATTCAACATACATGCATTCAAAATATGAATAAAGGCTGTCGTTTAGTCATTCAGTGGACATTTGGATAGACTTTCCATCGCGAGCCGGCTCACATATTTTGTCTTTACAAAGGTTTTGCATTGATATGCATTTAAATTGCAGTTGGCAGTGGTGTAGAACTGTGATACCTCAAATTGAGAGCTGTTTTTAATAATAACTAATAATAAACGGTTATTTCTGAGATATGAATGAATGATGAATTTGTGATTGTGTTTCAACTTGCATGTCTTTGTATAAAGATGAGTGTAGTGGGTTTACTAATAGTATAGTAGTAGTAGTTGGGATAATTTATGCACTTGTATTCAGTTCTCACAGAGAATCATCAATACGTTTTTGAAAATAGGACTTTAATCGTGGCTGTTTCAGCATGGGAGACATTTACCCATATAAAACCGGCATAAAGGCGGCTTAAAGAAATTGCTATCTCCCTTTATCTGTCTTTACTGTTATTGATCAAATTATACGAAAATGACCCCTATCCAGGCAGACCCTCATCTTGTACAATGTTAACTGCCCTGCTAGCTATCAGCGGACACATTCGTCAGTGATGTAAACACCTCAAATGGTGCAGCTGTCCATTCATCTGACCTCCACCTGCGAGTGGAGCTCAACTGTCATATGCCCGCAACACTTCAACACAGATTAAATGGCTTTCACGTAACATGTTTTTTTTTTTAATCAGTTAAATTTTCGATTTCTCAAAATCTTGACAATAATCTGCATTGATTCCATTTTTAATAGAAAAAGAAACAAATGTTTATAAATGTATTTATGTCGTTTACCATTATCCGTAATTGTTGTGTGATGTTAAGCTTTTCTGATCGTAAATCGAAAAATACAACAGCATACAAGGGAGGGAGTGAGAGGGGCTTTGCCTCCTCTTAATTCCCCGTCTAATTACTTGTCCTCCGGCTCACCCCAGGTCAAAGACCCTGCAGGTCCCACTCTAATCCGTCATTACGGCTCGCTTCAAAGAGACCTGATTACAGAGAGGAGAGGAATGAAGAGAGAGCAGAGAATACACTTTGGAAGACAGAGTTTTAGAAGGAAGGAATGATACACGGAAGGGGGGGGGGGGGTGGATGGGGCCACAATGGAAACATTTCATCTGTGTCTGAGCAGTCTGGCTAGTGGGGTTTCTTCAGCCCTCTCTCCAGTAAGAAGGCTCAAAGCAAGTACCGTTCAAATTTGCTGCAATTAAGAGGCTTGTGAGCACATCATTCTCTTTTTCCATTGTCAATTGATAGCAGACAAATCTTTCGGTGCGGCGATGAAAAGGAAACAAGTCGTATAATCATCCTGTTTGTTCAACTGCAATGTGCTTTCATTTCTACGGAGACTGCCTTAAGTCCCTTATTTATTACGTGACTTAAGGAGTCAAATTTCTTCATGACAAGAGGAGGTTGAGTCAACATTTTCCAGAACAGCCACTATTATTTTAACCCCAAAGAAGATGATCCAGAACTGTCTGCAGGTCAACTTCAGCTGAATCATCAACTTAACCACAAGTAAGAGAATTCATTAATTCACTCTTTGGAACATATTTTGTGAATCTAATCATGTCTACTTTATTATCTCCTGCTCAGGTCTGCGGCATGACTTTCACCATTGTTTTAACTTTGTATTTTTTTTTAACTGCCATTCTAAACAAACCAATAAAAAACTGAGCCATGCTATGAGTTTCTTTTTTTAAATGGAAAACATCCTCCCAGGTGCCCATAACACCAAGTGAAAACAGCTGTTGTGCTAATTGAGTCAATGTTGTGTTTAGAGGCACGTGCAGGGGAAAGTGGTTGGACATGTTTGTCGGGAAATCTATTCAAAATGATGACACCCAAAATCTAATACAAACATCGAAGAGGCCTGAACTATGAATCACAATGATACATTATGAAAACGATTTAGCACTTTTCTCCTGGGTCTGGAGACTTGTAAAACCCACCATAACCCTTTTTAGATTATTTATCATTTTATACTAAAGAGGCAGGGGAGAAAACAGATGATGGAGGTGAAAAAGCAGAGGCAGCAGTGTGACAACGAGGCTTTCAAAGCCTGGGGCTCTCTCTCTCTCTCTCTCTCTCTCTCTCGCTCTCTCTCTCTATCGCTCTCTCTCACTTTCTCCCTCTCGCTCTCTCGGGTAATGCAAAGATAACCAGAGGCTGGATTGAGGTTGGCTGCTTCCGAGACTTGTCTGTCCAGAGGTTTAAATTTAGGCATGAACAGACCATCTCGGACCTCCGTCAATTGGTGAGTTACTTGTGGTGACCACATCACCCCATTTCTCCTGGCCTCTCAGTGACGAGAACGCCACCCAGTATTCATTTGAATTATGACACACAGCATTTGAAGATAACTGTTCAAAACATGTGCAAAGACTGAGAACTCTGTAGTACTCAATTGTGGAGATGCAGCGTTAAACAATTTTTCAACATTTCAGTTTTCCTGTTTTTTTTTTATGACAGGGCATGGGTATAATGGCATTGTTGTTGTCAGCCGTGAGTGCACGCACGTCACACAGAGAAAGACGCAAGAGCAAAGAGGGGAAAAACAAGACGGACTTGACAGCCAGCGTGTGGACCGGGTCTTTGGTGTGGTGTGGCCGCATTAGAGCGCCTTCTTGTTAGCTGTGAGCGCATGCAGAGAAAGATGGAAGAGTGTGTAAGGGGGAATATTTGTCTTTAAAAAGTCAAATTTGACAGCAGCGTGTGTGGCTTCGCACTGGCTGTCAAATTTGACTCATTGCCTTATTGTTATGGCGTAAAAAAGCCATGCGACGAGCCAATGGGATTTATTCCAGCCAACAGACATTTTAAGCAGACACACTTTCATGGCTCAAACATAATTATGTGTAGACATGAGAAAGATGTTAAACGAAGTAGCATCCACTTTTCCAGGACGAGTAGTGGTATTTAATTGGCAGTTGATGAGCGGGGTATGGTTTCATCGCATTCAGTGGACATGCCCACAGTGTCTAAGACCGGAGAGAATGGCTTGATTTGATACACAGGCCATGGTGGAAACACAAGTCAGATCTGGGTTTACTTTTCCAAAATGAACCTGTTGTACAAGGTGGAAAGGTTCCTTGGTGGATGGTGTAACATAAATTGGGCTGATTGAGTGACACTTTAATTCACAGCAGTCACTTGTATCTCCACATTTCCATCATGCGGATCAGTTCATTTCTGTTCACCATGGTACAGTTCAGGCATGATCAGACTTGCATTTATAGTAGGCAGAATGCCGATAGCTCCGTCTGCTATGAAAATAGCGTGACAAACTAGCAGCCGGTACACAACTTGCCAATGAATGTAAGTAATAACAAAAACGGAACCCCGAGCAGTTCTGGCACGACCACAAAAGAGCAGCAGAACAGCGTCAATTCCCCTTTCTCCTTTGTTATTCACAGTAAGTTCACATTTTGTTTTCTTTATGTTACACTATTCGATTCTACTGAAATGCCCAAGTGACAATTTTTTGTCAACCAATCAACAGACAGCTGAGTTTGCATCTGCATGCATAAGAGAACTAACTGTACTGTATTACTACAACTAGTAATCCAACAAAAGGGTTTTTATATGCTGCACGGTATGGGTGGATATTTTAGGACCCTTTAACAATAGTAACGCAGATAGAACCCTTCCTCTGATTCGGTAGTGTTTAAACACATCGGCAGAGTTCTAATAGCGCCGTCTGCTATGGTAATAGCGTGACAAACTTATAGCCAGTACATAACTTGCCAATTAATTTAACAAATAACAAAAACGTGACACCAAACAGTGTTGACATGACCACAAAAGAGCAACACAACAACGTAAATTCCTCAATCCATTGTTAGTCACAGTAAGTGACGCAAAAGAAAATGGAAATAATGTGAAACTTTAGCTTCTAGACTATCTGACCAGCGGTTAAATAAGCAATCACATTCAGAAGCATATTTTTCACATCAAAGAATCAAAACTGGCAAATATCTCTTAACGTGATTATTCACTTCCATGTCCTGCTGTCTGATTGTCCACATGGTCCTTCCTATCTTTTCTGTAATAGCGCCTTATTATTCTGGCATGATAAGGCTATGAGGAAACAAGGACACTGCCTCCCAAGTAAACATATGGTTGCTTTTTTGGCTGGGGCTGTCTTCGCTGTTCTCTCCAAAGTGTGTGTGTCTTTAACTGTGTGTGAACGTTGTGTGTGCGTCACGTTGTGGAGGGCTGTAAAAGTCTGACATGAGACCAGCTCTTCTCTCTGAGGCACAACGACGACAACAACTGAGAACAGACAGCATGGAGTCTGCGCAGCTGTTTCTCCACGGCCGCAGAGGGGAGCTTTCAACTCACTGTGAACGTGACTTGCAAAGCCTTTTAATTTGGCCTTGGCTGGAAAGATACACACTTGAGGTGGGGTAAAACGCACCGCCCACTATCCCCCTTTGGCCCAAACATCATACAACTAATTGGTAGCCCTGGGAAAGCTGGGAACAACAAGATTTCACAAGAACAACAAGAGATTATGATGTGCAAAGAGCAACATCCGCTGAAGCTGACATCTAATTGGGGAGTGCAGACAAAGAAGAAACTGTATTCTTGGGAATAGAGCGGAGAGGCTGACAGTGATGGCTGTGTGATTGGAAGGTGGGGAGGAGACTGTCGTCGGTGCATGTCGGCTACTTCACACAGGCCTTCTATATATTTGAACAGCTGTATTGTGTGATCCCCACTGGGTGGGTGTAGGTGATGAGAAGTCATATATTTGCTCTCAACCCTTGCTCACTGTAGTGCACTAGGACCTCAGGAAGAAACAAAGGAGTTCCAACCATTGGGTTCTTCTGTAATACACGAACCACAATGACCCTTCATCTTAAGGCTGCGGCACACCGAGTGATGTGGCTGAAACAGACTGAAATGTCGGACTGTGTGCGGGGTTTGACAACTGTTTCGATGATTGGCCCATCAGTCAGCTCCTGGTTTTGCCACAATTCAAAATTTGAATTGCCTATATATGCCGTCATAATGTCGCAGATTACAGACAATGAAAACGCGCATAGACTTTCACTCATGTTAAAAATACATTTCTGGGTCTTAAGCGAGCGCCCAAGCCAAATAAATACAGTATATAAAGAATCAAATATGCGTTTTATAACAATACTTATACTACACTATTATATTTGCTATATTAATAATTTCTAATGTGCCTATAAATGAAAAAACAAAGCTTGTGGCCAAACTGTACGTGCACGGTATGCAGCGTCCAGAGTGGTTCAAATTAATAGGAGCAAGCGAGACTTAAAATATCCACACTCGCTTTATTCTCACCCAAGTCCTCATTCTGTAGGAACCCACTTCTTCCTGAACTCTCACACTATCTTTTTATGGTTTAATGAATGTGAGAAAGTACAATATACTGTATGTGCAACATCAAACGCCTATACAGGCTCGCTGTTCAAGGCGACCATATACTGTATCTAATTGCTCAATGTGCATGCGTGAGTCGGCAACTGTTATTTTTTGCGACCGTGCGATCCAATCAGGTTTGAGTGCATTGCGCAGTGTGCGGTGGGCCTTAGTCTCATATTCTGCTCTAAAGCCGGTAAGTGAGAAAGACAGTGGGAATTAAATAGTTATAGGGTACTGCCTTCAAGTACTTGACTGACTTACTGTACATACACTTATGCGAACAAAGGCAAAGAAACTGAAACCTGAACTATGGGATTGTTTAGTGTTGCTAATGAGCCCGATTTTTAGTAGCCCTCCCGAGATATACAGTATGCGCATACACAAAACCAAGTAGTCACAATCAGGAAGACCGGGGGAATGCAAGCCTTGGGTGTCCAGCAGAGCAGTCTCAGTGCTCCTCCACACCACTGGGAAACTGACACAGAGCACCCTTTCAACACACCGCACCAAAGCATGGCTCTCTAGTTAAACAGACTCAGGCCATGGCAGTGGTGCAAGCGCCAAAGGCATGCAAAACACCATACGACAATGAGCAGACAAGCCAGAGTGCATGCTTCTGTCGTTCAAGACATCTTGAAAACTCTGTTCCCACAAGCCACAGAAGCACACTGGAAAACAATGTGCTTTTTTGTCTCCTATTTTGCTAAGTTACCCTCACTTGGGCCAAGCCAAGAGGATAGTACACTTTCAAACTGGAGACAGGAAAATAAATCTGAGCTTTAATTTAATGGAATGTTGCCCCCTTCAACAAAGACATGCCTTTGAGGACTTTTTGGTGGCATAAAAGGTGTGCTGTTTTGATGCATTAGTCTTTTAGAGTTAAAATGTTATCTTAAAAGCCACATGAGCCATTTATTTGGAAATATTTAAAATTACATCTGGAGATATTTATACGTCATTAAATTGTGCACTGGCTGAATGACTGGTTCAAATTACAGCCTCAAAATGGATAGAGAAACATGCAAGCCTAACATCTTAAAAAATCATCACAGAGATTTATGTCACAAATGAATTTTAGGCTAGTGAGAAAACTGGTTGAATTTGAAATCAGATATGAGTTCTTGTGAATTCATGAAGAAAAGAAGAGAGTTGGAGGAGAGAGAGTTTGGGATTGGGGGAAACTGAGGAAGGGATGGTGGCTGGAAATGGTCAGGAGCCTCAGCTTCATGTGAGTGTCTGTGTGCGGTCCTTGCCAAGAAAAACAAGGCCTTTGCGTCGTTGGGATCTGATTTCAGCATGGAGGCAAGGCAGGAAACGGGTTCTCTGGGGGTGGGGTGGGGTGTTATATTCATGTCTTGCCAGAGAGGAGAAAAGAGATCTCAAGACAGAACAACCATTTTCTGATGGTCGACTGTAAGCTGTGCGCTACGTCAACAGTGTTGTGGTTGCCAGTCTCACTTCTACAGTATACACAGTGCTGGACAGAGCTTGTACAGAACACAAAGTTCATATCAGTTCAGTGCCTTGTAATGACATTTGGACCACCGATTCTATTGCTAGAGGACCAGAGGGATACCACTCACAACATGTGTGAGGCATTAGCTCTGGCTATATTGTATACACATGTTTAAAAACATTTTAGTACGTGTAACACTCAACTATGTGTAAAACAGTCTTGTACTAGTTTTTCACTGCAGTTGTTGCTGCTTTTACAGTATTTTAGAAAGAAAGACGCCACACATAAGAATTATCACAACTATAACTGCAAGTGGCATTAGAGAGAACTAAGGAAATTGCAAAAAAAAAAAAGGGGAATACATGTTAGATGTTTAGGTTCCAGGAAACCTTCTCATGTAAAGACATTGTAAAATAAAGGTTCTGTAACTCAAGCTGTCTGAGTTATACATTTTAAGTGTAGCACTAATTCTGTAGAAAGATGACAGATGTCCAAGTCTGAAGCTTCTGTCAACATAACATATGCCCTTTTGACACACCCCATCTTTCTTTCTAAAATTACACGACAGAATCGAGGCTGTCTGGTGTTTTCAATTGTTCATACAAATGCTTACACAGCAGAAATATGAATAAAACGATTGCAAGAATCCTGATTACAAACAAATAGTGTTTAACCAAGACATCATGGAAGCACTATGCAAGTCTACCACGTTGCTCATGTTGCTATAAACCTTTCAGCACAACAGTGATTTGTACCTATTACAACAGTAAAGAGTAGGAGAGATACCATTAGCAGGATTATCAAAATACTAGACTTCACACCGATATCGGCCGATACGCATCAGGCCGATAATTAGCATTTTATGCTGATCGGCTTTAATGTCATAATTCGCCGATCGGATCAATGAGGTCATTGATCGGCTGCGCAAAAGACATTTACTCCGCATCGCCATCGTGCACAGTATATTTGAATCCAAAAGCTTGTTTATTTTTTTATAAATAATTATTTATAAAAATAAATTTGTATAAATAAGACGTTTATAGACGACCAATAAAGTTATTTTTAAAAAAACATGTCGGCCTTGTGGGACAGACAACACGTATGAGACAGACAACACGATCAGACTACAAGACAAATTTGCTCTTTCACGATTGCACTATGTCAGACTACTGGAATAAAATCTTGTATTCCGATACCACCGCATCCCGTTTTTTTACGATCATTGGGCTTTATTTTGTCAACTCAAATGCGATATCCATCCATCCATTTTCTGAGCCGCTTCTCCTCACTAGGGTCGCGGACGTGCTGGAGCCTATCCCAGCTGTCATCGGGCGGGAGGCGGGGTACACCCTGAACTGGTTGCCAGCCAGTCGCAGGGCACATAGAAACAAACAACCATTCGCACTCTCAGTCATGCCTACGGGCAATTTAGAGTCTCCAATTAATGCATGTTTTTGGGATGTGGGAGGAAACCGGAGTGCCCGGAGAAAACCCACGCAGGCACGGGGAGAACATGCAAACTCCACACAGGCGGGGCCGGGGATTGAACCCGGATCCTCAGAACTGTGAGGCTGACGCTCTAACCAGCCGTCCACCGTGCCGCCCAAATGCGATATGCAATTAAGTTATTTAAAAAAAAAAAAACGTCAGCGGTGTGGGACAGTTTGAGACAGACCAATTAATGCCTGGATCAGAATGCAAGACAAATTTGGTCTTTCAAGATTGCACTACGTCAGACGACTGCAATAAAATCTTGTATTCCTATACCACCGCATCCCGTTTTTTTTTTACAATCACTGGGCTTCATCTTGTCAACTCAAACGCGACTGGATACACTCGTTATCATGGTGACGACAACAAGAGTGGATCGCGCAGACTCTATTATAGGGACAAAATGGGGAAAAACGTGTGTTGGTGGTCACCGGTGCTCAGGACAGGAGAGGACGTTAGTTTAAGGCTTGTTTCATGTATGTACTGCTAGCACTAACGGTTGTACATAAACATGCCGCTGTTCTGTCGAATCATGCTCTAGAGTTTCGGTGTGGGTGAAGTAATTTAATTACAGTAAGTTAGCACCCATTATTTCTGTCATGTTGTAATGTTGGTTTGACCTGACTGATTAGAATACAGGATCTGACTCGAGCAGTGATTTCCAACCTTTATGGAGCAAAGGAACATATTTTACAATTGAAAAATCTCACGGCACACCAACAACAACATTTTTTTTTTACAAAAAGTGGATACATTAATTACTGGATGTACTTCCGGCCATCTAATAGAAGACCATTCATTTGTTCTGTCTGTCACTATGCCTCACTGGCATAAATAGATGAACAAAGATACATTATTCATTACAAATATAATTTTTTGAGCAATTAAGTACACAAGTATATACAGTAAATGAACAGGTCATGTAAATAGACACATTGCTCCATCTTCTATATCGGATTGGAGATCGGTTATCATTTTTTTTAAACTCGTTGATCGGTGATCGGCCCCAAAAATCCTGATCACGTAAAGCCTACAAAATACCAAACCAATTTGCATGAAATGTAGTTCAAGGGTGACTCGTGGGCCAATTAAAAACCAATTACACTTTTGGTAAGGATAAAAAGATACAGAGACATTTTTATCTTTATTGTTTGAGTCACTAAAACATCAATGGGAACAGCAATAGCCTGGCTCTCCAAAGACTCTGCCCAGCTTTTGCCAAGTGTTTATGAAGGTAAACTGAAATTGAAATTATGCGGTGCTTTTATTTTATGTGCACATGTGGAGGTGCAAGCGAACAAGAGCAACGACTTGTAGGGGTTGAACAACTTCAGATTTTTTTGTAGCCGGCACTAAGGTTATAATCAATGATGTCATTTATATTTTTTTTACTTATCATCCCACTATTCGTGCAACTGTTTCTCTTTAGCTTTCAAATACAAGCTCACTCGCCTTGCCATCCCCATGTGCAGTTGTCCCACCCCCCGACCTCACCCAATTCCATTCAGACACACTCGCTCTTCCAATCACATTCAGACACCCTCACTGCTACACAAACAGCCAATACCCACGGAACTGCAGCTTCAATCCACGCAACACAACTGCATGGTTGCTACTCGCTACAGAACTATAATTTTTTTTTTTTTTTTTTAAATCACTGGAGGAGGGAATAGAATTACCAATAATTAGCTATAAATAGCAGCTATTCGAAAATGTTTCCATTGTTTTGGTACTAATAATTACAAGTACATTTGGAAAATATTCACATTTATGCATTACAATATTATCTTGTTAAAAATGTTATTGCAAATAGTACAAACAGTCAGAAATTTATTCACAAAAACGATTGTAATTTTAACAGTATTATGAATGTTTTTTTTCATTTACACGTGCAACTTACAGCTCCAAGTGGATCTACCATCAACTGTCTTATGAATGCATTCAGTAACTGTAACTTATCCCTACCAATATTCATAAAGCAACACTTCAAGGAACTTTAGTGTGTATGTTAATATTGCATAATGTTAACCCAATAAGCAAAAATATGTATATCTAATCATGACTTTTTATACAGCTTTTGTGTACTACTATATTTGGTTTGAATAAACTTTATTGACACGCCAACACGGGGTAGTTAGCTGACGCACAATAAGAGCAGCAGCTCTGGGGACAATGCTATTTTCGTAAATATTTCTATTTTTGTCATGTTATTAGATAAATATTGATTCGTAACTGCTGCAGGTGATGTATTTTTTTGCATTTTTGCATGGTATTGATCCATCCATCCATTTTCTTTACCGCTTATCCTTACTAGGGTCGCGGGCGTCCTGGCGCCTATCCCAGCTATCTTCGGGCGGGAGTCGGGGTACAGACTGAACCGGTCGCCAGCCAATCGCACGGCACATAGAAACAACCATTCGCACTCACGTTCACACCTAAGGGCAATTTAGAGTCTTCAATTAAGTTACTACGCATGTTTTTGCGCTGTGGGAGGGAACCGGAGTGCCCGGAGAAAACCCACGCAGGCACGAGGAGAACATGCAAAGTCCACACAGTAGTGATGGTTACTCTAATTGTGACGTGATAGTGGCGGTATTACAAGGTGGATTACGTCAGGTAAGTCCCAAAACTGAAGGCCCAGGTACCAAAGACAATGGCTGCCACTAATGTATACAGTACATATACAGGTATAGTGGCTTCAGTGGCTTCAAATTGCTTTACAAGTCTGCCAATTAGACCGTTCTGTGCATTTGATCTGAGACAGAAATGAATGAAAACATCTTCAGGTTCTGTGTGACAAAATATCTAAACGGCCAAAGGGTATCCAGTGAGGTGGGGCCCAGCCATCAAACACAACCAGAGCTTTGCTGCTTTAAGCTTAAGCCTTGATATCCAGGCCTCTGTGCAACTTCAGCTCACAAATACCAATACCTTGTGCTGTCCCCCAACCCCCACCAAGGTAGAATAAAACAGATGTGACCAATCAGCCTGATAAAGAGTGAGTCTGCTGTGGATTGACGCACAGCTGCGGGTGCAGCTGTGTGCTGTTGTCATGACAGAGAACCAGAGACAGATAGCACAGAAGAAAAAGAATGGATGAGACCAAGAGGGAGGAGAAGATCCGGCCACATTCTCCTGAGATAATCTAATGGGATCAAAGCGTCCTCATCTCGCAGACATACTCTCTCAAACAAGATCACAAACTTGAAATATTTCTGAAGCTGCTTTTAAAAATCATGCTCTCCTTTCTTTTTTTGCTCTCTCACTCCAGATCAGGGTCTGTGTAACGCATTAGGAAGATATCCTTTTCTGACGGCAGCTTTAGCCTAAATCCAGCCATCATGAATTGTAACAGTATATGACTGCAGCAAGCAGATGATTTTGGCAATGTAATCCAAATCGAACCAAGAAGGACAAGGAAGAGAGAAAGAACACGAAAAAGTGCTCTAGTAAACACAGCAATATCTAGAAATGTCATAAAGACCACCACGTTGTATCCCACCGGACACCCTTCAATTGTCGATGACACCGTACTGTGTCTGTACAGTACACTGTATATCTCTTTAAAGTGGCTCAACAAAACATGTTTTTATACATACATAATCACATCCATCAAAAAGCTGTATACAAATTTTAGTAACTGTTTTGACTGACATAACAGTATCAACAGTATCAATTTAACATTGTTTAATATTGGTTTTCAGCCTTTTCCCAAATGTGTATGACCATTAAGACTGTTAAATTAGTTATCAAAAATGATGCCTCTACTTTAAAGTTTTATGATGCCACCAGTTTGCCCGTGTAATGGATTATTTTTATTCTATTATTTCCTAACAGGAAGAATTCTTAAATTGGAGGTCGACTAGTGTTTAAGAACTGATTCTTAAGATGTTGCCCATACATTTGTTTGAGCCTCAGAACTAGTAACAAGTATGTTAGTAGATAACAGTACAGACCCTTTCCAAAAAAATTTGATTATCATGGAAAAATTTACTTATTTCCATAATTCCATTCAAAAAGGCCCACAATTTAAACAATTTCAAGTATTTATTTCTTTATTTATTTATTCTTACATAATTTGGGTTTCCAGCTCATAAAACCCACGAAATCAGGAATTCAAAAAATTTGAATACTGTGAAGAAATCAGCCCATATTTTGCAGGCCATAAATGTTTTAAAGTGAGTGTCACACACCAATCATCTACTAAACTCAAAGCACCTGCACAGGTTTCCCCAGATGTCATTAAATTGCTTCAGTTTGGTTCAGTTGTCTCAGTTGCGTTCAATATGAGGAAGACTGCAGACTTGACAACTGGCCAGAAGACCATCATTGATACCCTCCATAGGATGGGTAAGCCACAAAGGTTTATAGCTAAGGAGGCTGGCTGTGTCCAAGCATAGCAATGGAAAGTCTAACGGAAGGACAAAATGTGGCAGGAGAAGATGCACTAGCAAAAGAGATGACCGTGGGCTTCAGCGGATGATCAAACAGAGAAGACCTGGCCCCTGCCCATACCGCCAGAAGCACCAAAACCTGGTTTGATGCCCATGCCATCACAGTGCTTGACTGGCCAGCCAACTCGTCGGATCTTAACCCCATTGAGAATCCATGGCGAATTATCAAGGGGAAAATGAGGGGCACCAGACCCACAAACAAAGAAGAACTGACAGCAAGCATCATGGAAATCTGGGCTTCCGTAACTCCCACGCAATACCACAGGCTGATTGCCTCAATGCCATGGCGCAATGAGGCAGTGATTAAAGCAAAGGGATTCCCAACCAAGTATTGAAGATTAACATGTCGATTTGAAAGTACCATATTTTGTTTGATTTAATGTGACCCTAATTCCTCGCTTTTTCTTTTTCCAAAAACTGAGAAGTAAATGGTGAGTTCTTCACAGTTTTCCAATCTTTTTAAATTCTGGATTCCTGGGTTTTATGAGCTGGAAGCCCAAATTATGTTAAAATAAAGAAATAAATACTTGAAATTGTTTAAATTGTGGGCCCTGAATCTATAATCCATGAAAGTTTAACTTTTTGAATGGAATTATGGAAATAAATAAACCTTTCCATGAAATTCATTTTTTGGAAAGGGTCTGTATATGCATGTATAATGGCTGAGTGACATTCTTGAAATATGTCTGCAATCTGGGATTTTTCAAGAATGTCAGCTTTCTATTGAGACATTTGACTTTAGCCCCACTTGAGGAGCTATTTCTCCCGTGTTCACATCTTTCTTTGGCTTTAAATGGAAAGTGGCTAAGGCTTGTTTTCTTTTCCTCCAATGTTTATTTCCATCTAACTTCCAACAAGCGCACCTCCTGCTTTGCCTTCCCCGCCTCACAGTTCAGTCATCTTCGGAAAAAAATGACCATATTAAGACCCAGCAGACTGGCATAGAAGCTTGTGCTGCTTTGTAATAAATCATTTCTTCATGTGGATTAGAATGTTTTCATTGACCCGCTTTGGAAGACGTTCTATTATTTTAATGGTAATTTGGGTGGTGTTCATGAGCTGTGTTGTTCTAGGAATTGTTCCTCTAAGTGATAGTGATTTGTTATTTATGGGAATTGGATGAGCAAGGCATTATAGATTAAAATAAATCAAAAACTCTGGAAAATGGATCTAAGTAGATGAGCGATTCACTTGAACACTCCCATAAGTCAAATTGACTATCTGCGTAAAAATGAAGTGTGTTTTGAGGACGTGTGATGTACGTATTTTCATCACTAATTGGCAAGAGCTGTGTGCTTTTCTGTCCAAATGAGATTAGTTTATATTGCTGAGGGGGTCCTATTAGAAAAATGATGTCTGTTTTTTTGTGTCAGAATGTGAGGACAATTTTAATAGTTGCAATGCTCAGTAAATTTATTCTAAACCAGCATCAACTTTTAGGACCAAGTGTGTAAAATTGTAATTGAAATTCAGCATTGATCATTCATGATTGCATACTTTGGGAAAACTGATTCTTGCATACAGAACTCAAATTATTGACCAGTGCATTTAGAATTTTTTTTGCATGTTTTTCCCCAAAAGGATCGGACACAGCTTAAGTCCTGTCGACACAACAGACGCTCTGTTGTATAGTCGGTGAGCTGCTGGCTAACACTGGGCCTCACTGGATGAATGCGTACCTTCAAGAGTAACCAAACAACATGTCTCCCACTGTAACAGGACATAAAATACCTCTGCCATTTACACAGAGCCCTCTTACACTTTCAGCTGGCTGCTAAACGCAGGCCTCCAAGTCTTTAAGGACACAAATGACCTAATGCAGAATAAACATAGTTGGGCAGTGGAAGAGAGGGTTTATATGTTGGCAAGTATGTAGTGAACAGCATACCAGTGTTATGGAGACAAACTACTGGCTTCTCAGTGCGCAAATGGGACTTCTAAAAACTTGTGTTATTAATAAAGACTGTTTTTAAGGCTTCACCCTGCTGCTTTGATTTTATTAACACACTCGGCAGTAGTTGATGCAGTTACTTATCAGTACAGTACATTCACATGACGTGTGTGGCAAGAGATGTGGTTCCATTGTTGTGTGCTCATCAGCACTATTTGTTTCGCCTCCCCTCCAAAAGGCTGCTTGACACGTTGTGCTGTTTCTGGACTATGATTAAAAAAAAGAAGAAATTCTTTTCGACTCTTGCCAATAAAAATACTGATACCCAGCTCATGTTTCTCTTCCAGGTATATCGATGCCAAGTAAGATATGAGCCAGCTGCAATATCACAATCAGAGGACAAAAACATACCCAAACACAGATCAAGAGCTCTGTTGTAACTTTCAAGACTAATTGTGTTGGAGCACAATGCAGAGAATAATAGTGACACCTTATGAATAGGTGTAAGACGATGAAGCGTTCCATCTACGTTTCAGACAAAAATCAGAAGACGAATAAAAAAGAAAAAGCAAAGAAAACAAAAGAAAAAAAACAATCAATGCAATCTAGCAAAATAATTAATGTAAAAAAAATGAGACCAAGATAAATCATTTCAAAATGTTTTTCACCAGCAATACGACCTACAGTATAACCTGTACAGCTCAATTACGGGGAAACAAAAAAAGATTTTCCAGGGGGGGTAGTAAAAATAAACAATCAAGATAATGTGGTTGCACAAGTGTGCACTCCCTCTCATGGCTGGGGTTGTGGCTGTATTAAAAATGAACGAATCATATTCAAACTCTCCTAAAATGGGAGTCGGCACATACCTGCCACCATTTATTTATTTTTTGTTTATTTCATATATCTAAAGTGCCTCTGATTAACCCCAAATAAAGGTTACATGTTCTAGTAGACCTTTCCTGACATTGTTGTGCTACTGACTAATACGATGCACTGTTCATATAACTGAGATTTATTTATTTTTTTCTAGCAGAAGCCTGAAGGTTTTATGTTACCACTAACTGGTGTTTTGAACTGTTAATAATTCCCGCTAAGGCCCTAGTTCCATCTGAAGAAAAACACCCCCTAAGCATGGCGCTGCCACCATTACACTTCACTATAATGATCAGCAGTGTTGTATTTGTTCCAAAACATAGCTTTTAGATTTATGGGCAAAAAAAAATTTCATCTCTCAAACACATGGGAAAATTAGACTATTTTACTTAAAACAAAACCAACTCAATCACAGGCCTATATACAGTATGTACCTGTACTCCTCATCCCTGTCAAATCTCACAAAATACACCCACACAAAGATAAACATGCCGAAACACTGAGGAAAGATTTGACTCAGTCAGTCCCTATGCTGGTTGACTTTGCATAGAATGCGATTGTCGAGTTTAAGAATGCAGAGTTGGAAACACAGAGAATGGCCAATTTGGTGTGAAAACAGGAATGAAATGGGGGGGGAAAAATGCATTCCCAAACAATGACTATGTCTATCTTGTAATAAACAACCACATGCCAAGAAAAACTAATGAAATCTTCATGTCCTCCATTAACGCCCTTAGTTTATGTCATGTTGTTGAAATTCCACGATGATACTTCCCTATTTATGTAGTTGACATCTATCCCTAAATGGCCTCCACACCCTAAAGTGGGAACACAAGCCAGATGAGAGTTTACTGTTCCAAACCATACCTTGTAACTGAACTGTACTGCACTTCACAACAGCGGCCCTTCTGAAAAGATGCAGTATGTCATGTATATGTTGTTTCCGGACGATGGACAACGTGGTGATACAGAGGTGTAATAGTCTGCTAATGAACTGAGAATGGTTGGTCTGTGTGGGGGTAAAAAACACAGCCAAGGTCTACGAAGCTCAGAAAGCTACCTGTTTTCTGACTGTGCTGGCTTAAGGCAGATTTATAGTTGTCCGAAGGGGGATCAGGGGAATTTTTGGTACAGACTTAAAATCATGACAGAAATTAAGGGCGAGTGATTGCACATGTTGCTTCTCCTGTCTATTAATATGACTGATATATGTACATCTAAGACAGGTGTGATAACCCGGTTCCCAGTTGAGCATAATTAAAAGAAAATTTCTTAAGGAGGTTCTTCCACATTATTAAGCAAGTCAGTTGTTATGCATCACTGGGGAATTTCTGCTGATGAAGAGCACAGAGTAGACTTTACACCGATCTGATCGGCATGATCGGTATCGGCTGATAATTAGCAGTTTATGTTGATAGGCTGATTGGCTTTAATGTCATAATTCAGCGATCCGATTAATGACGTCATTGATCGGCTGCGCAAAAGACATTTAGTCCGCGTCACCATAGCGTACAGTATATTTGAAACCAAAAGCTAGTTTATTTTTAGACTTGCCGCTTGTCTTTTAACGTAGTACTGTAAATATCTGACCACCATTAAAGTTATTTTTTTTTTAAATGTCAGCGGTGTGGGACAGTCTGAGATAGACCAATTAATGCCTGGGTCAGAGTGCAAGACAAATTTGGTCTTTCAGGATTGCACGACATCAGACTACTGCAATAAAATCTTGTATTCCTATACCACCGCATCCAGTTTTTTTACAATCACTGGGCTTCATCTTGTCAACTCAAACGCGACTGGATACACTCGTTATCATGGTGACGACAACAATAATGGATCACACCGTGTGTTTATAAGAACAAAATGGGGAAAAATGTGTGTTGGTGGTCACCGGTGCTCGGGAGAGGACGTTCGTTTAAGGCTTGCTTCAGGTATATTCACATACTTTTAATACGATACTGCTCCCAAGCAGGCAACAAAACCTTATGTAGCCTAGCAAGCTAGTGCTAGCACTAATGGTTGTAAGCGAACATGCAGGTGATCTGTCGAATCATGCTCTAATGTTTTGGTGTGTGTGTGTGAAGTAATTTAATTATGTAATGTTGGTTTGACCTGACTGATTAGAATACATGATCGGACAAGAGCAGTGATTTCCAACCTTTATGGAGTCAAGGCCCATATTTTACAAGTGCAAAATCTCACGACACACCAACAAACAAAAATGGCACAAAAAGTGGAGACATTAATTACTTTATGTACTTCCTGCCATCTAATAGAAGACCATTCATTTGTTCTGTCTGTCACTGTGCCTCACTGGCATAAACAGATGAACAAAGATACATTATTTATTGTAAATATAAATTTTTGAGCAATTAAGTACACAAGTATATACCGTAAATGAACAAGTCATTTAAATAGACACATTACTCCATCTTGTGATCGGTTATCGTTTTTTTTAAACTTGCTGATTGGTGATCGGTCCCAAAAATCCTGATCGTGTAAATCCTAGCACAGAGTCGTCCACAATGTGGAGCATTCTTAAAAGGAAGATTTGTAAGGGTTGGACGGCAGTGTAGCTACCTCAAAACACCAACTCTGTGAGACAATTCTCACATCCTGAAATTATATACAGGCAAAAACTGTTTATGGACTTGCAATTTCAATGGATGGGAGAGTTCTTAAGCTGATATCAAAGAGGGGCTCCTTTGTTAACATCTAAAGATGCTTTGGGTCTAAATAGCTTTTTTCCCCCTCCATTTTTTAAAAAAAGATTATGGAATGACAGGAATACGACAGATTTTTCCAAAGTTCTTCACTACTTCTTTTTTTTTTAGAATTTGGAACATTGTATTTTGAGTAATTTAGAAAAAAAACTAAACAAAATAAAACGGTCATCTTGGTGGTTTTGTTCAATAATATATATTTATTGATTTAAAAAAAAACAGTCACTGTATATTACCTTGACTATGTAGTACAATGAACCAAAAAAAAAAAATATATATATATATATATATATAAATATAAGCATGTGCCGTATCATTTGGAACACAGTGTAGCTCTGCACATCTCAGCATAAAGTTTACTGTGGTCTGCACTGAGACAGATCTTGCAAAAAGACTTTCAAAACCGCTAATTCTCCCGAGGTAATCAATTACCCTCCAGGCAGATTTATAACCCTGGCAGAGCAACAGTGAATGACAAGCCTGAACAGTTTGAGCAATAAAACACATATATAAATATTGATTACATGCCAGCACCTTATATTCATCCAACTCTGCACCACACCCTAAATAGACCCCATGTGTCGGTAATTTGAAAGATGTAAAGGATTTGACTGATGAGACCTCGGCTGTATCCAAGCACACACTTTTAAGAATTAACCCAGTGGCATTTAACGATGAGGCTTTAGGACTAAAGACAGTAGTTGCAAAGGATTGCAAGTATTTACTCAGATACTTGAACACATCGACAGAGCCAGGTCATGATGTGCTCAGCATATTGAGCTCTTTCCTAAAGAAGCAACAAATTGCTATTACTTATCCCCATAAAATAAAAAATCATGACAGCAAAATTGCTGGAAGTATGACACCAGGGAAAGACACAAAAACAACACTAATGCTATCATGACCAGTTCTGTCACCTTCATCGCATTGTGTCATTAAAGGTTAAAAGACATTTATATCCGTAGATATAGATAACATTCTGTAAAACGTTACGCTGCAAACCTAATACAAAATCTTATTAAATATCTTGGCAGCGCACTGTTCAATTAAAGGCTGCAATGATTGTTTTTCCTCACTGTAATAGCATTTTGAATATCTGAACCATCATAGAATTGATTGCAGCCTGTTTCCAGACAGCGGCACGGTGGCCGACTGGTTAGAGCGTCAGCCTCACAGTTCTGAGGACCCGGGTTCAATCCTCGGCCCCGCTTGTGTGGAGTTTGCATGTTCTCCCCGTGCCTGCGTGGGTTTTCTCCGGGCACTCCGGTTTCCTCCCACATCCCAAAAACATGCATTAATTGGAGACTCTAAATTGCCCGTAGGCATGACTGTGAGTGCGAATGGTTGTTTGTTTCTATGTACCCTGCGATTGGCTGGCAACCAGTTCAGGGTGTACCCAGCCTCCTGCCCGATGACAGCTGAGATAGGCTCCAGCATGCCTGCGACCCTAGTGAGGAGAAGTGGCTGAGAAAATGGATGGATGTTTCCAGACAATACTAATAATTTTCACATTCAGCAACATAAGGTTCATATTTGTGGTTTTAAAGAGATGTCCGAATCTTTGAACTTAATGAACTAAATACCAAAATATCTGGGGCAAACATGATAACACCAATGATCCCTGAAGTTTGTAAACTATAGCCTTGGAATGTGCCAATCAGCGGGTTTGTGACTCAGTAATGCCAACACAAATGCTATTCTCATCAATGATTTTTACTCCAGCTTCCTCATTTAAATGTGCAACACTGGACATATGCCTAAATCACCCTTCAATGTTCCCAGACGCACATTTCGCTGCACTCTTCGTTTCAATTTGCGCACCGTATGCCATCACTTCCTTCTCCAACACTATATACCACATATTTCCCCATTTGTGACTTCTTTCTAGTTCTGCTTATTTAGGGCCATATTCTCCCATTCATGCAAAGTCTTTTTTTACACACCTGGCTTGCGCACTTTCAAAGCACCCAGATGCTCCCGTAATGAGTTATGATACATCCACCGTGCGTAACTGGCTCAAGTACAGGCAAGGACTAAACAGCCGTGAATCATTGAAGTCTGAGGGGTGGCTGTAATTCTCGGAGAGTGGAGTTTTCCTAATACATAAATGCCTTAGAAATCCATTTGGAAAATATGTCACAATGTAAATGTGAAATTAACTTCCGTAGCGGATACGGATGTTAATCGTCGCCACACTGCTGATGACATTCCCAAGACTCCATTTATAAGCATTACTGTGACTGAACACATCGACACCGGTGACACCGGAGCGTCACTGGAGCACAGTTAACTCAATCAAAACATGCAACATGATGTTTCACCTCCACGGGGCACCAGACTTACAACAGCCTTTGGAGTGCGCCAGAGGAAAAGCTTGGGAGAATGCACGCTAGGCCAGATTTGACAACACCCACATTTAAGGGTTGCTGCACTCAGAGTGCGTAACTGGGAGGAAGGTGCAAAATTACAGAATTAAGTGGACAGGAGAATGGGTGCAGCCAGAAAAGTGCGCAGCTACACGCCTTTCATGGCTTAAACACATGGGAGAATATGCCCCTTAGACTGTGAAAGTTGCCAGTGAGCAATAATACATGCCTTCAAAAAAAAAAAAAAAAAAAAAAACATCTACGGAAGAGCTACATTCCCATACATAAACACACACACACACGCTTGTTTGTGTATAGGAAAGTCATCCGTGGCCGACTCATTGGTGTTCTGCAGGAAATCAGGTGGTGTGGGCACCATGTTGGCACACACAAACACACGCTTGTTTGTGCATAGGAAAGTCATCCATGGCCGACTCATTGGCCTTCTGCGGGAAATCAGGTGGTGTGGGCACCATGTTGGGTACACCTGCACTAGTATAAATCATTGCAAAAAACGGCTTTTTGAGGTTTACTTCGCAGCTATCATTATATCCGGTCAGGCAAAGTTTATGCAGTGAATGTGCAGTAGCATTAAAGATATCACATTTGAGAATTAAAACTCAAATTTAGAGCCAGTAACTGGTCTCACCAACTCAATCCACATCCAAGTTACTTAGAGACAGTAATACGTCAGTGGCACGTCTGTAGGACAGATTCGATTTAGAATTAACCTTTGATTCTAAAAAGATGGAAATACTTCATTGAGTCAAGTTAGCATTTTAAAAAAAATACAAAAGTACAAACCTAAAGTTGACAGAAGCCAAGTTCCCTTTCTAGTCTTATGAGATCCTGGATTAAGAGGGCCACTAAAACTACCACACATTGCTCTAGCTCTATTGTAGCCTCCATCATCATCATCATCATTATATGCAACTTTAATATAACTTTGATGTCATACACATAGTAATAGGTTTGTCTAACAGTCTGGGTTGCTGTGTAGGCTTACTTCATCTTATTTAAAAGTCAAAACTATCCATGCTTAGCTCTAGTGCAGATTTTCCCACTCCATAGATCTACACAACTCAAGATGGCTGTCAGCGTTGGCAATTCATGTTCATGGCCACACGTGGATCCAAGCCACACATATAAAGGATTAACATGAAAAAAAAAAAAGAGAGACGGAATAACATTCAGCCAGCTCTATGGGTTTTTGTCACTAACCAGCCATCAAAAACAATCATTGGCAGTGTGTGACGATGTGTGTGTGTGCGTAAGCGTGTGCATCGATCGGGGCGAGTGTGTGTGTGCGTGTGTGTAAACCAGCTCCTGGCAATCGCACCATTCTGTGTAAATCAGACTAGGATGGAAGAAGTTAACAGGGAAAAGCACACAGATTTTAAACACAATTCTTTTAATATGTCACCCCCAGAATATGATTAAAGTTTCCATGACACAAATTGTACAGTATAGCAAGTTCAGTGTATCGTTGCTGCATGATAGTGGGGCCATCAAGACATCAGATTCAAGAAGTGGAGTTTTCTGCCACTACCACCTTCTGACTCCTCCACTTTGTTTTCTCCAGAGCAGACAAGCTCTGATGGAGAGATAAGCTGAAGGTCATGCTGAAAGAACAGAGATTTCACTCGGGAATGTGTGGAATGACACGCTTGTTTCGTGCACAAAAAGCATATTTGATGCTACTGGCATGGAGTCATGTGGGCCATGTCATCACTGGGATCAATGTGAGCTGATAGCTTGATTTAAAGAAAAGCATAGAAGCTGATGTGCCCACTCAGCAGCGAGATAACAACCTCAATTTTACGTGGCTATTTTTTTATTATCTCTAAGGTAACAGGTTAAAATGTAATCAAGACATTTCTTAGACCAAAAAGATACACTTGTAATTAAAACTAATCATACACACATAAAATTACATTTTTATTTATTCCATTTCCAAGACTACATGGAGACCTAATCTATTTTCAATCTAAATCGTGGGTGAGCAATTCATTTTCCAGAGGGGCCATGTGAAAAACTGGGTGAGCAATTCATTTTCCAGAGGGGCCATGTGAAAAACTGGAACTGTAGTTGCAGGCCACACTAACATGCTAACCTCAAAATGTGTTCCAAATTCCTTTAATGTATTTATATCAAGCAGTAAATTGTATTGATTCAATAGGCTGCTGCGGCACGGCACGGTGGCCGACTGGTTAGCGCGTCAGCCTCACAGATCTGAGGACCGAGGTTCAGTCCCCGGCCCTGCCTGTGTGGAGTTTGCATGTTCTCCCCGTTCCTGCGTGGGTTTTCTCCGGGCACTCCGGTTTCCTCCCACATCCCAAAAACATGCATTAAATGGAGACGCTAAATTCCCCATAGGTGTGACTGTGAGTGCGAATGGTTGTTTGTTTGTCTGTGCCCTGCGATTGGCTGGCAACCAGTTCAGGGTGTACCCCGCCTCCTGCCCGATGACAGCTGGGATAGGCTCCAGCACACCCGCGACCCTAGTGAGGAGAAACGGCTCAGAAAATGGATGGATGGAAAATAACATACACCTATCCCAGCTATCTTCGGGCAGCAAGCGGGGTGCACCTTGAACTGGTTGCCAGCCAATTTGCAGGTTACATATAAACAAACAACCATTCACACTCACATTCACACCTACGGGCAATTTAGAACCTTCAATTAACCTACCATGCATGTTTTTGGGATGTGGGAGGAAACCGGAGTGCCCGGAGAAAACCCACACAGGCACGGGGAGAACATGCAAACTCCTCACAAAAGGGGCCGGGATTTGAACCCCGGTTCTCAGAACTGTGAGGCAGATGTGCTAACTAGTCCTCCACCATTCCAACGTGCCACCGGAAATAAAAATGTCAAACTAAATTGAATCAGTCATTAAAATTAAATACCCATTAACATATCACTATTTAATCAACATTCACGTCAACATGTAGACAGTGTGCATCAATGTTTCCAATTATCTTTTAAGTGTGTTTACATTTTGAGCACCAACGGCTAACTTAAAAGCCGTTCCCAGGTAGCACTCCCAAATCATTACCAGAGTAAATCACCCTCTTACCTCCATTGTGCATGAAATAAGAATGTTGCTAACACGAGGACCACCGTTGACATTGTCAATTGGTGCCTTTATGAAAAAAAGGAAAAAGGAAAAAAACAAGCAAACACAAGAAGGGCCGGAAATATTGCTAATTATAGCGACAATGTTGCTAAGATGGCAAGACAAAAAATATAAGGCATTACTCTTACTTGCTCGTAGCCCCCACACGTTAATACCAAAATAAAAACACCAATTTTACAATAAAAATACTGCCTGTTTTTAATTTTAGTTTAGTTTAGTTTTTACTTCATAAAGATGGTGTAAAGACTGACCAGAGATGGGCCACATCTATACTTTGTGCGGGTCTAATTGGAATGGTACTGGTTGCATAAGTATATTGATAAAAAAATTCAACTATTGAGTGAGCGCATATCCTACATTCAGTGAATAAATGTTAGCTATGTGAACCACTACATCAGCAATGGCCCAAAAGACTGTAAGTGCTTAAATAAGCAGAACTGGGGTGATCTTCCAGACTGTTGGAGTAATGTAACAAATCTAAGACTGCAGAGAGCCTCTCAACACTACACTTCTTGGAACAACCATATTTAAATTCCATTTTGTCCTCTCTGTGCTTACACAAATACAGATATGTGGCTCTCTTTCCAATTTCCAGAAAGAATGTTTTCTTAAGGCCACAATTACGCCATATCCACCCATTGTCCCGTCTTGTTTTACAACATAAAATGTTTTTTCACTACCTCAATACAAGGTTTTTACAGACTTGACAAGTCTGGTATGCCACACTTACTACTTGCTCATTTGGCAAATCCCATTGGAAATGTCATAGTTTGTTTCAGACATACAGCCAACACCATGAATCAGCACAATGAATAACCAGTTGCCAGAGTGAAAACTATAAAATAGGGAAAAACAGAAGTACATTTTCAAAAATGTCATTGAAGGACTAAGGGCTGAAAACTGACAAACAATTACTGAGTTGAATCAATCCTTCAAATTACTTATAAAATGATGCAGATAACAGGATCTATATACCGTATTTTTCGGACTATTTTTCGGTGCGACTTATACTCCGGAGCGACTTATATGTGAAATTATTAACACATTATTATATAATTCCACGGTATTTTCACACTGACAACCGCAAGAGGGCGCTTTAGGCCTGTGTATCTGTACCTGCAACTGACGATGAGTCTTACGAAAGCGACGTAGAAGAGGAAGCGGCATATCGTCTACCTCCGGAGTTGACGCAGTTGTTTAGAGGTCAGACCGAGGATGACGATTTCATTGGATTTAGTGATTTGGAGTGACATTAATGGTTTGGTAAACTTGTTAGCATGTTCTTTATGCTATAGTTATCTGAATAACTGTTAATATGTTACGTTAAAATACCAGTCACGTTATCAGTTCGTTGTTTATGCGTCATGTAACGTTAGCATACCGTACACCTATTCAGCCTGTTGTTCTCTATTCTATTTTTAGTTGAAATTGCCTTTCAAGATGAAATGTTTCTTCTTGATGTTGGATTTTATCAAATACATTTCTCACCAAAAATGCGACTTATACTCCAGTGCAACTTATATATGTTTTATTCTTCTTTATTATGCATTTTTTTGGCTGGTGCGACTTATACTCCGGAGCGACTTATAGTCCGGAAAATACAGTAATAACATATTGTATATCCAAACATCCATCTATTTTCTATCACACCTGTCCTGAGCTGGAGCCTATTCCGACTCAATTTGGGCAAGAGGGTACAACCCGGACTGGTTGTCAGTCAGTTGCAGTAATAATAAGCCGCTTATCCTCACTAGGGTCGCGGGCGTGCTGGAGCGTATCCCAGCTATCATCGGGGCAGGAGGCAGGGTACACCCTGAAGTGGTTGCCAGCCAATCGCAGGGCACATATAAACAAACAACCATTTGCACTCACATTCACACCTACGGGAAATTTAGAGTTGTCAATTAACCTACCGTGCATGTTTTTGGGATGTGGGAGGAAAAGCCAGGCAGGCACGGGGAGAACATGCAAACTCCACACAGGCGGGGCCGGGGATTGAACCCCGGTCCTTAGAACTGTGAGGCAGACGATCTAACCAGTCGTGCACCGTGCCGCCATAAAATAATATAACTGTGAAAATACTACATTATACACTCAACAGCCACAGTATTTAGAGCTGTATCAAAAAAATAGAAAATAGAAATAGAACCTTATTTAGCTACGTGACAGAGGAGAAATCTTTGTCTATATATGGTGGACAATGGTGAAACTAAAATGCCGCTTTACGAGATGAAACATCCAAAACATCCCCTTTTCGCCAAGCTGTGCAGTTCGATTCAGTTACACTGAGTCACAAAACAACCAATCCAAATCGTGTCTCCATTGCCCTTTTTGTAGCATACAGTAGCATGTTGTAGTTGTATGGCTTTGGGCTCCTTGTGGATAGGGGAGGGAAATGTTGCTGTCACTTGATTGGATGACAATCACTTCTGAGTTTACAATGGAATGTAAGAGTGTAATGGGTAGAAAACAAAAAGCACCACTTAAATAAATACAGTGGATTACGGCAGAAGGTGGCTATAAAGCTGTGTTTTTTGTTTACTGTTAATGTGAGCACACTGCACTGTTTATTTTCTGTGTTTAATTAAGTGGCAAATTACATTTACATTGTTTGGTTTACGTAAGTGGAGTAGCTATTGCCGTCCTGCTTTAACACGTGACGGTGAAAGCTCAAGCGTGACCAGGATTTGCTGATCTGACCAGAACAGTGATGAACTTAACTGTATTGTTTGGTGGAGACGCTGAAATGTTGTCTTCAGTGATCAATGTATTTTGGCATGTCCATCACCTATTCCCTCTTTTAAAATGAGCTTGTTTACAATTTACATATTACATATTCCAATGAATGGTGCAAAGACAAGATATGGTATCTTCAAAAGCTGATAATGTACTTGAATTAAAATCAATCATGCATTTATGGGGGCGAGTTCCTCCCTCGTTTCTAACTGAATGACTTATGTTCTCGTGACGAGGGGAGGGCGATTTTACTCTTTGTGTTGTGTTGACTTTTACTTTCTGAGTAGGAGCTGGACAAACAGCTCAGTCAGCTGTGAAAGCCTGTGCGTGATGGTTTTTCCCGGGAGGAACCAGGAGACACCACCACTAGGTATTTCTAGACTCGCTCTCACTGAAGTAAATGATATCTAGTCATGTGGTGTTCCTCCGTCAGAATCAGAATTGCCGAAAAACACATGCTCCACTTCACTACTAAATAAAGTATATTGTATTCTTTAGACTAAATGTGTGGCACAGTAGACGACTGGTTAGAGCGTCTGCCTCACAGTTCTGAGGACTGGGGTTCAATCCCCAGCCCCGCCTGTTTGGAGTTTGCGTCTTCTCCCCGTGCCTGCGTGGGTTTTCTCCGGGCACTCCAGTTTTCTCCCACATCCCAAAAACATGCACGCTAGGTTCATTGAGGACTCCAAATTGCCTGTAGGTGTGAATGTGAGTGTGAATGGTTGTTTGTTTATATGTACCCTGCAAATTGGCTGGCAACCAGTTCAAGGTGGACCCCGCTGGCTACCCAAAGATAGCTGGGATAGGTTCCAGCACTCCCGCGACCCTTGTGAGGATAAGCGCCTCAGAAAATGGATGGATGGATGGATGGATAAACTAAATGTCATGTTTGAGCGAAGGATTACAATAGCCTAGTAAGTGATGACATCCCAAAAAGTCCAGACTCAATATTTACATCCAAACCTTCCATATTTGGTCATAGAAACAAGCAATGAAGCATCACAACCACAAAGCTACATTTTTTCCTTGGAGAGTCATACTTGATTAATCAGAACTTGGAGGGCAAGACAGAATAAATGTGGGATCAAGATGAGAAGAGAGACAGTGAAAAATGAGAGCCTGTCATGCTTTGAACGTCTCCAGCTACTACTGGTAATTTCAGCATGACGACCCAGAATCTTCCTGGGAAAGGCAAAGCTGGAGAGTTCTTTCAGTGTCCCGCGTCAACAAGAGAGGAGTCTTTAGTCTGGCCCCCTACAGTTTCTGTGTGGCGCAACATAATTCATGGGTGGCCAAAACGTAGCCGAAACAGAATGAAGACACATAACCACAACAGGCATTTATGAATGGTGCTGATTGTGTGTTTTTTTTCCACTGGCCCATCAAACTAGTGTTAGAAACACACAAAAAACAAAAAACATTCTAAGTAGCTCCACGAGTTAAGTTAATCAATTTTTCTGCTCTGTAAAAACTAAATACTCAAACCTGAGCTTGCTGTGAGAACTTCAAGGGAGCATTTGTCATACTGGTGCCAGTGGTGGTAGTTTACTAGCCCTTGACCTCATACAGTAGTGTTCGTATGTGCTTTTCAGCAAAAAAAAGGTGATTTTTTGTTGTTGTTGATTTATATTTTTCTTTTTCTTTTTTAAAAATCTGACAGGCCCAAGTCTAAGCAAGCTTCTTTATGATACGTCATGATTCCATAAATGGATTGTTTCAGTTTAAGAAGCACAAAAAGCACTTGAACTGCCTCAACACACACCGTTCAGGCTATGTGTGCAGGGAAAATACAATTCCGTTGAATCATTGATTTGGAAACACTTCACAGTCATACAAAAAAGCACAATACAAAGGATACATGTTTAATTAATTGAATGTCCCCTACTCTGACTCATGCTTGTTCTTCATGCCTTGTTTGGTGCTGTACTCAGAGAGGAATTTGAATTCTGTCACTGCTAGGTGTCTGGGTACAGCAGAAAGTCTTGGACAGACAGAAACACCATGCCAAAGACTCACTGACTTCACTGCAAGATGTGGTGCTCGATTCCTGAGCGAAAACCTAGTCTAACATGGTGAGCAACCCCACTCCCACCTTAACGCTAGTTTGGACTTCTGTGAGAGTCCAGTCAGAGAATGGTCATAGATGAAAGAGACTGGTTGACATGTCTGTAATGTACAAATCTACATACAGTAAATATTGACCACATTTAGAGGGCTGTGTAAATTGTTCGTATGTTTAAACACGTGAATGGAGGAGTAACATACATGCTGACTTTGGCCATCTTTAAGTGTGAGGTGAGATAAAAAACAAAAACAAAATAAAACAGCTAATATAATTTAAATCACCATGGGAAAATTCAGATAGATAGACAGACAGACAGACAGACAGACAGAGGATGCTGCCAGAAGGTGGACTCAAGTACTAAGTTTTTGTATATTTGTCTTAGACATTGTCTCCTGAATGCTTGACAAATGCTTTGGATAAATAAATTCCTCTGAGGATGAACCAGGCCCATTTTATACTGATGTAACCTTGTGGAAGAGTATAAAAACATATCTATTGTCGCTTCAATTCAGCATTTGTGCTGTGTAGGGTTTAGCATAAAGGTTGCAAAGTCCAGCACATTTGGTTCAAATTAGAAAGGTCGTGCCCCACACTGTGTTTATTTGGACCTTGACACCAAAATAATCACAGGGCTCTGACTGCAAGACTGCAAATTATTATTAGTCTTGAACAACTTCTCCTTCTAAGCTAATTTTAAAATGAACTTAATTCCATTTCCTACTGTGCGAACTATGTGACTTGTGGAAATGGAAACGTGACACGTAGGAAGTGAAATGCCTTTTGTTACTGAGGGCAGGACAGTGTGTCAAGATTATGTGCTACATTTGTGGTTTGTGTGCAAAAGTAAGTCAGTCTCTTGGAGGTAAGGAACTGGGAGGAGGTCCAGATGAGACAGAGAGGCTTTCATTTTGCTTAACCTCTACATGCAAAGAAATGCCAAGCAGGGTTTCTGTTTTCATAGCGAGTATCAAATGTGGTGAAAAAGTTGAAAACATTATTGTAACCAACGCATATGTGAGATGCTAAGACATGAAGGCATATCATAGCATGGCAACAAAAAGAAATGAAAAAACACACAGGACACCAAACGTTGACAAGCCTAACCAAAACCAGGTCATAGATGGGATGACAGATGTTTGAGTTAGGACTGGGCACGTGTCCCGGTTTTGTTCTTTTAGGTCATTGACGGAGGTGCAGTCGTACTAACCGAAAAGAACCAAACCAACAATCTGTTAAATCACATCAAGGCCTTGTTTTGATCTGCTCATTTGCTTTCAGTTCATGGAATGTCAGTCAGGAAACAGAAACCTTCTAACAGAGTTGCTTAGAAAGGCAGCTGGGAAGCACCAAAAACACCAAGAAATGACAACAAAAGGCGAAAACAGGCATTTTTACGTGGTGTTTATGTATTACAGAGATAAAATAGAGGGGTGCATTTCTTTATTTTCCAAGTTGTAAGCCCAAAAATAAAGGGCCATGTGTTAGATCAAGTGGTGTGTGTGGAAGTCAGCATGCCTTTGCTGAGAAGGAGCAGCTGTTGGCCTGATATAGCAGAGCTGGAGCGCAAAGAAACACAGCCTTGTTGCTGCTCCCTTTCCAGAAAAGACCACAGAGAGTATGGATAATTAAATTCATATTTTCACTTTTGCCATGTGAAAAGCTTCTGTAATCGAAATTCAATAATGGTGTCAAACATCCAACAGAATATTAAAGCTAGGCTCGTGGCTTAACTCTGCTTTTTCGAGATCAGTCCTGCTTTATGGATTCCCGAGCTCACATGCTGTCATATGTTCCATGTTTTGTATGCACTTATCACTAAAAAGCGTGTCCTGGTAGGATAAGCCTAGATGATGCCATACAATATGAAAACAAAAGGGACATAGATACAGTATCTGTCACCTACGTCATGTTGAAAGTTCATGCTGAAAGTGAGTGAACTAAAATTATAACGTGAAAAAAGGGAAGACTTTGCACTCAAATAATAGCGAAATAAAGGCTGCCTCTCTGTCCCCTTGATAATTTTCCCTCGTCCCCCTGACATAGAGGAGGAGGGTGTGTGAAAACTACAGTGACAAAAGGTTTAATTTTCCAGAGTTTAAAAGTCTGCCCAAGGCAACTGGGCGGAGGGTGGAGCACGAAAAAGCTTATTGTCCAGCTAGGATAGGCATGACGTTAAACATTAGATGTCATATTACACTTCATGTTCTTTTCATGGCCTGCTTCAGCTTTGTACTTTGAGGCTACTGTTTTCATAAGACGGCAATGAGAGAAAAATATTCTGTTTCAATTAAGCTGGGAACTCTTCCCCAGAAGAATACTTTACCACCTGCACATATCAAATCAACCATCTGGCCAAGCACGCCTTTGCAATATCGAGGGAAAAATGAGGAAATATTCGCTTGGCTCTTTCTCCAAGATGGAGACAAATGGCTGCCTCAGCATGTCAGGTGGTATATTTGTACTATTCATGCTACATACAGTATTCTGTATATTCTGCATATGAGCAGGCAGTGAAGATATCTTTCCTGACACCTTGGCGTTGATCTTGGCGCAGGTCTTTGCATGCTCAGTTGGTGGTCCTGAGCGTCTCCTGAACCTGACAGTTTTTTTCTCAGCTATCGTTTAGCAGAATCTTAAGCAATTAATGGGCCCCAATTTTAATGCCCCAGGTACAAGATGCACTAATGTAGGAAGACAATAAAGGGTACGTTTATACGACAACGGGTGAAAACCAGTTTTTTTTTTAAGCTGTCGTGTAAATAAATGGCCAAACAACACTATTGCAAAAGGCAATAGTGGCTAAGCCATATGAAATATACAGTAAACCACCATGAATGTATAGAGGAATCATAAGACAATAAAGTATGCTCTTGCAGCAAGACCAACTGTGTATTTTTTATTTTTTTTGGGGGGGTGGTCCATTGAGAAAGAACACACTTCGCACTGTCGAGGTCCTTTTCCAACGAGGAGAGGAGGGGAAAGAAATATACAACGTGAGCAACTCGCTAGCTCCAGGTTGTTCGTCAAAAAGGAAAGAGGAAGTCTTGAATGAGACATCGAGGCAAAACTCTCTCGCGAAGGAACAAGGGAAAGGCCAATACAAAGCGGCAAGGCAGAGGCCAAGAGCCGACAGACAATGTTCCCTATTTGCACACATTTGCATTAGAAAAGGCAGCGCAGCAGACACCAGTTCCAGTAGTTGGTGGGTAAATGGAAGTGACCTCGCCACCTCCACAAGAGAGTCTTGGAGGGATTTGAGTGGTGACAGCTTCAAACAGGCAGCTTTACCACATTTATCTCTAAAAAAGGAGTTGAAGTAGTCCAATTAGCTCAGATATAGCTGAACATCTGTCTTGTACAGGAGGGGCAATTATGCTCAGTGATGCTTTACATCTGTGAAGTCCTAGTGGAGTCTTAGACAAAATGAAGCCTAACATCTGTTAGTAGCAGTGTTGGCCATTGCCCTAGTATAACAGGTATGAAGTAGTGAAACAATGCATCAACATACTGCTCCTATGCATTTTACATATCAGCGCTGTCGGGCAGAATCCTCGCACCTCCAAAATGACTGCTTTTCAGGGAATCAAAAAAATGCCATCTTGCATAAGTTCCCAAACACCACTATGTTCAAGTTTGTATTATACCTTATATTGCTATCATACACCGTTGTGCACTAACATCAACACAACACAAGCCCACAATCATATTCAATCGCTAATTTAATATGCTAAAAAAGTTCCTAATTTATTATGCTGTCATTGATTAAAATGGCAGGACAAATCGCCAAGGCTAGCCGTGCACATCAAAGTGTGCGCTCACGCTAAGCCCCTGACTGTAAATAAGCCTTGAATACTGTACGTCATAAAAGCAAACGCCGGTGTTACGTCATCTTCCCAAACTCTTTTTCAAAGGTCTTAAGGCTTCTTTATACTCGCGCGGGCGGCGACTGCGCTGACGCCACTGCGGCTGTCCCGCGCATAGTTTGCCTTTATACTCGAGCGCAACCCAGGCGCGCAGTTTTGAAAATCCAAGTCGGAGGGGTCGCTACGGCTGGGATTGGCTAGGACACCACAGGGTGGAGTTTCCTCTGCTTTTTTTGGGCCATTTCCGGTAGCCGTTTTTACTTTCCTTTCAGTAACAAGGAACAAAGCAACAACAATGGCGACCGTGGAACTGTGTCTGCTAGAACAAATGGACCACGGCGACGATATGTAATATGTCCAAACTTTGTGTTATGTCCCTGTTTTTCTGCCTCCTCTCCACTTTATTTTCTGCCCTCAAAGTCAACTTTGGGATTGCTGGTGGGCGGAGCTTCCCTTTTGTACCTGTTGACAATTATTGCCATAGAATATTTAAACTCGGTCCCAGTGGAGGGAAGGTGCTGGAATATTACTCCAGATTGCTTGTCACCATGATATCCACGAGTTATTTCTTCCGTCCGTTTCATGCCAGCATGCTTGCTTTCCGTCCGCAGCTTTTAGGAAGTACCGCTGTGTTTTTCTGACTTTGTTTTTCTCTTCCTTGTGTAGGTAAGCGCATGCTCAGTGTTTTTTGACACTCCCTCTTGTTGGTTGAGTAGAATTGTTTTTTTCTCATTTTAGTGCTTCCTAGTGGACAGTGTAGGTCATTAGTGCCAGTTTAGTCTGAAGAGGCACCTTCCACCCTCTGTTGGCTCCATCCACCTATAGTTCATTTTAGTGTACGCTATATACATGTATATAAATCGGATTTTTTGTCGCGACAGCTTTTTTTTTGGTATTCAGTAGTTTGCTATTTCATGCTTGCTTGCTCCCTGGTTTGTGAATAAAATCGATCTAATTGCTTAAAAGTTGTTGTGTCTGCTTTGGGGTTCACGTTATGGCTGAAGCAAATTGTAACACTTTGTGTCCATGTACAAATGTGGAAGAATGGGTGTTCAGTGCTCCAGAATGCATGCAGCAGGACACCTGTCTTTTACTTTGAAAATGAATGTGTATTTTGTGAAATTTTCTGGAGTAAAAGTTGTGTTATTTTCCAAAATTGAAAGTGGTTGAACTGATAGATGAAGGGCGGAAAGAGATTTTAAGTCACGTGGGATGAAGGGATTTCATTATCGCACCCAAGTAATAACTCAATAACTCCATGGTTCCTCTACGGTGTTTTGACTTGTGGTAAATAGTGTGGCGGAAGCCCAACTATCATATAGAAATGTCATTCGCTGTTGGCCCGTATCTTAATATAATTAAACGCATTTGCATGGAGATGTTATCTGTAAGGGTACACACCCAACTGTACTGTGTTGTCAAGATGTTGGCATGGTTTGAGTCAATAATTTTGATGGGGGGGAAATACAACTTTGGGGTAGAACCAGGAGATGAATGCCAGACTATTTTGATTTATTCTTAATGTCACCTCTTAGGTTTTGCAACCTGCTTCTTCATTTAATAGTCCTCCACTCTGCAGGCTATTCATTAGCAATCCCCATTCATTTTATGTGCTTGGCATACATTTGTTCTTAGTGTAATAATCTATAAAAATAGGAAACTGACATGACTAAGACTATTACCATATTAATCAAGTTGCAGTACAGGGAAAAACGGCTATATTTTAGTTTCTTATTTTGGGGTAAAACTATGATAACACGTAGTAGTAGTAAAGAAGGTTGACTAACATACTCAATTTCACATGAGAGCTACAATTTGTCGGGCAAAAACTGATTGTAAAACCATGATGGTATTTTACTGCGATTTCAGGGAAGTTGAGAATTTAAGTTATGAATACATCAGTGCCCTCTTGGTGTTGTAAATTAAGTCCAAGATTGTGTCAAAACGTGATTTGATTCAGATTTTGGAATGTACTGGATACTTTCTTTTCTTTCTTTAAGTACAAACTATCTAGATCATAAGACCTTTTAACGACCAGGAATTTAACCAGATGGGAATATGCTTGTACCCACTCCCTGCTAAACTCATCTTGACCCAGATAGAGCGAGAGATAGGAAAGGTAGAAACAGCCATCGAGCAAGGGTGGTGGTTTCAGAAGAGCACCGGGAGGGAAGGAAACGACCATTACAGCGAGTCTGTTAATCAGCCTATTAGGGTTTAATTGAGGGTAGTTAATTAGCAGTCAGTGGGCAGTCTATGCTCGAGGGTCAGGGGCTGACATGAGAAGCAGCTGGCTGAGCAACCTGAGCCAATTGTTGCCAGTCCATTTGCACAAGGCCAGTGACTGACTGGCAAAAAAAAATAGCTTTGTCTATTTCTACACTCTTTAAGGCTTTTAGGTGTCATAAATTAACCCACTACCTTCCTAAGAACCAGGAGCCAGCCGAGACGGTGTCGCACCCAAGCAAACACATTTAGAGTTGACCCAGACTGGATGTCTCCACAGAAATCAAGCACCACCTTGCCTTTGAGGACCCGACCTGTTTAAAGTGAGTGGAAAATACAATATTTTGTGTGAGGTGGGGGACAGAGACAAAAACTGCCTTCTGGCTGGACTGAGACATAAGCTCACCTCACACCATCTCCAGACTGAGACGACTATACATCTTATAAATTCCCCCTCACCCCCAAAAGGAGCGCTGGAAAACAAAGATGTGCTTGTCCTCACTCCCTAAAACTAGCTCTGCATAGACCCACTAAAACCAGAAGCTGATTATACACTCTTTAAAGTTAGATTTGATTTAATGTCCTGTTCCTCCGTCAGCCAGACCATGGGACACTGGAATGTGATGGGGCTCACAAAAAAGGCTTGGCTTGCTTAGTCTGGGGTGGATTCATCCAGTACAGGTCCAGAGAGGAGGAAGGCCGAATTCGGGTTATCCGTAAACACATAGCGTGCGAAGAGCCTAAAATCCAATAAAGGATTGACAAAGAACTGCTTCTTGCCTCCAAATACAAAACATGTGATCCTCCTTAGGGAAATAACTTGCTTGTCTGTTCTTCTTAGCCCCACAGGTCCAAAATCATGCCTGAGGAAGGTCCTGCTGAGAATGGCTTTTCTCAAATTAAGTCACATTCTTATGCCGAATAAATGCTAAATAGACTCTTTAGAATTACAACTGCATAACGCCACATGTCAACTGGCATTTATTCCAGTGGAGCCATTACAGTTACAGGCATTAAAGAAATCGTGTGTGTGTTCTGTACCGCGCTTAAGCATGGTACCTTTGTTATCCATTGCAATCACGATCTGTCACATATTCGATCTTGCCACCAGTTAATAGGGAAATGAAGAAGATAACAATCACTTACAAGTCTGCAGTTAGGCTTGAACAGAAACAGGTATTTAAAAAGATTTTAAATCTAATTTATTTTAGCAAATCCAAAAATATATTTGTATAGCTCAAGGAGAATGATATCATTGAGGACTTAAGGAGTAAATTGTAGATAGTGGTAATGTGTCATTAAAGACTGGAAAAAATATCTGGAATCTTTTGGAAGATTTTTCTTTTGGACATTCCAGATTTTTTTCTATATTTTATTTTATTTTAACAAGTGAGGCTTGTTAACATGTGACATTTTGTTTCCAACATCTGCACAAAGTCTCCATATATTAACCCTTGTACAACTAAAACATGAAAAATAAAGCCGTAGAGCCATGCATGCCTGTGACAAAGCTCAATTTACATTTCTGTCAGTGACTGCTAAGTGCTGGCCGGCTGACTTTAAAAGCTGTCTCCTGTATGGTGACTTGATACTTAAGGAACTGCAGTCAGATTTAGGGTGTTTAGTGGCTCACTGTGGGTAAGCTCGCAACTCAAAACACAAGTGACAAGTAAGGAACTGCAGCTGTGTGCCGTTTAAAAAAAATTGGAGTCTATAATAGAGACATCATTCAACTCCAAATTCACTGTTTTGCAGCCCAAATGAGATAAGCAGTTCCTTTCAGTGTGATGTATACAATTCACACCCGTACCATCTGAACGTGGGAACAGGCTGTGTCGAATTGGAAAAAAGGCGAGGGAATCAATCATAGCTACATTCATAATTAGTAGTTTAGCTGATTTGTTTTGCATTGCGTTAAACGGTTGACTGACTTAAACATGTATGCATTGTGCTAGCAAGAGGAACTATGAGGTGCTGCGCTAAAAGAACACGTTATTTCCATGCCATGTCTCAATCACATTAGTTTCTATTTGTCCAAAGTTAATATTATGTGTTATTCACTTAGATGGCTTCTTATCCTGCCCAGTGACTCCCACATGTAATTATGTACTTTTTTTGTAAAGCTATGCCCCTATATTAATGTATTAAAAATTATTTCCAGGAATCTGGAGACAACAGTCACGATTAAATCATTTTTGGCTTATCTGCGCAAGCGAGAGATAGCATCTTCATATGTACTTGTCGCCCGGAACACCACCAATGTCGCAACATTTACAGTTTTGTATTGAGTAATGAAAAATCCTAGTAAAATCTTTGACAGTATGATATGGCATAGCTTACTTGCACAACATCGCTCTGTTATGTGTACCATGGACCACATACCCCTTTTTTCATAACAAATAATTACAAAGTATTAATCCATTCACGTGGCAGGGTGGACGACTGGTTAGCACATCTGCCTCACAGTTCTGAGGACCGGGGTTCAATCCCCGGCCCCGCCTGTGTGGAGTTTGCATGTTCTCTCCGTGCCTGGGTGGGTTTTCTCCGGGCACTCGGGTTTCCTCCCACATCCTAAAACCATGCATGGTAGGTTAATTGAAGACTCTAAATTGCCCTTAGGTATGAATGTGTGCGTGAATGGTTGGTTGTTTCTCTTATCTTTCACCTTTGCATTTCAGACTTGATTAATTGTGACCACTCACACTCGTGCAACTCATAACTATCTCAAACTGGTTAAATTTAGTGGTGGCTAGACGATAAAGCCGCATTTGTTACAAACCAGAGTTTTGTAGACACAAACATGTCTGCAACTTTCCGTCAGTGCTTATAGATGATTTGCCTTATGGCCTTGTTGAGACTGAATGAAAAGGTTCTTTTGTTGAATTTTGCCCTTCCATTCTGCACTCAGCAGTTCAGAAGTGTATACATTAATATAAATATTGTCTTAGCTGGAACACATTCCTGCTGGTTAGACCCTCCTTCTCTTTTAAAAGACATACACACACACACGAACGCACACACATACACACAAAGTCATACCCGCCATATTAGAATTGGCATTTCACTTTGTCAGTTTATTTTAAAGTAGTTGTTGCTGTTTGCCCTTTGCAACCCAAGAATATTTGCTGAGGATTTACAAGGTGACCTTTACAACGGCAGCCCAGGCATCGCTATTCTCTCCCTATTTTCACACTCCTTCAAACTCTTTGCCCACATAGAACTCTGCCCCTTCAGCACGAAGAGCTCAGGCACACACACTGCTGGATTGCAATGCGCATAGCTCCTGTTATATTTGCGAAAGCAGAAAGGGCATTTAAATGACAAAATTGGGATTGAATAAATCGCTTCCTAATAAAAATCTTGTATGTCCACTTTCAATTGTGACTTTGTTACATGTGAATTTTTGTATTCTGCTCCATGTACTGTCAATGCTGCAATGCTAACTGCATAACTTCAAATGAAAATGTTCTTTTCCTCGGGGTGGGAATCTCATTGTAAATGTTGATACAATATTATAATTAATAATATTACAATGTCATCACATTGAAAGAAAATCATCTACAATACATCACAAGATCTATGCAATTGAAATAGTTCAATATAAAGAAATCATTTTTGATAATTTGACCATTTGAATATTAATACTGAAGTATTTTAATTGATTTAGTACCATAAAGGAGACTTTACACCGATCTGATTGGATTGATCGGTATCGGCCGATAATTAGCATTTTATGCTGATCGGCTTTAATGTCATATTTGCCAATCCGATCAATGACGTTATTGATCCCTTCCGCAATAGACATTTACTCCACGTCACCGTCGTGTACCAATCCAAAATCTACTTTATTTTTAGCCTTGTGATGTCTCTTGTGATGTAGTGCTGTCACTATCTGGCGGCCAATAAAGTTTTATTTCAATCTTGTTGGCGTTGTGGGAGTTTTTTGTGGTGCCTCAGACAGACAACACGTAACTCCTGGATCAGACTACAAGACACGATCGCACTATGTCAGACTGCTACACTAAAATATTGTATTGCGATACCGCCGCTTTATCCTGTCAAGTCAAACGGCACCGGATACACTAGTTACCATGGTGACGACAACAACAATAGATTGCACAAATTTATAGTGTAGGGGAAAATAATAAAATAAGGAAAAACGTTCACGGAATGATTGAGGTATGTTCACGTACTTTTAATACGATACGGCTCACAAGCAGCCCAAAAATTTTTTCTGTAGCCTAGCAAGCTAGTGCTCGCACTAACAGTTGTAGGTAAACATACCTGTGTTCTGTTGAATCATGCGCTAAAGTTTCGGTGTGTGCGAAGTAATCTAATTCCAATAAAATAATTTAATTATACTAAGTTAGCCGCTATTATTTCTGTCATATTGTAATGTTGGTTTGACCTGTAAAATTATGTCAGCGGCCAATCCTTGAATGCCCACGAGAGCATTCAAGGATTCAGAGAAAGAAAAAGACCTGGCTGCAAACATTTTAGCTGATAGCTGATATTTTTCAGCTTGTGAGGGTCTCCCGAAAATGGTAACATAGCTTGAGCTTTTTATGAGAGAAAACGGCGTGACTGAACAAGGGTGCATTCATGTGCTGATTCATAGCAGCTCAGTTCGAGGGAAGCCATGTGTTATCACACCCTCTCGCTAAGAGCCTGTAGTAGAAGTAGGCTACAAGCCGTGGCTCATCATGTACATGCTACATCCATATAGACTTACTGGAATTAACACCGCTACTATAGTGCTGTAGTTTCTGCCACATCAGGTGAACATGCTGTTTGCTGTTTCGTGTTGTTTTACGTCACACCCGATGTCATTGGAAGGGGTGCCTTTTGCCTCTGTATCTGCCATAATTATTGTTTGCAATCGTTCATGTTTTCGACACAAAGGTTATGTTTATTATTGTGAAGAGAAACTGAAAAGGAAAGTCCATACTTTTCTAATAAACACAACCCACACAGTATTATAAATAGGACAGAGCCACAAGGGATTGGTTTCAAAGTAGGAAAGTGAAACTGCTTTCGGCAATATGGATTCAATTCATTCAGTATAACATTGCAAAACAGAGTTTACCCGAGGTCAAAGATGCAACCAATACAATTGCAAGCTTGCCATGATGACAGATTTGTTTGAAGTAAAAATTGTAAGTACATCACATGGAAGTCTTTGTTCAAGCCAGCCAACAAAGAGGGTATACTCAAAATATAACCCACCACTCCTATCAGGTTACCAATGGAATAAAAAGCTATAGTGTCGAACAACAACTCTGAAGTGTTTAAGTATTTTTATGCCTCAGTTGTAATCCCCACCGGCACTGGTAGTGTAATGATCAAGGCTTCGTATACAAACAGCGCATGTTCCAGGTCCAGCAACCTGCCACAGGAGCTCTGCATTGCGGGACAAATGGCACTCCCCCAGGGAGGGCATCCGGCATGAAAACTGTGTCAAACAGATCATGCAAGTGATTCGCTGCTGTGACCCCTGATGTGAGGCGACAAAAGTCGACGACAATGTCCTTGGACTTTTTAAAAGAATCGACACTTTATAGGGCTCTTTGCCATATCCTCAGGCTCAGGTTCTTCCTCTTCATGTTTTACATTTTCTCCTCTTTGGAAATAATTTGTGACTTTACTCCAAATTCCCCTGACGCTAAATATAAGATTTAATTCATCATTCATTCATGTTCATAAAGTTGGTGAAGAGAAATATCTACAACAACATCATTTCCAACACAGGTTTTCCTGTTGTTGTTGAGTTGGTCAACCAACTATCAAAACATCTGGCCTGTTAATTTGATTCCTCAGCCAAGCTTGCTCTCACACCCAGATAAGCAAATGCATGAATACAAGCACAAACCAAACAGGCCTCAGTTCCTTGTGACATACACTGGGTACGTAAAGTATTCAGACCTCCTTACATTTTTCACTCTTTGTTATATTGCAGCCATTTGCTAAAATCATTTAAGTTCATTTGAGTTCCAAAAATGAACTTAAATGATTTTAGCAAATGGCTGCAATATAACAAAGAGTGAAAAATTTAAGGGGGTCTGAACACTTTCCGTACCCACTGTACATACTATGTCTATTGTACCTTGTTGCTGTGAACTCAAATACATTTAATTGCACAACAGTGAATTTAAGTGAGGACAAACACTGTTATGGTCTGATGCTTGAAACCATAATTTTTTTGGGACAATAATTTGAGCCCTGCAACCTCTATGTAAGCATATATTTTTCAAGCACAGGAATGACAGAGAAGAGAGTATTTTCTTCGAAACGCTTCCCACAAACATCTTTGTTAGCAGTGCATTGGTCAAAAAGCTTGGGGCAATTTCATCGAGGTTTTACAATAAAGTCCGTGACAAGCCATATTTGTCATTTTGTGGCATTCAATAATTCACACTTGTAATCCACAGAAACATCTTTGTTCAGTATAGCCACTGTGTGAGATTCTGGCTGACAACACTATCATAAAAGCAACCTTTGTGGAGTTGAGTTTTCGAACGCATCCCATGAGTTGACCTTAGGGTAAATTGGGCTTTCCACATAAGATTTTGTTTAGAGGCAAATAGGATGATGCTCTGTCACTCTGTCATAAGCATCTCATCAGAAAGAGAGCTGACACTAGACTCTTGCTCACTGAGAGGAGACTATTTTTGCCCAGGGGTGGGTAGAGTAGCCAAAAATCTTACTCGTGTAAGAGCATTGTCATTTTAGAACAGACTGAAGTAAATGTTAAAAGTAGTCCTCCAATTAATTCCTTGAGAAAGATTTATTATCTAGTGAACAGTACTAACCGGTGAGTAACTTCAGATATAATTGTTTTTTGTTTTTTTCTAATCAGAGCATGAACTTCAAATAGACAAAAATATAAAATAGGAAGCTACAATTTCAGATATTTTCCCACAATAACTACAATAAATTCAATCTTTCTGAAATAACAAATAACAAACAATAACTGAAACGCAAAGTCCGGTGGACCTCAGAAATGGAGGACCAGCCCATGGAGCTGTGGAAAGACAGAGAGTGCTTATTTAACATCTCTGCCAAGTTTCTCCACTGTCTTTTTTTAGTATGGGATTTTTCTGTACAAATTAGTCCCAAGACCACCATCATTCCCGCCACTCATGTGTCCTCTTCCATGTTGCATCTTGTATTAATGGGTTGTTGCTATGTTTCTTTTTCTTTGTTTATGTGAGATCACATTTGATCGCGTTTGATTTCCTTCTTGAAGGACCCGATTCTAGATTGGTGGTGTGGTATTCGGTGTTGAAATTATCAGACCACACCACACGCACTACGTCCAAAACTGCTAAATGCCTTACTTTTTATCTTCATGTGTGGGGTTTGTAACAGAGAAATAATCTTGTAAGATTGGAAAAAAATCTAATTATAGGTAATCATAGGTTAAATGTGAGGACAGTGGTGTTCTGGCTCTTCTGACTCATTGTTTCTACCATACTTAATGTAAATGAATCACGGAAATCTTTGCTTCTGTGCGGTCATATAAGTGCCTGGCTCCGTACGATTGGTGGAGTCAAACATCGTAAATGGTTACTTTGGATTGGTGAAACAGAGTCATGTAACAGTGTCCGAGGCAGAAGTTTCTCTGTAGATCGCGCAAGCAATTTATAGGTAGTGTTTTGATTGCTGATTTCAGGTGTCATTTTGTCATCTGGAGGTGATTTTGTGTGGTCACTGACATAAATATTCAGTGTGTTGATAGGCATGATACATCATCCAACTTCCCATCTGCAAAATCATTTCAAATTTCCTTTTCGCATGAGTAGATGTGGAGTCACAAACCTCGATAATCCGGTCGTGGATTTGAAGGCCGTCCTTCTTGTCGGCTGGTCCATTCTCAATAATTTTGGACACAAAGATCCCCTCATTTGAAGTGCTGTCATTATCATCCTATGGAGGAAATTACATACAGTACATCATCTTGACATTTACAAACTTCCAAATTTACTGTTTTTTAAAAAAGGTCTTGGGTGTTAGGAACATGCAATTAAACTCTTAGTGTGCAGGCATTAAAATGGGGCCACATCAAACAACCTCATTTTGTCAGGCTTACTAGTTACAAATTCTAAGAAAGGAAGCACATTTAATGTTAAACCCTTTAATTAGCTAAGTTTCCGAAATAACACTTCCAGAGTTATGTGGAACTGTGGTGTGCTTTCTGCACAACCATGACTGAGCATGAGAAAACTCAAATGGAACGTCATCTTTCCAGTATCAAAGCAACTAAGGTTAATGATCTTATTTACATTTAGAGTTAAACCCTTTAATTAGCTATGCACTTAAGTTTTCTAAATAACACTTCCACAGTTATGTGGAACTGTGGTGTGTTTTTCTGCACTACCATGATAGAGTGTGAGAAAACTCCGATGGAACGTCGTCTTTCCAGTATCGAAGCCACTGAGGTTAATGATCTTATTGATGCCCTCAGCAACCCAAGAGGTGCAGTACTGTGTGAGCAATGAGGTTAAATGAATAAAAGTTTTGTTTCCCCCCAACTTTGATTAACTAACCGTTAACACTGGCCATGATGATTCCTTGACCACAGGGCTTGACTTTGCCTGGACATAAGGCAGTCCGCAATGAACTCTTTGGTGACGACCCCAGTAGGACCGACTTTAAAGAACTTTGAAGTTGCTGCTAAGCTCTCTTTTGAAATTGTCTTTCAAACCAGTGAAGCACACATGCTGTGTGCGCCGCAGTACAAGGAAATTTTAATTGAAGTTCATCCATCCATCCATCCATTTTCTGAGCCGCTTTTCCTCACTTGGGTCGCGTGCGTGCTGGAGCCTATCCCAGCTGTCATCGGGCAGGAGGCGGGGTACACCCTGAACTGGTTGCCAGCCAATCGCAGGGCACATAGAAACAACCATTCGCACTCACAGTCATGCCTACGGGCAATTTAGAGTTTCCAATTAATGCATGTTTTTGGGATGTGGGAGAAAACCGGAGTGCCCGGAGAAAACCCACGCAGACATGGGGAGAACATGCAAACTCCACACAGGCGGGGCCGGGGATTGAACCCGGGTCCTCAGAACTGTGAGGCTGACGCGCTAACCAGTCGGTCACCGTGCCGCTTAATTGAAGTCATTGTCTGCAAAATTGTAACTAACAATTTTTGGTCTGCTTCCTTCCTCTTTTAAAGGAAGTATACAGTAGCAGTGTGGACACTGCTTTATTGCAAATTATTCTACAAGCTCCCTACTCTTTGCCCTATGACTAACCCTTGACATTTGCAGACCAACAAGGTCTAGTGTAGACCACAAAATCTGGCATCTGATTGCTGGTAGTAAAACCATGCCAAAACGACAGCCACATGAAAAACGTGTGTCAAAAGATAAATGGACATTAGCTCTCCCTATCTTAATTAATAGCCTCTTCCACAGACTGTTGGTTTTTGAGGCTTGTAGAAAAGCAAAGGCCAAGTATTATGTCAGCTCTTTCATGCGCTTGATGCATGGTCCTTTTATAACAGCAACTAGCGTTGGTAAAGCCAAGACTTTTATGCATAGATCTCTTTATTGTTTCCTGCCATAAAATGTTTTAATGTCATACTCAATATTACTGCGAGAAGGGCGTCACTGTGGCTGTGGAGTTCGGTTGAAATATATACGGAAAGCACCATTTTACTTCCACAGCAACATAAACATACTCCTTGTTAATAAGTTTCATTCCAATGAGTATGTAGCATCATATTCAAATTCAAATTTTAATTAGTAGACTAGTAGCTAGGGAAAGTACAGGCCAGACTGAACAACCTTTGGTATTTAACTCACCAAAATATTCTCAATTAGAGAAACAATGTCATGTCACAGACATGACCCCATATTTAATGCTCCTAAAAGTAATTATAGTATTTCTTTAACTTGGAATGGGCCTAAACCAAACCAAAGATATAACACAATAAAATGTAATACTTCAGTCCTATTCATCCACAGACCCAAACAATTCTGGACCATCGAAATGCAGTCATACAGGAGAGGATTGCAGTGCTTTAAGTGTGTGCTTTACATTCCTGGGTTGACATATGACACTTGTCTGATCACTAGGGGGGAGATGAAACTTCCAAGATGGTCTGCTTTTAACCTACCACACATGGCTTTCCTCCCATGATGTTAAATCCCAGAGATCCGCCCTCACGAAGAAGGACAACTGCCACACTTTTAGTATCTCTTTCCTACAAGCACATAGAGAAGAGACACATGGATAAAAACAACAGGTTAATTAGAATATTCCAGTATTGCCTCACATTCACTTGTAGAATTTATTTCCAGAAAAGGAAAATAACTGCAGTGGATCTTCAAAAGTGGAAATCTCACAAGACAGACACAATCTTAGTGAAAAATAGATGAACAATACGTCACAAAAATCCAGGTCAAACCGTCATTATACATAACGTCACGCAAGACATTGGGGTTGTGACAGTTTGGCATTTGACTTCATTATATCTTGCGAGAGTTCAGCTCAGTTAGCATCAAAAAGACTAAATCCACCAAAGTGTTTTGTTTTTTCTTTGACTTCTATTTTGCACCACTACAGAAGCCAAACAGGTCAAATATGACCGTAGAACCCGATATGGAACTTATTGTCATGTCGGAAAGCAGTTAGCACGTCTGTGTCCTACGCTGGCCTGGAATTGCAAGTGAAGCACTGAAGCAATTGTGAAGCACTTTTACATTTCAAAAAACAAATGACCAAAATCCAAAACCCTTTTACATTTCAGAAAACAAATGAACAAAAGCCAAAACACTTTTGCATTTCCGAAAACACATTAACAAAAGCAGAAACACTTTTACAAAAGATGAAACAAATTACAATTGAGACAACCCGGAAAGGGAACATCCCATTTCACAGACATTCTTAGGAATCCCACTCCTTTCTTGGCAAGACCCGCCCTGCTTCAACATGATTGGCTCCTTCATCGCGGGAAGGGTAGGCTACGCATCCCAAATACTGTATAATTAAAATAACTAAGTTTATTATGGTTAGGATTAGGACTATGGTTGTGGTTAAAGTAGTTTTGGATGATTTAAGGTTAGGATTGTGCTGGTTAAGGCTGGCGCACACCGAGCACTGCCGCCGAACCTGACTGAACTATGGCGGAGTGTGCGTGGTTTGGTAACTGTTTCCTTGAGCGGCCGATCGGTCGGCCATTGGTTTCGACGCAATTCAAAATTATAGTCTCCATTGCACGGCGTCCTCACGTCCCAGTTTACATTCAGTCAAAAGACACAGAAGCTTTCCCCTAAGGTGAAAATATATTTCCAGGTTTGCGAGCTGTGCCGCCCGCGTTGTCTTCCTAAACTCTTAATCTATCTTTTTATGGTCTAAGAAATGTGATCAAGTACAATATATTGTATATGCAGCATCAAACGCCTATATAGGCTCACTGTTCAGGGCATCCCATGTGATCAATAGCTCAATGTGCGGGGGTGCGTTGGCAACTCTTATTTTTATGCGATGGTTTGGTCCAGTCGGGTTTGACCACGTCACGCAATGTTCGGCAGGTTTTAGGGTTCATGGCATTTACTGTGTATTAACGCCGCCATACTTAATAAGTCACATACTTCCTTTACCATCTAGAAACAGTAGAGCGTGTTCTACTGGGATACAGCAGCCAATCATAGTGCGGCGGCGTGTCCTAGAGCCAGTAATATTGGAGCAGGGCATGTCCTTCCAGGAAAATGTTAATAATGTCGGACGTTCCCTTTCCGGGTTGTCTCAATTGTAATTTGTTTTGTCTTTTGTAAAAGTGTTTCTGCTTTTGTTAATTTGGTTTCTGAAATGTAAAATTGTTTAGGTTTTGTTAATTTGCTTTCTGAAATGTACAAGTGTTTCACAATTTGTTGTATTGTTTTGCACTTCCAGGCCACCGTAGTGTCCTGACTGCTCAGGACAATATGGAAAGTTAACATTAATCCGACTGCAATAACCAGAGATGAATAATAGAATGAACACTGCATTGGGATCTGTATTCATTACCTATCTGTAGAACAAAAAACATTATTACTTGTTTTAAAAATGAGTTAGTAATTCTAAAATGGAGCATTGCATGTACACTACATAAAAGTCTTATGACATTGACAGTGACAGCTCTATCATTCAATTTCCATTATGAAAATAAAATTGGAAATAAGAGTCACTGATGGTGTAGTGGTACACTCGTCTGACTTTGGTGCAGGCAGCGTGGGTTCAGTTCCCACTCATGACGGTGTGAAAGTGAATACGAATGGTTGTCCGTGTCTATATGTGCCCTGCGACTGACTGGCGACCAGTTCAGGGTGTAGTCCGCCTTTCGTCCGAAGTCAGCTGGGAAAGGCTCCAGCGTCCCGCGACCCTAACCAGGATAAGCGGTGTTGAAAATGGAAATGGAAATTGGAAATAAAAGAATAAATGGGGCTGCAGTAGCTCAGTCTGTAAGGAGTTGGGCTTTGGAGTTGGGAGGACAACAGCTATAAATGACATTTGAACATTTGACTAAAGCTGTTAGTGGCAAATTAAAATAGCAATTATCCCAGGCAACACACTCATTGTCCAGCACTGCAGATTGAAGGTTAAAGTCCAGCATAACGACATTATTAGGTTCTAATGTATCATAAATGTTTCATTGACATGTATTATATATAGAGTGTATATTTTTACAGTGATTGCAGCTTGCAAGTAGCCGTATTTCTTAATATAAATCTAAATCTTGATTTGGGAAATTCCAATTTAATATCTTAACAAATTTTAAGTATCTACGGACACTCTGAAAATGGAAAAAGAAATGGAACACGGAAATTATTCTTACTACCATTTTTTTATGATCATTGAGATGACGTCTATCACTCTTTGTTGGTGATTTGATGCGGCCCTTAAAATAAATCATTGCCACATAAAATACAAACACAAAACAAAAAGCATGGAATACTCAATGATGCAACAATAAAGTATTTGTCACCTGTTTAATTAATTAATTAATTATTACAATTGTAATATTCAATTGTTAATTTCCAAGCTGACAATTACTGAGAATCAATTGTGCTTTGACTCAATGTTTTAAAAAACTAGACAGTGGTGTACTAAGAGTTAATAAGATGAGGAACTGGGTTGCTGCCTGGCTAACGCTCCATACATGTTACACTGACTAAATATAAAGCATAGATATTATCGGTATGTAAAGAGCCCTGACTGCCATGGACTCGAAAAAGGCCATCATGTGCATGTCAGGCCATTGAGGAATGTGCAGCCCTGCATTGTGTCTCGCCATTATTAGCAGCGCTTGCTTTCACACCAACAAGGCAGGCACTTCAGCATAAAATGAAGCCAAAAAGATCATTTTAAAAAGAAGATAAGGCCGTTTTGGGCAACTGAGTTAGAGGAATCCGCCAAAAGCCCTGAAACAAATTGGATGGATTTTACAGGTGTTGTAACGTTTAGCGTGCAAGACTTTAGAATGAACTCAGAGTAATTATGGAGCATATTTTTACACATCTGCAAACACTCGCAAAGCTTGGATCACTATATGAAGAGAATCTCTTCAGGAGGTTGTGCATTTCCTAAAGCATCAGGTATTTCCAGGTGGTAGAAATAAGAAAGAACTTGAAAAACCTTTTCTCACTGGTTACTGGGCATTAAATAGGGAGAAAAGGCCTCACTTTCCAGACATCATCCAAGCTCTGTCTGCCTTGCAACCATTAAAGATGACTTATTGTAAGAGGTGGTGGAACCGCGTGGGTGAGGGATGTTCCCCCCCTCCATGGCCCCTTTATTATGCATTTTCTCAATCCTTATTTGTTGCACCGGGTGGTGTCTACCTGAGAACAAAGTTGCGCTATTAAGTCACAAGAGAAAATATAGGCTGTTTTGGCTTGCAGAAGAAGCTTTAATGGCCAACTATCAGGTAGACCATGCTTGCACCTTCCACAGTTGGTAGGTTGCTGGGTTAACCTTGCAATACAGTGAACATAGCTAAGAAGTCATTATTTGTCATATAATGTACAGTCAGGGTCTCATGAAATAAAAGGCACACCTATACCAACGTTATCCAACACAAAATACAAGCAGGAAAAAGAGCAATGTTGAGCTAACCTTGATTAACTACATAATGCCTTTTTCTTTGCCGTTTTCGTCACTTCTGTTTCTTGTCTCAGGCACTAATTTGCATCACCGACAGCTGACCCTCTTTTCTCATATTGAACCTGGCGAAAACACCCTGCCGACGGCTCATTCCTGCGAGCTACACCTGAAAACTGCCCGACAAGCGACGGCTCATTCATTCAAGTCATGTCTAAGGGTTAATGTGCTTGCATGTGCATTTTTGTTTTTTTTAGTAGTAAAATGTGCTCCCTGAATACTTGACACAGACACACACCACAAGTTATGAACACAAAATGGCTTTCGCGTGATTAAAGAATTGGGCTCTCACCATGTGGAAGAAACTTTGCAATTTGGTGGCACAATAAGGGCACACGGAAGTAGACTTTACACCGATTTTAATCGGCCTGATCGGTACCGGCCGATAATTAGCATTTTATGCTGATCGGCTCTAATGTCATAATTCGTCGATCCAATCAATGACATCATTGATCGCCTCCGCAAAAGACATTGACACCGTGCACAGTACATTTGAATCCTAAGCTGGTTTATTTTTAGCCTTGTTGCGTGTCTTTTGACGTAGTACTGTAATTATCTGACAGCAAATTAATTTATTAAAAAAAAAAAAAAAAACGTCAACGGAGTGGGACAGACAACACCTAATGCCCGGACTCAGACGAAAAGATCAATTTTGTCTTTCACGATTGCACGATGTCATACTACTGCAATAAAATCTTGTATTCCGATACCACTGCATCCATTTTTTTACGATCGTTGAGCTTTATCTTATATCAACTCAAATGCGACTGGATACACTGGTTACCGTGGCGACGACAACAAGAGTGGATCATGCCAACTGTATTACAAGAACCAAATGGGGAAAAACGTGTGTCGGTGGTCACTGGTGCTCAGGACAGGAGAGGACATTCGTTTAAGGCTTGCTTGAGGTATGTACCCGTACTTTTAATACGATACGGCTCGCAAGCAGGCATCAAAAACGTTATGTAGCCTAGCAAGCTAGTGCTAGCACTAACGGTTGTACGGAAACATGCCAAATGATTCTGTCAAATCAAGCTCTAAAGTTGAAATTGTTTAAATTGTGGGCCCCGAATCTATAACCTATGAAAGTTTAACATTTTGAATGGAATTATGGAAATAAATCAACTTTTCCATGATATTCTAATGTTTTGGAAAGGGTCTGTATATATAATCTTTGTTTAAGGAAAGAGACTTATTCAATCAGACATCTACTGTAATTGTAATGTAATTATATTTCATTCTTTTGAGCTACTAACTAACAAGATAAAGGCCCAACCCTTACAAGGCAATCAATAACGAGCTAAGGCACGCTTGTCCCCTCAAATCCGGTTTGGCTGCCCAGTGTGAGTGTTCCATACTGTGCTCAAGAGCAATGCAGTTCCGTGACCCCATCACGGTTGAAGGAGGTGGACTTTGGCCTAGTACAGTTCATGCATAAGCAAGTGCACGGGTACACAACATAGACATATCGTACAATTGATGCTAATCATTCCTCCCTGCAGTTGTTAATGATAACCACCATCTTTCATAAAAAAAACAACTCAATGGCAAACTCATATTAGGCACAAAGTTAGAAGAAAAATCACCTTTATTGTCATGAACATGCATGCATGCACACAAAATTTGTTCTCTACATTTTGCCCATCAGAGTGAACACACACACTTGTTAGTGGAACACACTGGAGCAGTTCGGGGTATCAGTGTCTTGCTCAAGGACACCACAGCCATGATTCTGGGGGATGGTCTGCTCGGGGTCTTTAACATAGGTCCCCCAGGGTGGGAGGCGATGATCTTAACCATTGGGCCACGGTTGCCCGTGGAAAGTGGAAAGTTGCTGTACATGCAGTGTTGTATCAGGAAATGATGCTTAGGTCTGCAGGCCAGTAGGTGATTGGGGCGGTAGGGGTGAAGGAGTTTAAACATCCTACAGGACAACCGTCCCAGTCTGCCTACACCCAAAGTCAGTGACGGTCCAGGTTAGTTTTAGTCAAAACCTTTATATTATATTCAAATATAATCACTAGTTCAGTCCAACAGAAACTTTTGACATAAAGTACAGTACAAATACAGTATACAGACTGACAAAAATTGTGCAGATAAAGCTTTCATAGTCTGACTAACACATGGCTAATTTGGACCAGACTAAGATGATCTGCACATGCTTCATAGTTCCATCCCCCAACCTTTGACTAAGTAATCAAATACATGAAACCAGTAGAGAAGGAAGAGCATGCCAAATACGTTGCAGTCTGCCTTTTTACTTCATACCAAAATGAATTGCCTAATTGTCATCTGTAATAGGAAAAAAAAAGCATACGGAACGTACAGAATGTACTGCTCTGCAATGCTGTTTGCTGCTGCTGCTACTAATTTTGTTGGGCTCTGTGATGTAATAGGTCCATTGGGTAAAAGGTTGATTTTAAAAAAATTATAATAAAAATGAAAAAAAAACAAAAAAACAGACTGAATCGTGCTGTGTGAACACTATCCATAGCAGCTAAGGGTAACCGTGCCGAAATTTGGCAGAGATTCCTCCTCCCTTTTGCCCACGGCCGGTCTTGCACTTACATTAGGTGTGCCATCACTTCAATATTTTGTTTTCGAAAGTGCAAGGTGCAGTTGAAAAATACAAACATAAATTCCAATGCAGACATATACTGTATATCTTCGCTGGTTTGAAGACACTAGCAAAAAGCCCTTTTGATAGTTGCTCGTTCATTTTGTGTAGAAGACTAAAAATAAATATCCTAATATGATGGACCTCAGCTTGATATACAGTGTTGTCCAAAAGCTTTCCATCAGAATAATAATGCCCCTGTAAGTAAAGATCAAATACTAACACAGTCATATTGTTTCACTAAAACTGTAATTGATACATTTAAACCTGATCAGTGACGTCACAAAAATGAAGTTGTGTTCCAAGATGGGTCTCAGCTTGACTGTTCCCAATAAAAGACATTTTAAAAGAAAAAGAAAAACAGGCGCCTGTTGCTTTTGTGGATCACTTCCAGAACAATTTTCATTTCTTTTATGCTTGTTCAAGGCCTGCCAGGACAGTGGACTACACTGGGAATGATGTGATGAATGTATATCTCAGTAGGACTGTGACATGCTGTCAAAGGAAGGATAGCAACCAGCTGTGTTACCAGTTCCTTATACCACCATGAGCAATTTCATGCCCTACATCAGTGCATCTGATGTGCAATTTATCAGTCTACTGGAACATATCACAGGCAACTACACCCACACTGAAGAAATAAAAACATCAAGTAAAAAGTTATATAAACGGGTGGTTGGAAATTTCTTTATTTATGGACAAACAACTTTTTATGTAACTGTTCAATTCACTTACAGAGCCTGTAAGAGGATCCAAAAAAAGTATTTTAAATTTGACACACCACAGAGAAGAGTGTTGTTAACAAGTCTGCCAGATTTGAATGATTTTAAATTTTTCTTATAATAAATCACTCATTTGATCAAATAAGGCTCTCAAATCATGAAATATAAAGCCCGCCCTCGAGCTGCAGGACTGTGTGGGCGTGTCTGCTAAATGCTCCCCTTCAGCTGTCAATCAAGTACGTGTCTGTGGCTCTCACAGACACAAACTGACTGTCGCTGTGTCTATTAAACAGTCAACGTTCCCTGATGTGTCGCTGTTCCGTGGACGCACACAAGACACAAAACCAAGTGAGACGGCGACAAGCTGCCTCATTAGCTTGCTAGTCAGCTACCGTGTTAGCACGTGAACTAGCGTAATAAAACAGTTATCGTTCCCTGAAGTGTCTCTATTGTGAGGGTCCGTGCGGGGCACAGCTGTGGGGAACTGGATGGGCCCTACCGCTGTTGCGCTGGACCGCTGGCGGGTTGGTGGCCTGGCAGGCTGGTGGGCTGGCTGTTGGATTAGCCACAGCGTTGCTCTAAATGTGACACGTGGGGGCACAAGTAGACACTGTAGCCCAAATAAAATATAGCACTTCAGGGAAGATGCATTTTTGGGGTTTTAGGCATCACTTGATGGCCGACTGTATGCTGTAGTGATAGAAATAGGGCTGAAAGGTGAAAGTTATTACCAATAAAGAAGTGACAATTGCGCTGAATAGCCACTGAAGGCGCTCGGTACTCATAATAATAATAATAACAATAATGCATTACACTTATATACAGTGGGTATAGAAAGCTTTCAGACCCCCTTAACTTTTTCACTCTTTGTTATATTGCAGCCATTTGCTAAAATCATTTAAGTTATTTTTTTTCCTCATTAATGTTCACCCAGCACCCCATATTGACAGACAATAACGGAATTGCTTACATTTTTGCAGATTTATAAAAAATTAAAAACTGACAAATCACACAGCCATAAGTGTTCAGACCCTTTGCTGTGACACTCATATTTAACTTGGGTGCTGTCCATTTCTTCTAATCATCCTTCATTGGAGTCCATCTGTGTTTGATTATACTGGTTGGACTTGATTAGGAAAGCCACACCCCTGTCTATATAAGACCTTACAGCTCACAGTGCATGTCAGAGCAAATGACAATCATGAGGTCAAAGGAACTGCCTGAAGAGCTCAGTGACAGAATTGTGGCAAAGCACAGATCTGACCAAGGTTACAAAAAAATTTCTGCTGCACTTAAGGTTCCTAAGAGCACAGTGGCCTCCATAATCCTTAAAAGGAAGACGTTTGGGACGACTAGAACCCTTCCTAGAATTGGCCATCCAGCCAAACTGAGCAATCGGGGGAGAAGAGCCTTGGTGAGAGAGGTAAAGAAGAACCCAAAGATCACTGTGGCTGAGCTGCAGAGATGCAGTCGGGAGATGGGAGAAAGTTCGAGAAAGTTAACCATGACTGCAGCCGTCCACCAATCGGGGCTTTATGGCAGAGTGGCCCGACGGAAGCCTCTCCTCAGTGCAAGACACCTGTAAAGCCCGCATAGAGTTTGCTTAAAAAATATTTTTTTTAGAAACACGTGAAGGACTCCAAGATGGTGATAAATAACATTCTCTGGTCTGATGAGACCAAGATATAACTTTTTGGCTTTAATTCTAAGCGGTATGTGTGGAGAAAACCTGGCACTGCTCATCACCTCTCCAATACAGTCCCAACAGTGACCCATGGTGGTGGCAGCAACATGCTGTGGGGGTGTTTGTCAGCTTCAGGGACAGGTCGACTGGTTGCAATTGAAGGAAAGATGAATGTGGCCAAGTACAGGGATATCCTTCTCCAGAGTGCTCAGGACCTCAGACTGGGCCGAAGGGTCACCTTCCAACATGACAATGACCCAAAGCACACAGCTAAAATAACGAAGGAGTGGCTTCAGAACAACTCCGTGACTGTTCTTTAATGGGCCAGCCTGAGCCCTGACTTAAACCCAATTGAGCATCTCTGGAGAGACCTGAAAATAGCTGTCCGCCAACGTTCACCATCCAACCTGATATAACTGGAGAGGCTCTGCAAGAAGGAATGGCAGAGGATCCCCAAATCCAGGTGTGAATCATTCCCAAAAAGACTCATGGCTGTATTAGCTCAAAAGGGGGCTTCTATTATATATTGAGCAAAGGGTCCGAATACATATTTCTTTGTGATAGTTCAGTTTTTCTTTTTGAATAAATCTGCAAAACTTTCAACAACTCTTTTTTTTCTGTCAATATGGGGTGCTGTGTGTACATTAATGAGGGGAAAAATGAACTTAAATGATTTTAGCAAATGGCTGCAATATATCAAAGAATGAAACATTTAAGGGGGTCTGAATACTTTCCGTACCCACTGCAGCGCTTTTCTCGGCACTCAACGACGCTTTACAATTTCATGCATTATTCATTCACTCCTCAGTCACACCTAGTGGCGGTAAGCTACTTGTGTAGCCACAGCGTGCCCTGGGGCAGTCTGACGGAAGCGTGGCAGGCATATATGGTGGGGGAGCTAGGGCCGACTCATGCCAGAAGCACATGTGCATACCTGGGCCCCATTTTAGCCCCGCCCCCAAAATCCATACAACTGAGATGGTGAAAAAGTGTTGAACGCTGTATCTGGAAAATTCAGTTCTAAAAACTCCAGTCTAAATTCTCAGTCTTTGTGCATGTTTTCAGCGCTTATCTTCAAACATATTTAATGTATTTAGAGGGTATTGAATTGAATTGGTCTGAAAGTTATGATTTATTTGATACAAGTAATGTATCTTCGTTTACCTATGTATGGCAGTGACGTTTAGTGATAGGCAGAACAATTAAATGCTCCTCCACTAAATGTTAGAAGGTACAAATAACCTGTGTATTCACCTGTTGCCATAGATCCGACAGAATAATAATCGAATATTAAAAGTCTTTGTGAGTAAAGTGAGATTTTATTCAAACGACCGTATATATTTTTTGGGTGAACATGTTTGGATTGGTGGCGAGCTGTGAGCATCTTCTAATGTCAAATCTGTGCCTTTGAGAAACTGCTTCTTAGTCTACCCCGAAGGCGCCAAGTCAAGCCAAAAGTGAAGAAAGTAGATGTATCTTCTTTTTTTTTTTTTTTTTAGTTCGCTCTGACTGTCTAAATGACAGGACGCCCTCAAACAAGCGTGTTGCCAGGAGGCAATCAAAGTGGGAACCCGGCCCTTATTGTGTGCAGGACTGCAATAAATATTTGCCCCCCCCCCCAGCCCCCTTGACCTGCCAGCTGGCCGGAGGCACAGCTGACATCCATGTCTCAGAGCAGACAGCCCAGAGCCGTAAACTCTGACCTCTAAACAAAGAGGTCCGCATCAGGTTGGGTCGCGCACTCCCAAATACGTTTGTTTTGGGAGACGTGCAACAATGTTGGGGGCCGCTCACCTTCTTGCAGGAGAAAGTCACCGTTCTGGTGAGAGAGTCGATCCTGTCGCCGTACTCCGCGAATTTCTTCTGATATTTCACCGCCGTCGTCTGCAGCTCGGCGTGAGCGGCGGAGAGTTGCGCCAGCAGCGCTTTCTCCCTGTCGTTGGCTTCGATCGTCTGCTTCTTGAACTCGCTATCCAGGCCCATCATTTTGTATTGCAGCGCGCCGTTTTGCGCCTTCAGGGCTCTCACGCAGCAGTGCTCGTTCAGTCGCTGCTCTTTCTGCGTCAGCGTCAAGCCGCAGCCGCTCTCGCACATCCCCGCCGGTCGAAAGTCGCACGTCTCCCGCATGTGAGCGTCTACGTCCCGCAGGCTGAGCACCTCGTCGCATCCCTCATTCCTGCACTTGGCCGGAGAGTAGTCGCACACGCCGGCGTGCTCGGCCAGGTGCTGCAGCGTCACCACCGCGTCGCAGCCCCGCACGTGGTTGTCACATTTGATCTCCAGCTTCAGGATGAGGTTTTTCAAAGGCAGGACGTGGTTCAGCTCTTTGGACGAGATCCGTTGGCATTTGACGGGGCAGCTGCTTTGCCGGACGACCCAAGGTAGAACGCAGCCGGAGCAGAAGACGTGGCCGCACGGAGTAGTCAGAGGGTCTTCCAGAACTTTATTGCAGAGATTGCATTTCAAATCCGGGTCTACTGTTCCACTGAAGCGGTCCAGCTCGAATCCCATGTTTGACCGAGACCGAATCCCCACTTCTGGGCTCCCCACCCCGCAATGTGAGAACGGAGCAGTGGGGCGTTCTCAGCTGGTCATTGGAGGAGCGCTCTCGCTCCGAGGCTCCTCTCGGTCTAACTCAATTACAGTCATTGAACTGACTTTTTGATGCGTTTAAGTGCATCTCGGAAGTTTGTCCATTCGGAAAGAGGCCAACTTTAGTTTCACGACTGCCAGAAATAAATGCCAAGAGAACATGTGTTTCTAAATACTATTTGAAAGTGAATACTAGCCAACCCTGATTGCAGTTTCATTAAAACTTAAATCAGCGCTGATCATGTCACCATTCACACACACACACACACACCGATGACATTAAACAATTCTCTTAAATAAGGTCATGGATAGGGAATTTGTTGGTTCAGTGAACTTATTTCATCGTAGTAAATGGAAATATTAATGTTTGTGTGCCTCTATGTCATCACCGTCCCTGTTTTTTTTTTTTTAAATTTTTTTACACCTTAGGAGTCCCCAAAATCACAATCAACCAATCCATCAATCAATGCATCCATCAATCAATCAAGATCATTACCGCAGTTGACTTTACCTTTCTGTATTTAAGCCTTTTTAAAGTCGCATCGTCATCCGTGGCGGTTGAAAACATTATATATATATATGTAAATAAAGAGTAGAAAATAAAGATAGGTCTATCTGTTTTCAAATGTGAGGAGTAAAAGAAACATTCGTCAGAAAATTAAATTGGTACAGAGATACCCGAAATATCCACTGAAGTGTAGTAACGAGGCAAAGTATTTGTACTTCATTACTTCCCACTACTACAAATAATATTATGTGAAAAATGAGTTTTTCAAGGATTCAATGAGTTTAATTGTCATATCAACACCTCTTCACACATATGGCCCAAAATTAGGTACACAACGTCCCAGATTCGCCCAGTAAGTCAAAAATTATGACATATAAATATCCATCCATCCATCCATTTTCCGAGCCGCTTCTCCGCACTAGGGTCGCGGGCGTGCTGGAGCCTATCCCAGCTGTCATCGGGCAGGAGGCGGGCTATACCCTGAACTGGTTGCCAGCCAATCGCAGGGCACATAGGAACAAACAACCATTCGCACTCACAGTCATGCCTACGGGCAATTTAGAGTCTCCAATTAATGCATGTTTTTGGGATGTGGGAGGAAACCGGAGTGCCCGGAGAAAACCCACGCAGGCACGGGGAGAACATGCAAACTCCACACAGGCGGGGCCGGGGATTGAACCCAGGTCCTCAGAACTGTGAGACTGACGCTCTAACCAGTCGTCCAACTTGCAGCCAGACATGTAAATAAAATAAGAAAATAAGATAAAATAAGACAAGATACAAAATGTAAAACTACTTATTTGGGTTTGTGAATATGTGCTAAGGTGCAAATGCAGCAAGGATTTGCAAGCAGTGAAAATACAAATGTCAGGGGCTTGAATTGCACATAATACTTACATGATATTTCTATGGTCCTTGTACTTGAAGAGAATAAAGTGTTCATCGTGCAGGGATGAATAATAGGGAGGGGGGGGGGCTGCCTCCCACAATCTTTTGAGAAGCCAGAAAAGAATTTTTTTTTAATTTATTGTAGCTCTCATTAGGTCATTATTGTGTCACCGGTGGCGGTGAGTGTATGGCTTGGCTTTATTTTGTCGTTCAAAAAGATATCTCTGTACCAAGCCGGTGACCAATGCATGAAAAATGTAAAATTACAGTAAAAGCATTTTTGCTGAAAATACATACAGAGCAAGAGATGTACAAGGCCAAATATTGTCTATAGTAGAAATGCATATAGTCACACATTTAGCAATACTGATATCATATAGGGCTGTAAACAAAAAAAACAGCCAATTTGTACTGATTAAAGGTTTGACAAAGACTTGGCAATTTTTACATAGTGAGTGTTCAGACACGCACAACATATGTAAACACAAGCTACTTTAGAAGGAGCAAAGCAAAGCAAATGTATTTCTATAGCGCATTTCATACACAAAGTAACTCAATGTGCTTTACATTATCAAAAGCATTTTAAAAATAAAAAGAAACATAAAAAGCAGCTTAAAAACATTCAAAGAGAACAAATAAAATGAAACACAACATATAGTGCAGGAAAGATAATTTAAAAGTGGATATATTCAATGAAGCATGAAGAACAAAAGGATAGTTTTTAACCTGGACTTAAAGACAGTGACACTTGGGGTTGACTTCAATTCTATTGACAACTTATTCAATTTTTGCCTGCAGCATAGCAGCTAAATGCTGCCTCAACATGTTCTCTTTGGACTCTCTGCTTCGTTATCTGATCTGAGTCGGCAGATGTCAGTGCCCTACTGGGCTTGTATTCCATTATCATGTCTTTAATGTATTCAGGACCTGAATCATTTAGTGATTTATAGACCAGTAGCAGAATTTTAAAGTCTATTCTAAAGCTGACTAGGAATTGGAGTAATACGTATGTTCTGATCTATTTGTTCTGGTCAGAACCCGAGCTGCAGCATTCTGAATGAGCTGCAGCTGTTTAATGCTGTTTTGGGGGAGTCCAGTCAGAAGAACATTACAATAATATATTTGAGATAAAAGCATGAATGAGCTTCTCCTGGTCTGCCTGGCACATGCAAGCCTTCACTCTGGATTTGTTCTTCAGTTGGTAAAAGGCTATTTTAGTGATTGATTTGATATGACTGTTGAAAATCAGGTCGGAGTCTTTCAACACACGGACTTGGTCTGCGGTCTTTAAAGAGAGTAAATCAAGGTATTTGCTCATAGCAATCCTTTTTTTCTTTTCTGCCAAGATAATTGTTTATCTTGCTTTTGTTGTGATTGAATTGAATAAAGTTTTGGCTCATTCAGTGATTTATCTGATTTAGACAGTGATACAACACCTCATTTGAACTGTAGTCATCTCGAGACAGTGCATAGCAATGATAGTCAACATTAAGGTTCTTAAGAATTTGACCCAAGGGTAGCATATACAGGCTGAATAGGAGGGGTCGAGGAACTGACGCTTGAGGGACCCCATCCCTCATTGCCATTCGATGAGATTGAACACTTCCAATGGTTACGAAATAACTCCTTTCCTCTAGGAAGGATGTGATTAATTTAAGGACTGTTCCATTTAGCCCTACCCACGTTTCCAACCTGTTCAGCAGTATGTTATGAACGACTGTATCAAAAGCCGCTCTGAGATCCAACAAGACCAGAACTGACACCTTTCCTGAATCAGTGTTCAGCCTTATGTCATCTAGCACTTGAACTGATTCTGTAATGTGATGCGCTCTGAAACCGGATTGAAATTTGTCAAAAAAGTCCATTTAAGTTCAAGTAATTGCTGAGTTGATTAAAAACCACGTTGTCGACAATATTGGCTATGGAGGGAAGGTTTGAGATGGGTCGATAATTTGCTAACGTGGAAGCATCCAACATTCTCTTTTTTTGAGAAGAGGCTTAATGGCAGCTACTTTAAGAACTTTAGGAAACTTGCATGACTGGAGTGAGCAATTGATTATTTTCTGCAAATCAGCCAGTACTGATTTCACAATAGTTTTGAAAAAGTCAGATGGTGTTGAGTCAAGACAGCTAGTTGACAATTTCAGCTGCTTTACAGTTTTTATGGTCAACTGTATCAAACTCTGACATGGTAAAATAGTTTTTCCTGGGTGACTTCAGATGCAGCATCATTTTTTTTCCCCAATTTGCTGATTTATGCTGATACTTAACCTGATGGATGATATTTTTTTCACTAAAATAGCAGGCTAATTCATTGCATTTATCTTCTGTGAGGAGTCCTGGAGCTATCTGATTCAGGGGGGTTGTGAGCTTGTCAAGCACAGCAAACAGAGTGTGAGTATTTTTGATGTTCTTACTAATTATTTCAGAACTGTTACTGTCTAGCCCTGATTAACACTTGGTTAAAATGACAAAGACTTTGTTTGCAGAGGTCCTCGTCAATTTGGAGTTAAGTCTTAATCCACTTACGCTCTTCTTTCCGACACTTTGATTTAGAGGCCTTCACCATCGTAGTCCTCCTCCACGGTGGTTTAGGCTTTAGGTTGTCTTAGTTTTCATAGGAGCAACAGGATCCATGCCAATTTGAGATTTTCCCGGTGAACTTATCCAAATGTTCATCAACTGTTTCAGCATTCACAGCTTGTGGCACAGCTATGGTATCCATAAAATTAGAGCTCATACTCTCACAACATCCTTAGAGATGACCAGGTCTAAGATGTGACCTCGAGTGTGGGTTAGACTCTTTATATGTTGAGAAAGGTGAAATGTGTCCAGTACAGCAGAGCGTTTTTTGGAATTCGTTTCCATGCTATTGTCCACATGAATGATAAAGTCTCCAGTTATGAGGAAGTACTTGTAGTCAGTACAAATCACTGACAGAAATTCCTCTGTAAATTTTCCATTGTACCTTGTAGATGTGTAAGTGATTCAAGCAATAACCTTTGGATCACCTTTTACTAAAAAAATAAAACGGAGATGTTCAAAAGAGCTAAAATCACCTTGTGTAATTTCTCAACACTGAAATAATGATTTAAAACTAGCACCAATTACGCCGCCTTTTTTCCCCCAATTCGACACTTATTCATAAAATAAGAAATTGCTGGAGTTGAGCTCATTTAGAATGGTCTAACAGCTGCTTTCACTTAACCGTGTTTCATTTTGTAGTAAAAGGAGCACTTGCAGAGCAATCAGAAACAGGACTGTGAAGTTCCAACAAACTTTGCTTGAGAAGAAATGCAAGTAAAAGCTGGAAAAACTCACCTGAATTAAAAAGTTTGCTATGAACATATATATAGCGCCAATGTTTCTGTGTGAGAACAGTTTTTAATATAACGAGCGCATGTTTCACTGAGGGGATGTTTTGATAAAATTGAAATATAAATGAAGTTCAGTTGACACAGGAAAGAAAAGAACCTTTGATCATGTGCTGTAATTCAGTGATTCCCAACACAGGTGCCGTGGTATACGAGTGAGCTGTGAGAGGTCATCGGAGGTTCAATTGGATGAAAATTATGTATTAATTACAAAAAATTCTTTGTTCATCTGTCTATGTTGGCGACATATAGTGACAGGCAGAACAATTAAATCCTCTTCCATTCACTGGCACAAGGTAGAATAAACCTGCAAACATCCTTGCATTATATGTAAGACCATACTTTCTATATGGTTGTTTTCGTCTCGTTTTTGGAAATTGTTTAAAAAGACCCATTGTCAAACAATAGAACAGGGATGGGCAACTTTAATGATGGAGGGGGCCACAATTTAAACACACATGATCAATGTTATGTTAATCCTTATCGTTCATGAACATTAAAGATTAACGTCTTTATTATTGCAACAGTTCAATATTTTCTGGCTCAATGCATGCTGGGAGCACACGGCTTCACAATTCTGAAAAATACAGTAACTCTGCGTGACGTCAACCAAAATCCCATGATGCAGTGGAAACTGTAGTTAATTGCTGTAAAATCACTTTCAAGTATTTTTCTGTAATGTATGTGGTAAATAACTGTAGAATTTACAACAATGTCTAACAGTGTATGACAAAAATCTACTTTTAAATATGGTCAAGAGATGTGCATGTTTGTTTTTGTACTGAACCAGTGTACATCACAGTGTATTTATATATTCCATTATCAAATGCATGAATAAAAGACTCACTCTTCAATAACAAAGGGTTTCAAGCAATCAAAAAATAACCATGTTTTTTTTACCCAGTGCAAGCAAGTCCTTTTGAACTTTGCGTCCATAACAGTCCGGATGGTTATTTTCCTCTTTGGCCCGGAGGACACGACGTCCACAATTTCCAAAAACAATTTGAAATGTGGACTTGTCGGACCACAGAACACTTTTCCACTTTGCATCAGTCCATCTAAGATGAGCTCGGGCCCAGAGAAGCCGGCGGCGTTTCTAGGTGCTGTTGATAAATGGCTTTTGCTTTTCATAGTAGAGATTCAAGTTGCACTTACGGATGTAGCGCCGAACTGTATTTACTGACGTTGGTTTTCTGAAGTGTTCCTGAGCCCACGTGGTGATATCCTATCCTTTACACATTGATGCCGGTTTTTGATGCAGTGCCACCTGAGGGATCGAAGGTCACAGGCATTCAATGTTGGTTTTCGGCCTTGCCGCTTACATGTACTGATGTCTCTAGATTCTCTGAACCTTTTGATTATATTATGGACCGTAGATGATGAAATCCCTGAATTCCTTGCAATTGTACATTGAGGAACATTGTCCTTAAACTGTTCGACTATTTTCTCACGGACCTGTTCACAAAGAGGTGAACCTCGCCCCATCTTTGCTTGAGCAATTCAGGGAAGCTCCTTTTATACCCAATCATGGCACCCACCTGTTCCCAATTAGCCTGTTCACCTGTGGGATGTTCCAAACAGGTGTTTGATAAACGTTCCTCAACTTTCTCAGTCTTTTTTGCCACCTGTCCCAGCTTTTTTGGAGCGTGTTGCAGCCATTAAATTCTAAATTAATGATTATTTGCTAAAAAAAAAAAAAAAAAAACGTTGTGTGCCCTGCGATTGGCTGGCAACCACTTCAGGGTGTACCCCGCCTCTTGCCCGATGATAGCTGGGATAGGCTCCAGCACGCCAGTGACCCTAGTGAGGAGAAGCGGCTCAGAAAATGGATGGATGGATGAAAAAAAAAGTTTATCTGAACATTAAATGTCTGTCTTTTGCCGTGTATTCAATTAAATATAGGTTGAACATGATTTGCAAATCATTGTATTCTGTTTTTATTTATGTTTAACACAACGTCCCAACTTCATTGGAATTGGGGTTGTATGTTTGTCCTGCATGTCATTCAAAATCTCCAAATTATTAGGCCTCCCCACTTTGCAGTATAGAACAGTTCACTCTGCTTCATTGAAGCACTGATGCATCGCCCCTGTCCTGCCGCTTGTCCACGCCACCATACAAGTTTGCACCACTATTAACGGCGTTAAACAGTTCCATGTTTTCGGAGGACACAAATTTTAATAACTCCTCATGCACTTTAAATGAACTGTGGATGTTTCCTGTGACGAAAAAAAATCACTGTTGTTTGTACACTTTTAATTTGAGAGCTTGGCACCTTCAGTATACTTTTTGCATTAACTTTGGTTACCATCATGTATTATGCCATTCAATGCTGAATTCTTACCGTAATAAGGACATTAATCATTATCGTTCAAGTGCGTTTACGTTACCCGTAGTTCGTTGAAATTTGTTGACTTACATTTATGTTGCCCTTTTGTTTGAATAAAAACCCGATTGCCTTTGAGTTTTGTGCGATATAGTAACCACTGTGCGAAAGATCCTCTGCTTGTCTTGTTTGATTCATCAGCGCCACAAGACGGTCATGGCTGACAATGTCTCGAAGCAATCTTGGTACATAGGCTTGCCTTTAAATTTGTTGCACATATAAACTGCTTTCTATTCTTGATGCTATTCCTGATGGAGAAGACCCTGTGGAAGCGCTACTAAGTGACGTCTGTGGTCTAGTGGTGATTGAATGGCGCTGTTACAACTTAAAACTAATCATGTATAGTAGAGGAAACGTGAGTATAGTCCCCCCCCCCTCCGAAATGATGATGATGATTATTATTATTTATAATTTTTGTTCTTTTTAATTAATCGAGGAGCCACTTGGAGTGTGAGCGTGGGCCACATGCAGTCTGCGAGCCGCCAGTTGCCCATCCCTGCAATAGAATAAGTCATGGGTTCCTGCGAGTATATCAGCTTTGTGTTCAAATAAATATAGCCTGATTTCTCACTGGGTAAGTATGTTCGTAAATTGAGACAAGCTCATCATCACTTTTCATACTTTTGTGGCATATTTGTTTGGTGGTGTACCATGAGATTTTTCTAATGTAAAATAGCTCAATAAAAGGAAACACTGCTGTATTTCATTCTACTCATTGCCTCCTATTTTGACCATGCAGTTTTATGCAATGCCATGCCCAATTAAACATTTCCATGTGTGCATTATCCACAGGCAAAGATGGGAGCTTATCATCAGCTTCTTGGACAAAGTGTGACTAAGGGACTATATGAGCACGTAATCCGACACTGATGTTTTGAGATGTCTCGGTTGTGGTCAAAGAATTACTGAGCAGTACCCAACAAACATCCTTGCATTTTATGTAACACCATACTATATGAGTGTAACTGTTTCTGTTATGTTTAATACAGTTGTACATCAATATGTAGAAGCTCTTTAACTGAAATTATATTTTTAAGGTTAAAATATAACCATTGTTATCTGCGATTTTTAGAATTTACTGTTTGACAAAAAAAAAATGGACAAATAGTAAAACAGATTTTTTTTTGTTAAGAAGTCAAATGAAGTATTTACTTGTTCTTGAACTAAAAAAATATATAGATTTAGTGACTCTGTATATCATTCCTGTTTCATTTCTTCCTGTTCAGGGAAGCCTAGTGAGCTGGCTCAAATTTGGGTATGTAAAGGGCATTTTTGAAATTCCTCATACCTGTTCAAAATGGCTAAATGTTGAGAGCTCACTGAAATTGTAAAAGTGTGCGTGTACCCTTATCAAGAACTAACTAAATACATGAATATGCAAAATGTATGCTGGCTCCATTCGATCTGGTTGGTTTTAGTTGCTATCATTGAACTTCTACCAGACCCCTTTGTTGCCGTGCAAAGGACAGATCTTTGCTTTGAGCCAGCAATGTGGGTACTTTGTAAGGCTTTGGAGTTGGCCCATCTTATAATCATCACCTTTTTAGATACTGACAAAAGCATGAGGGCCATATGTCAGATAAGTTATTGCTGTTTGAAATGCTGTTTCATGTTGTGAAGAAACATGATCTACTCCTGAAAAGTACACACTTAATGTCTGCTTGTGCTTTCTCTTGCGCTTGCAACTTCCCCATGATTTAGCAATATTGTCATCGCTTGCAAAACATATCCCATATTTGACAGAGGCATGATTTGATTTTTTAATCACCATTTATTGTACTTCTGGTGGTAGTTTAAGTTTGAGGTTTGCTGCTCTAGTGCATAGGGGCGGCTGGTGGAGTTTTCTCCATGGGTGGCGCTATATAATTTATATTCCGTATATATTCTCTCCCTCTGTCTTCCGACATCAATTTGACTCATCATTAACTATATACGATTTATTTTTCTCATGTAAAAATAGATATAAATATAATTTGTAATGTTTTGATTAGTTAACTTTTGTCTTATTCAAAATGACTCAGCTGAGCGGCAGGGTGGGGCCCTAGCGCCCTCTATTGACAAGCCGCCGCTGCGAATAAGTAACTGGATATTTGGAAGGTGTCTCACTTTGAATTTTTAGAGAGATTGGGAACCAACAAGGCTTCAATGGGCTCATCGAATACACTGACAGATGGTGTGAACTAAGTACTCAGGCTGTGAGTTTGAGCTGTCAGTTTTCACAGAAACAGCTTAACCGTCACAGCTTCAAAACGCATAAACATAATCACCACATTCCTGGATCAAAGGCGTAGCATAACACAATTACATCATCAAGTCTCCCCAAAGTCTTGTAAAGTTGACACACCAAAGAGAAGAGTATTGTCAACAAACTGGAAAAATTTGAATTAATAATAATCATTTTTTTTTAAAAATCGCAAAGTATGTCAAATCAGGCTTCAAAATTGAGTAATGAGAGGTTCTTTCAGCTTCTAGACTCTGTGGGTGTGTCACTGAATGCTCTGAAAGCACCGCCTCCGCGGAACTTTCAGCTATCAATCAGATAAGTGCCTGAGTATTCCCAGAGACGGACATTGCACACACTCTCACGGGGCGCACGGAGCCAGTCTGTGGTGACCAGGCAGCCTCTGAGCTAATTTTCCCTCCTTTGCCTCCAATGGAATTAGGATGATTTATGGAATTAAATATGACGAAATAAAACCAAGCAAAAAAAAAAAAAAAAAACTAAACTGTGGCCTCCGAAGGGAGCACCATATGCGGCCACACCAGTGCGATCCACAACAGTCCCCCTGGATGATTACCCCCCCCCCCCCCCCCCCCCCCCGCTGTCCCACGATGTCACGCCCAGCAACTGAGGCTGACAACCCTAACGTTGCGCTGGACCTCCAGCAGCTACTTTAACAGCTGGCAGGCTGGCGAGGGGCCGCCGGATCCCGTCCAGTTCACCGCTGTCTCGCTACGCAACACACATATGACCAGACCGCAGAGACAGTGTCGCCCAAATAACACAAAATACATTACATTTATTTTATTGAGTTGCGAGCATAGTTTGATGGCTAACTGTACGCTACAGGGGTAGAACTGGGCCGAGGTATTATGAATAAGGAAGTGGCAATTACGGTGTGGAATAGCGGGGCGCTTGGTGTTTATATAGTGGGGGAGGGGACTCATGCCATAAAGTATATGTCTCAGCCCACTTTCGTCACAAGGCTCGTCTTTATAAATAATCGGGCCAGTTGAGATGGTGAAATAGGGTTGATGCTATAGCTCAACAATTCTGATCTATAGTGTTCTCAGTCTTTGCACATGTTTTCAGCACTTAGCTTCATCTTTTATGGATTTAGATAAAAAACACAAAAATGACTTTTGGGAGACTTTAATGAGTGTTGTTCAAATAATAGATACAGCACAGATTATGATTACAATCTGCTTTGTGTTTGCTTCTCACAGTAGACTGTCATGAGGGCGCTCTGGGGGACGAAAAACAGGATGTGGGTCAGTGATTTGAGGACTTGCCCAAAAAGAAAAGTTCATAAGGACAGAAAACTCCATTTAATAGGAAATAAGTCAAAGTGTAAAGAACCAAATCTGACCTAGATCTGAAGTCACATACTGGAGCTAATTAAATCTTCACGTAAGAGAAGGGCATATGGCTGACACTGCACCTTGGCAGGCTTAACTGGTTCAGTGGTCAAAGCAGAAATTTGCATTATTATTGTTGGTGTTATGGCTTTCCCTGCAAACAATTGCTGTAGATACTGTATATTATGACAACATAAGGACAATATGTATTGTAATGAGTTGAAATGGTTCAAATAATTGAGTTGAATGAATACAACTGACACAAACTATGCAGTATCAGACTGTATGTTCTAATGCTTATGATATGTTTTCTACCTGAGGGATCTGTCTTGGAACAGCCTTGGTATTTTATGATGGACTAGTATAATGCATTAGCTACAGAGATTTCAAAGGCCCAAGTGTGTAATATTAGGAACAGATGAGTGTCCCACCATGGCGTGAGGGTGGGGGCTGTGGTGGGGGTCACTTGAGAATCTCTAATCATAAGTTCCTTTCTGCAGCCTATGAAGTACTGCTGATTTTCTGGAAGCTCTGTTCCCACTGGGTCTATAAATAACATACACAGTGTACTGGGCTCCCTTTATCTCTGAGGCTTATTAAAGTAAAGAAAAGAGAAAAGAGCATTCCGAAGTTTGCTTTCATGTTGATATGAAGTGCATTTGATTATATTATAATATTATTAGATATATAATATAAACATAAATTACCGGTACACTGATTGACCGACCAGTGTGCTATGCACATGCCCGTCATTAAACGTCCTCCGGCACTCCCTTGAGGGCCATATTAATATTTGAACTTTTCCAATAGGAAAATCTTACTTTCTGATGCAATCCTGCATTTCCTTTCTTCCCATCTTTCATCACCTAAACCGTCTTCTACGTAAGGTCAAATTCTGATTGGCCAAATAAAAGAAACCTATTGAGGATGTCAGAGGCAGGATTAAAGAAAAAGAAGCATAAATGTGATGCTCCATTTCATAAAAGGGCAAAATATATCAGTTAACCATTAAAAAGAGGCTCCAATATTGGCAAAGCTCTTCTTGTGCACGTCTATCACCTGCAGCAGAGCGACAGCAGGACTGGGGCACTCGATAAAAGGTGCTTTGCTGAAAGCTTGCTGATAATGAGAACAGCCACCGTAAACCAGCAAGCTGTGACATCAGTGTTGACAGGTAGTGCAACAGGCGTAGTTCACACTTGCACATACTCCCACCAACTTCTCACGCATGGCTGGTGAGCATGAACATGATACCAGCAGGACTTGATTACCTTTATTCTTTGGGAGACAACTGAATAGCTGCTGGTTTCTCAAAACAGCAACAAAAGTACAGGCATGTTGTTTTAAAGGAGGATAAATGTCATCGGAGTCAACTGGAGAAGTTTAAATGTTTTTTGACTACTTCAATCAAGATTTGCAATGGATTAAATAAGAAAGACTCATCATTGGTAGTACAGTGGTTCACATGGCCACCAGTAGTGCAAGTTGGCATGGGTTCAGTTATTGATTAACAGGTATGACATTCCCTACTTTGTTCAAGTACACATTAGTAAACATTCAATTGAACAGAACTTCTCTTGTCGCAGTTTACATGCATGAGAAGATATTTTTTCTTTTGACTAAACAATGTTTATTAGTGGTTCAGATAGCTGACTTGCATGCAGTTGACTAGGGCTTGATTCCTGGTCAAAACCCCATTCATAATCACTCTCACAGGGAATACCATTCCAAGACAAAGTCCTCAATACTAGTTGACAATGAGGGTGGTGACGCATTGGAAGCCTAATTTGAGATTTTTTTTCTCTCTCTTCCGATCAGAATTAGCAAAGGCCCCATTCTCGGAAGTCTCTTTGATTGTGTTAAGAGTGATTTTTACTCCCCAATCTGCTTTGAAGAATTATAAATGTTAAACCTGTTTAAATCTTATGTGTGTGGGGTAGGCAACACCGAGTGCGGCTGAGCCACAGACACCGAGACGGCGACAAACTGTAAGTCGTCGTTTTGGCAGATGACTCATGCCTTCATACGTCAGTAAGATGCCTGCCCTTAGTGGCTCAGGACAAGGGTTTTATTACATAAAACAAGAAAAAAACAGTTACAAACAGCGCGAGCAGAATCAAATAAGTGTTACCACACTGACGTGACGTGGATTTGTGGAAATTTTGTGAATAATATTTTATGGACGAATGTTCCAAACTTGAGCAACAACAACTTATCAAACAAGTACTTGACGGCGGGCATTGATGGGTAAATTAAACACATGGCTTAGCTTTAGAGGAGTTGAGTTGGCGTACTGGGCATTTTTCATGTATGCAACGGGCTGGCGACTGTCCTTCCACTCACTTTTGTGTTACATCATGCCCCTCAAATGCAGAGGTCTGACATGCAAACACCAAAGGCATGAAAAAGCTGACAAAAAAAAAAGCACATTGTAGGGGCCCCTGCAGAATTTTTATTTTATTTTAACATAAATTAAGCAATCTGGAAGACTCTGAAGGGTACAATTAGGAGAAATAAACACATTTTCTTCATGCAGAAAAACATTTATTTACACCTCTCAAGTACATGTTGATGTACAAATTTAAGATTAAAATTAAATTTGTACTGTCGCCGATGTTACGTGTGCATCGCGGTTCTGCTGGGACCACAACTAGGACCACGACCCGCAGCACCTCAACACAAAAACACAAAAGACCAGTGCAACAAATACAACACTGGCTGATCTGATGAGCAACAATGTTGCTTAAACCTAAGAATAGCAACAGAGGATGTCTGCTCCAGAGTAGAGTAGCCAAATATTGTACTCAAGTAAGAGTACTGTTACTTGACAATAATGTGACTCAAGTAAAAGTAAAAAGTAGTCCTTCAAAAATAATACTTGAGTAAGAGTAAAAAGTACACAACAAAATAATTACTCAAGTACTGAGTAAATAGCACAAACAATAAACAATATAAAATGATATATATATATATATATCCATCCATCCATCCATTTTCAACACCGCTTATCCTGGTTAGGGTCGCGGGGCGCTGGAGCCTATCCCAGCTGACTTCGGGCGAAAGGCGGACTACACCCTGAACTGGTCGCCAGTCAGTCGCAGGGCACATATAGACACGGACAAACATTTGCACTCACATTCACACCGTCACTGAGTGGGAACTGAACCCAAAGTCAGGCGAGTGCACCACTACACCATCAGTGACATATATATATATATATATATAAAATAAATGTTTTCTCAAGTTATAAGTGAGCTGAAATACAGTGCCAGACAAATACTACAATACATGAAAGCTGTTGTTTTTGTTCGTCTAAATGTAAACAAGAGTAGCGTGCCGTTGCCTTCATAGTAACGACGACCTTCCCTAAATGGTGGCCACCTAGGCACGACGAGCAGCCGGGCTGGCTTATCTAGTGTTAATACCTATGCCCGGAAAGAGTTCACCCCTCAGGTCAGTCTGGTGGCCATCCAGGCCACCCGAGGTGAGGTGCTTGGCTGAGCGGTTCAGGAGGTCGTCCAGGACGCCAAGCACCAGGCTCTTTACAGGGCCATTCAGGCGGCCGGCCACGGTGCTGAACCCAATGGTAATGCAGGGGCCAGGCAATAGGGTCGGGTGGCGGCCGCTGGACGAACGCCGCCGGAGCGGGGTCGGGTGGCGGCCGCTGGACGAACGTCGCCGGAGCGGGGTTGGGTGGCGGCCGCTGGACGAGCGCCACCGGAGCAAGGACGGGTGGTGGTCGCTGGACGAGCGCCGCCGGAGCAAGGACGGGTGGCGGCCGCTGGATGAGCGCCGCCGGAGCAAGGCCGGGTGGCGGCCGCTGGACGAGCGCCGCTGGAGCAAGGACGGGTTGCGGCCACTGGACGAGCACCGCCGGAGCGGGGTCAGGTGGCGGCTGCTGGACGAGCGCCGCTGGAGTGGGGTCAGGTGGCGGCCACTGGACGAGCGCCGCCGGAGCAAGGACGGGTGGCGACGGCTGGACGAGCGCCGCCGGAGCGGGGTCAGGTGGCGGCCCTGGACAAGCGCCGCCGGAGCAAGGACGGGTGGCGGCTGCTGGACGAGCGCCGCCGGAGCGGGGTCAGTTGGCGGCCGCTGGACGAGCACCGCCGGAGCGGGAGCCTGCCGCAGCTGCCGAGGAGCAGCAACAGGAGCCTGGCACAGCTGCCGAGGAGCAGGAACGGGAGCCTGCCGCAGCTGCCGAGGAGCAGGAACGGGAGCCTGCCGCAGCTGCAGAGGAGCAGGAACGGAAGCCTGCCGCAGCTGCAGAGAAGCAGGAACGGGAGCCTGCCGCAGCTGCAGAGAAGCAGGAACCGGAGCCTGCCGCAGCTGCCTAGGAGCAGGAACAGGGCCTGCAGTCGCTTCCTCAGCCTGCCGCCATTGAGGTTTGGGAGTAGAGGGTACGGGAGTGGCAGAGTGCACAAGATCTCGGGAAGGTGAACTAGGAAAAATGGCTGGTACTGAACATGGTGGCTTGGGGGCAGGTTTGACTGGTGGTGTCCAGAGTGACGCCATCTTCTTCCCGCTGGGTCCTGTTCTGGTCGGTCCATTCTGTCACGTACGTGGTTAGAGCGAGGCCGAGTAACGCAAGGTAATAACATGGTGGACCCAATTGCAGGGAAGCAGGGAGGCAAGGCAGGAGTGCGGGACTCTCAAAATAATATTTAATCTTCAAAAAAGGAAAATGACACCTGACAATGACATACCACAATGATAAAGACAACTGGCGACTATAACATGGCAAAGACGTGACAACGACAATGAACCGACAAGAACTGAAAGAAATCAGGGAACTAAATACAAACAAATTGACGAGACAACGAGGAACACCTGGACAAGACATGAGTGGTACTGACAAGTATAGTTTATCGAAAATGTTACTTGAGTCAATGTAACGGAGTAAATGTAACGCATAACTACCCATCTCTGCTCAAATGCAAGCTGAACCAACATGGGCCTTTTATTTTATGGAGTATCGTGTGCGCTTGTGGTCTGAATGCTAAGCGAAGTTTGAAAAGCAGTCAGCTCACACGTGTGATACGTACTTCGACAGGAAATAACTTGCTTTATGCAAATGATGAATGCTGTTTTTCTTATTTGTATTTTGTTTTGATTCTCTTTTATCTTCATCTCACTGTTAGTGCCTGATTTAAATGTACACTTTGGTTGAAATATAAAGATTAGCATGAAAAGGCTAGACGTCAGGGACTTGTGGGAGGGCGCAATTCATTTGGGAGAAGAGTAAGTCATTTAGCAAGGTGTGGCCAGCGCATAACCCCGTCATGATGCCGACACTACACAAAATGTTGACTCGTTTTCCTTTACCACAGCACGTTTTGTTGGAATAGCTTTGGAAGGCCATGACAAAGACAGATGACGTGCCAGATTTGAAAACATTCACAGAATCAAAGTGACCACAGTCACAAAAGCTCGTTAAAACCCTCGATCCGTATCCTGTATATAAAGTCTGTCATCTATGACTTCCTCAAAACAGTTGGAGAAACATTACTTGAGGAAAAAAAGTAGTAACAGGGCCATTATTTTGTATTTGATCAAAAGGAAAAGCAACCAGCCTGATTAGTACAGGCAGTGATTCCAGCTGAGCAACAGCAAGTGGGATTCAATGAGGAATAACTCAATATACACGGAAACAAGGCAATGGTCTGTGTAAGTAACATTAGGAGCTAATCGGAAACAAGTCCCTTCTAATTAGCCATTACTGAAATAACAGGCTGAGGTCATAGTTATTCCTTTCCCTTCAGGGAACCCAAACCTGGATTTGACAGTAGCTGAAAGAAAATAAACCCACTAATCCCTTAATAAAAGAAGGTAATTGACAAATGTTCTTAGATGTTTTTTTATCACGTGTTAAAGACAATGTAGATAGTTGCCTTTTGCACATATAGTAACAGGGCTGCTTTTTGCATATCATATTTTTACATATAAAAGAGTTAGAGTCTAATGTATCAGTTAAACACTCAGATGTTTGCAAGGCTACTCACAATACATGTTTCCCAAGCCAATACTTTTGATGCCTGAGAGGCAAATACCTTAACCCGACTTTGTCCAAAAGAGCCTTTGCTTGAATGCCCTACCTGGCCAGATTAGATGGGAATGGAGATAGCCTTTCTGCTTATATTCTTTAGCAGAGTGTGAAAATAAACACACTTCCACTCCACAGTTTCCTGTAAACATCGTCCAAAAGGTAAAAAAGCCCACCCTCTTTTATTTATGTTATTTTTTATGCTGGTTGTTCTTCTGCTGATTGTGATGCAAGATAAATCCCACAAAGGAACAGTGTGTGGGCAAAATAAAATTTTAAGGCTTTTGTTAAAAATATTGTGTGCAAAGGTATGTTAATTATTTGCAGACAGAGCAACTATCGTATTACCATTTCTTTTCCTGGCCTATTTGTAAGAGATAAATGAGCAATGAAGACTTAGAGTTAAAAATAGCAAAAGAAGAAGCAATCCTTGTTTTGTCTCAGAATGTTTTGTAGATCTTTGTTGCCTACTAAAATTTGCATGGTATGTACTGCAACAGTAGTAAGGCAATACAAGGCAACTTTATTTGCAGAGCACAATTAGTATACAAGGCAATTGAAAGTGCTTCAGAGTTATGTAAACTTACAAGAAGTAAAATAAAATAATTCCATAAAGCACCAAAATGTTATTTTGATCTAATTAAAAGCAAGGAGTAGCTGGATTTGAACATTATCAGATTTGAGGCCTGTCATGTCTTCTGGACAATTTTAGCAGCATAAAAATGAAACTCAGCCTCACTTGGTTTTCTCCTGATGGGAATTTGATGGGAAGCCCATTTGGATGCCTGGGGACACCTGCCCCTCGACCACCCCTCCTCCACCTGCCCCCACCCCGACCCCCCTTTGCACGCCATTGTCCCCGAAACACCAACCGGCAATCTTGCCGGAGTGCCATTCAAACACGAGACTCGGAGTTCACCATTAATTTTGATGACGTATAGTGGTAAACTTGAAAATGCAGCCCTATGGGTGGCACAAGTCAGTGCAAACTGTAGGCCGGTCCCAAGCCCGGATAAATGCAGAGGGTTGCCCCAGGAAGGGCATCCGGCTTAAAACCTTGCCAAACAAATATGAGCGTTCATCCAAAGAATTCCATACCGGATCGGTCGCGGCCCGGGTTAACAACGTCCGCCACCGGCGCCATCAACCTGCGGGGCGCTGTTGGAAATTCAGCTACTGTGGGTCGAAGTCAAAGAAGAAGAGGAGGTGGAAAGCGGGTTCTTCGCCAGAAAGAGAAGAGGAAAACACAGAGCCTAGAACTGAATGTGGGGACTTTGAATGTTGGGACTATGACAGGAAAATCTCGGGAGTTGGTTGACATGATGATGAGGAGAAAGGTTGATATATTGTGTGTCCAGGAGACCAGGTGGAAAGGCAGTAAGGCTAGATGTTTAGGGGCAGGGTTTAAATTATTTTACCATGGTGTCGATGGGAAGAGAAATGGAGTCGGGGTTATTTTAAAAGAAGAGTTGGCTAAGAATGTCTTGGAGGTGAAAAGAGTATCAGATCGAGTGATGAGGCTGAAATTTGAAATTGAGGGTGTTATGTGTAATGTGATTAGTGGCTATGCCCCACAGGTAAGATGTGACCTAGAGGTGAAAGAGAAATTCTGGAAGGAGCTAGATGATGTAGTTCTTAGCATCCCAGACAGAGAGAGAGTCGTAATTGGTGCAGATTGTAATGGACATGTTGGTGAAGGTAATAGGGGTGATGAAGAAGTGATGGGTAAATACGGCATCCAGGAAAGGAACTTGGAGGGACAGATGGTGGTAGACTTTGCAACAAGGATGCAAATGGCTGTAGTGAACACTTTTTTCCAGAAGAGGCACGAACATAGGGTGACCTACAAGAGCGGAGGTCGAAGCACACAGGTGGATTACATCTTGTGCAGACGATGTAATCTGAAGGAGGTTACCAACTGTAAGGTAGTGGTAGGGGAGAGTGTGGCTAGACAGCATAGGATGGTGGTGTGTAAGATGACTCTGGTGGTGGGGAGGAAAATTAGGAAGACAAAGGCAGAGAAGAGAACCATGTGGTGGAAGCTGAGACAGGACGAGTGTTGTGCAGCTTTTCGGGAAGAGGTGATACAGGCTCTCGGTGGACGGCAGGAGCTTCCAGAAGACTGGACCACTGCAGCCAAGGTGATCAGAGAAGCAGGCAGGAGAGTACTTGGTGTATCTTCTGGCAGGAAAGGAGAGAAGGAGACTTGGTGGTGGAACCTCACAGTACAGGAAATCATACAAGGAAAGAGGTTAGCTAAGAAGAAGTGGGACACTGAGAGGACCGAGGAGAGGCGAAAGGAATACATTGAGATGCGACACAGGGCAAAGGTAGAGGTGGCAAAGGGCAAAACAAGAGGCATATGATGACATGTATGGCAGGTTGGACACTAAAGAAGGAGAAAAGGATCTATACAGGCTGGCCAGACAGAGGGATAGAGATGGGAAGGATGTGCAGCAGGTTAGGGTGATTAAGGATAGAGATGGAAATATGTTGACTGGTGCCAGCAGTGTGCTTGCTAGATGGAAAGAATACTTCGAGGAGTTGATGAATGAGGAAAATGATAGAGAAGGGAGAGTAGAAGAGGTAAGTGTGGTGGACCAGGAAGTGGCAATGATTAGTAAGGGGGAAGTTAGAAAGGCATTAAAGAGGATGAAAAATGGAAAGGCAGTTGGTCCTGATGACATTCCTGTGGAGGTATGGAAGCATCTAGGAGAGGTGGCTGTGAAGTTTTTGACCAGCTTGTTCAATAGAATTCTAGTGCGTGAGAAGATGCCTGAGGAATGGAGGAAAAGTGTACTGGTGCCCATTTTTAAGAACAAAGGTGATGTGCAGACCTGTGGCAACTATAGAGGAATAAAGTTGATGAGCCACACAATGAAGTTATGGGAAAGAGTAGTGGAGGATAGACTCAGGACAGAAGTGAGTATTTGCGAGCAACAGTATGGTTTCATGCCTAGAAAAAGTACCACAGATGCATTATTTGCCTTGAAGATGTTGATGGAAAAGTACAGAGAAGGTCAGAAGGAGCTACATTGTGTCTTTGTAGATCTAGAGAAAGCCTATGACAGAGTACCCAGAGAAGAACTGTGGTACTGCATGCGGAAGTCTGGAGTGGCAGAGAAGTATGTTAGAATAATACAGGACATGTACGAGGGCAGCAGAACAGCGGTGAGGTGTGCTGTAGGTGTGACAGAAGAATTTAAGGTGGACGTGGGACTGCATCAGGGATCAGCCCTGAGCCCCTTCCTTTTTGCAGTGGTGATGGATAGGCTGACAGATGAGGTTAGACTGGAATCCCCGTGGACCATGATGTTTGCAGATGACATTGTGATCTGCAGTGAAAGCAGGGAGCAGGTGGAGGAACAGTTAGAAAGATGGAGGCATGCACTGGAAAGAAGAGGAATGAAGATTAGCCGAAGTAAAACAGAATATATGTGCATGAATGAGAGGGCTGGTGGGGGAAGAATGAGGCTACAGGGAGAAGCGATAGCAAGGGTGGAGGACTTTAAATACTTGGGGTCAACCGTCCAGAGCAATGGTGAGTGTGGTCAGGAAGTGAAGAAACGGGTCAAAGCAGGTTGGAACGGGTGGAGGAAGGTGTCAGGTGTGTTATGTGACAGAAGAGTCTCTGCTAGGATGAAGGGCAAAGTTTATAAAACAGTAGTGAGGCCAGCCATGATGTACGGATTAGAGACAGTGGCACTGAAGAGACAACAGGAAGCAGAGCTGGAGGTGGCGGAAATGAAGATGTTGAGGTTCGCTCTTGGAGTGACCAGGTTGGATACAATTAGAAATGAGCTCATCAGAGGGACAGCCAAGGTTCGATGTTTTGGAGACAAAGTTAGAGAGCGCAGACTTCAATGGTTTGGACACGTCCAGAGGAGAAATAGTGAGTATATTGGTAGAAGGATGATGAGGATGGAGCTGCCAGGCAAGAGAGCTCGAGGAAGACCAAAGAGAAGGTTGATGGATGTCGTGAGGGAAGACATGATGGCAGTTGGTGTTCGAGAGGAGGATGCAGGAGATAGGCTTACATGGAAAAGGATGACGCGCTGTGGCGACCCCTAACGGGACAAGCCGAAAGGAAAAGAAGATAGTGGTAAACTTGAAGTGTAGGATTACCTTGTACCTGGGAAATACGTCTCTTCAGGACACACACCGATTTAAGGTGTCTGTTTCATGTTTCATCTCTTACTATTGAGATTTATTGTTGCTTGGCTATTATCTCTTTAGCTGTAGTGTACTGTGAAGCCAGGACAGATTCATGTTTATTGCCTTTTTACATCAAAATTACAAACCCCAAATCCATTGAAGTTTAGAGGTTATGTAAAACGTAAATAAAAATAGAATACAATGATTTACAAATCCTTTTTCAATCTATATTCAATTGAATACACTACAAAGACAAGATACTGTACTTGTTTAAACTGATTAATGTTGTTGTTTTTTTGTTGTTATAAATATTCCCTTATATTGAATTTGATGCCTGCAACATGTTCTAAAAAAGCTCAGATGGGGCAACCAAAGACTGGAAAAGTTTAGGAATGGTGAAAAAAACACCTGTTTGGAACATTCCAAAGGTGAACAGGTTAATTGGAAACATGTATCATGACTGGGTATAAAAGCAGCACCCCCGAAAGGCTCAGTTGTTCACAAGCAAGGAGGGTTCACCATTTTGTAAACTACATGAGCAACTAGTCCTACAGCTTAAGAACAGCGTCTCTCAACGTACAGTTGCAAGGAATTTAGGGATATCATCATCAGATTGAGAGAATCTGGAGAGATCTCTGCCAGTAAACAGCAAGGCCAAAAACCAACATTGAATGCCTGTGACCGTCGATCCCTCAGGCGGCATCGTATTATAAACCGTTGTGTACAGGATATTGCCACGTGGCTCAGGAACACTTCAGAAAACCATTCTAAGTTAACACAGTTTGTCACTACATCACTAAATCTACAAATGCAAGTTAAACCTCTACCATGCAAAGCAAAAGTCATATATCAACAACACCCAAAAACGCTGCAGGCTTCTCTGGGCCTGAGCTCATCTGAGACGGACTGACGCAAAGTGGAAAAGTGTGCTGTGGTCTGATGAGTCCACATTTCAAATTGTTCGTGGAAATCATTGATGTTGTGTCTTCCGCCCCAAAGAAGGAGCAGGACCACCCGGATTGTTACCAGCGCAAATTTTACAAGCTAGCATCTGTGATGGTAGGGGGTTCATCTGTGAAGGCACCATTAATGCTGAAAGGTAAATACAGGTTTTGGAGCAACATATGCTGCCATCCAAGCATTGTCTTTTTCAGGGACATTCCTGCTTATTTCAGCAAGACAATGTCAAGCCACATTATGCACACGTTACAACAGCGTGGCTTTCAAGTAAAAGAGTGTGAGTACTAGATTGGCCTGCTAGCGGTCCAGACCTGTCTCCCATTGAAAATGTATCGTGCATTATGAAGCGCAAAATACAACAATGTAGAACCAGGACTGTTTTAGCAACTGAAGTTGTACTTCAAGCAAGAAGGGGAAATAATTCCATCTACAAAGCTTCAATTAGTGTCCTCAATTCCCAAACCCTTACGAAGTGTTGTTAAAAGCAAAGGGGATGGAACACAGTGGTAAACACGCCACTCTCCCAGCTTTTTTGGAGCATGTTCCAGGCAATAAATTCAAAATTAGTGAATATTTGCAACAAAAGAGAGTTTGTCGGTGTCAGTATCAGTATCAGTGTATTCAATTGAACAACAACACATAACACATAACACAGTTCCCGTTTTGCCATCATTAGTAGGCTTCTGTGGTAGCATCACCAAGGAAGATACCAACCAACTCATGCATGCACAAAGTAAAACACATCACCTGCGACTGTGGGGGACCTAGGTTCAAGACCCCAACTGGACCATCCGCCAACATCCCCCGGACTCACGGCTGTGTCCTTGAGCGAGACACCCCGGAATGCTCCCCGGGCGCTTTAGCTGCCCCCTGCTCCAGTGTGTTCCACTAACACGTGTATGTGTTCACTGTGATGGGTAAAATGCAGAGAACGAATTTAGTGTACATGCAAGCATGTTCATGACCATAAAGGTGATTCTTCTTCTTCCTCTTCTTCTTAAATGCTCACTCAGCTGTAGTCTAACAAGATTTGCAGGAATCTTGACTAATGTCATGCATGATAGCCGTTGTTTTTGGACAGATTTCCTGAAAATGTCTGATTTGAAATTTTATTATTTTAGTGTTGCTCAACTTTAATAATTCCACTACACAGCTATGGTATTCAGTTTTATTTTTCTCTACCTCAGTGAGACATTTACTTTCTAAGTGGAGCTCATGTCAAGCAGAACAGCACTCCCAACAACAGGCCTTCAGATGTTCATGAACTGTGAGAATGGCAGCTGTGATCAACCTTGTGCATGTGTGTGTTAAAAATATTGAGGTGCATTAAAGGCAATGTATTAAAAGTTAACAGGCCTGCAATTAGCAAGATAATGATCACGCTGTGAACAACTACTCTTAAGGAGTCTTTGTACTTTGCACCCCTTAGTGCTTGAAATTAAAGTTCCATTTGACTTCTTTCATCTCTTCTCTTTTAATTGAAACAAGCTTATCTGCAGAATCATATTCATGACTCGTTCCCCTAAAGAATACAATTGTGTGTAAAATTCTACCGCTGGTATTTGCAATCCTCTTACTGTCATATACTTTACATCAATACAACTAGAACGTCATCCCGTGAAGGATTTTTTAGTTTATGAAAGCAATATTTGGGAATACAAACTCTTTCCCAAATTTTTGAATATCATAGAACAGTTCATTTATTTATTTAAAAAAGTTAAACTTTCATAGATTATAGATTCAGGGCCCAAAATGTAAACAATTTCAAGTATTTATTGTTTATTTTTACATAATTTGGGTTTCCAGCTCATAAAACTGACAAAATCAGGAATTTAAAAAATTAGAATACTGTGAAGAAATCAAAATTTACTTCTCATTTTTTTGTAAAAAAAAAAAAAAAAAAAAGAAAGAAAGAAAGAAATTAGGGTCACATTAAATTAATCTTCCTGTGTCATTCGACATTATTACATACAACTTAATTTCTGATTTTATTTCTACTTCCTTTGTATGCATGGATTACTTGGGTTGTTCCCAACATCTAGTGCCATTTTCAGGTCAATAGCACCTTTGGAAATATATTTAATGAGAAAAATGGTGACATGTTAAATACTTATTTCTGTATGTTGCTGGTATAGACAGATAAACAAAAATGCATTATGTGTCGTAAAGCTAATCTTTTTCAGACCAACAAAGTGAAAATGGACAATTTCTTAAGACACACCTGATGATCTCTCATGGAACACAAATGTGCCAATGAACAGTGGTTAGGAATCACTAATTTTACATCATCCATCTGTCTGTCCAGTATACACTATAGAGCATATACTCTCATGATCTGTGCCCTGCAGTTCCTTCTTTGGAGCTTGGGTGGTGCTTTGCGCCTTGCCTCTCTCTCTCCCCAGCAATCAGCATCACCTTGGCCGCGCACCACGTTCAAGCAGCAGTCATCACTGCCTGCATACAAGCCTGTCAGTTCCGGGAAGCCGTCGCCCGAGTATTGACACTTGATTGTGGTACACCGGCCGACTCTTGTACATCCAGGTTTTTGTTGTATGCAAGTTACTATCCGATGACCCGCATCTGTACTCACCTGATTGTGTTGTTATTCGTCTCCAGTGCTCCTTCCGTTCCCCCCGCCTCACTGTCTGCTCCAGCCATGCCGCCAAGCTCTTCCACCGGCTCCCCCTCCCGCTTCCTGCTCGTTCCTTGTTCCGATGGTCCACCATCATGCCTTGGATCTCCTTTCCCCTGACCAAATTCCTAATAAATCATTCTCATCTACTCCCTCCACCTCAGTCTGATCTTGGGTCCAATCCAATAAAATACAATTCCGAATCGAATATGTCCGAATGACATATTCGCTCGTGTTCTGAAGTTAGAAAAGGCATGCAGCTCCACACTTTTCTGACAGCTCCCATTCTGCCGTCCACTTAAAGGTCAGAGGACAAAAATGTTATGGGGTCAGTTAAAATTCCTATTTACATTGTTTATATGTTATGTAATACATGCACGTCACTCCCAGCAAGTTGTCAACTATAGTTTAGCTAAAATTTAGGTTTTTATTACGCCTACTGAGCACTCTCCGAACATACCCAAAGATCGAGACGCTGGGGTGTAGTTATCCACCGCAAGGGCTACCAGAAGTGACGTTGCAATGGCCAACACAGCGCACTACACTCTATATACAATTGCGAGCAAAGTGTTGAAATATGAGGAGGAGGAGGATTTGGACATAGAGGAGCATATGTTTCAGTGACACGGAACAAGCTTTTACATAGTATGCAGTACTCCTACAGTATATATTGTGTACCCCTCGCTCGAGTAGCTTTATAACATGCCGCACAGAAAGTCTTTGCCATGTCTGTTGGCTGGTCATACAGGCAAAAGTACAGACGACAGTACTGAAAAGTACTGTGTGGGACTTTTTTCTCCTACTGCCCAGTGCATAACCATAATAGTTGTAGGTACATTATATACAAGGAAATCCTCAACTCTTGTCTGTGCCGCTTTGCCGCTGCACCATGGCGGCTGCAAGATTTAGTTCTCTTGCTGGCGGTTGAGGTCCCGATGGCCGTCGGAAAAATAGTTGGCAACGAAGCTGGTTTCAGCCTCTGCCCAACTACACCTGTGTATCCAATGCTTTCTGCTCAGTCTTTCTCAAAACACGTCGGTTCAAAGTGATCAGCGCAGAGTTTGGAATCCTTGCTAAGCACCCATAGCTGACCTTGTTTCTTTCCCTGTTGATTGACTTTCCCTATCCACTGGTCACATATTCCTTTTTCACATATTCCTGCGTGGGTTTTCTCCGGGCACTCCGGTTTCCTCCCACATCCCAAAAACATGCATGGTAGGTTAATTGAAGACTCTAAATTACCCATAGGTGTGAATGTGAGTGCGAATGGTTGTTTGTTTGTATGTGCCATGCGATTGGCTGGCAACCAGTTCAGGGTGTACCCCGCCTCCTGCCCGATGATAGCTGGGATAGGCTCCAGCACGCCCGCGACCCTTGTGAGGAGAAGCGGCTCAGAAAATGGATGGATGGATGGATGGATGCTACTGATCTATAAATCACGAGACGGTTTAGGTCCTGAATACATGAATGAAATGCTAATAGAATATAAACCCAGTAGGGCTCTGAGATCGACAGACTCAGGTCAAATAGTAGAGCACAGAGTCCAAAGCAAACATGGTGAAGCAACATTTAGCTATTATGCTGCACACCAATGGAATACGTTGCCAACAGAAGTGACGTCAGCTGTGTGTTTTAAATGTTTATAAGCTGTTTTTTTTCTTTTTTCATGTAAAGCACATTGAGTTATCTTATATATGAAATGAGCTTTATAAATACATTCGCTTTGCTTTGCTTTGCTACCACATTAGGCCCATCAACAGCCCAACGTCGACATACTATGTCATTAATCGGCGAAGACAAATGGATTGCCCTATTGATAGCCCGACTGCTGGCCGTCCACCCATGCCTTCACTCATGAGCGCAGTTTTCTGATTACCAGTACATGAAATTTATTTTACAGTATTGATTTAATAGAGGCGGCACGGTGGCCGACTGGTTAGAGCATCAGCCTCACAGTTCTGAGGTGCGGGGTTCAATCCCTGGCTCTGCCTGTGTGAAGTTTGCATGTTCTCGCTGTGCCTGCGTGGGTTTTCTCCGGGCACTCCGGGCACTCCCACATCCCAAAAACATGCATGTATTGGAGACTTTAAATTGCCCGTAGGTGTGAATGTGAGTGCGAATGTTTTTTTGTTTGTATGTGCCCTGCAATTGGCTGGCAACCAGTTCAGGGTGTACCTCGCCTCCTGCCCGATGATAGCTGGGATAGGCTCCAGCACTCCCGCGACCCTTGTAAGGATAAGCGGCTCAGAAAATGGATGGATGGATGATTTAATAGAGAATATAAAAACACATGCTCCTTCAAAGTAGCCTTTTAGACAAGCGGTGCTCACGTTTCGCTGGTGACTCCTAACTTCCGGATCCGCTATCGAGGTAAATTCCACATTTAATGTGTCGAAATATTTTCAAAATATATATATATGGAAATCACGTTTGAAGGACACTCCACTTGCCAGTTATTAAAGCCTCCCCCAGTTTTCAATGAGTCACGCTTCATGGGCGGTTGCACGCATATTTACCCGGTACGCAAGGGGGTATGTCAGAAGTCATATATGGTAAAATCGGCACACCTTGACAGCATACAAGCCGCACATGTAAAAATAATACTTATGCACCAAAGGCGGAATATGGCCCTATATGAATACTGCAGAGATCTAGTAAATCCCCTATGAGGAGAAAATTATGTATAACACCTGTAATTGGCCTCCATTTTCTGTCACCAGGAGATGGCGCAGTGATTAGTTATGGAAATTAAAGTTTGTATTTTCTCTGGGGGGTGAACGCCATCATACAATATAGTAAAGTATTATTTAGCTCAATCATGTCCAGTGTTGTACCAGAACGGGTTCAATGAACTAAAGTTCATGAAATCATTCATATTTCGTGAACTGAACTTAGTTCAATTCTGCCTGATAAACGTTATTGAGAACGTGCTCTTTCTGGCATCAAAGAATGGTTTTCGAACTAAAGTTCATTTTCATTAAAGAGTGGCAGGTTTTTTTAGGGACTTTCAGGACAAAGCCCACCTGTACACATTATATGCCAGCCTTCATATGTCTGGGATGAACGCCGTATTTGGCTTTTGGCAACTGCCATTCATGTTTACATTCAGCAGGCACGTTGCGCAGGGTCACTTCGTAAATGGGAGCGAATATGTTCTTTGTTTTTTTTGTAATTCAGTATGTAGCATATATTGGTTTGGATGAAAAAGTAATTAATTTAGGAGAAAAGAATAAGACGGAAGTGAAACCTGCGTTACTTCCAGTTTAGCGGGATTTTAAGTTTAAATGTTAAAAATCAAATTATCTTATCTCGTGAAGGGGTCTCTTTTTAGATGTGTAAAACTTCAGGACAAAGTGACGAAAAATCTCTATGTCTCGTAATCTGAAGGTTGCTACAGGAATTAGATGAGTTCTAGACAACCAGAGGTCTTTTGTCGGATCCAAACACACAACCGATACAGATAGTGGGTTTTATATCAAATGTAATGAAATATAACAGGAGAATCTTCAGGGGATCAATGAAGAGAAAAGCAAAACAAAGGACAGATGAACATTGGTAAAGGAGGCTGAACCCATGATGTGAGGGTGGAATGAGCATGCGCGGTGATAGTGCGAGAGTTGTGAATCTCTGTAACTTATTTCTTTCACCCAAATATGCATTAATTTGTATTACGTAACAGCATGTTGGACATACATTGTGTAGACCAATTCAGGCAAACTGGTCGATCTTCCAAGAGCGCTCACAAGGGATGATTTGAAGAAAAAGGAAGAAAAGAAGAAAAAAGACACACTTCAGGTGCAGGATGGCCGGAGTGCTTGCAGTGCCGTTGTTAGCCACACGGTCAGGGAAAAACTCGCACCACAATTCCTGCCCCACACCCAAAAGGGTAACTTCGGGGAGTTGGCAGGTGCTCCCTGCGGTACACGCCTGGCACCGCAGCGGTTAAGTTGGTGTCTCTCAGCCTCAACCACCTTGTGGTGAGAGGTGGGGCTCCTGGGCTAAGCCAGATTTTCGACACTTGAAAAAACGAGAGAGCGAGAGCCAGAGCAAAGCAAAGGACAAAGGAGCTTCAGCCTCTCATGCTCCTCGGAGAGCCAAGCCGGCCCCCCTTTGACCAAACGGAAGGCAGATCGGGCCTTTAAAATCGCATTTCATTTTAGGATGATTTGTGGTTTAAAACTAGTGGAATAACTGTTGGATTTATCTCACCAAACATTATAATGAATAAACACAAAAGGAATGAAGACGTTGGTCATTTTACTCATGAGGAGGGCGCATGGGAGATTGTTCAGGTTACAGCCTCTCAACACGCTCTAAACAATCTCTCCCGTCGCTCCTGCATTTATTTGAAAATAGGGAGGTTTCTAAGTTTACAAGACATAACGTACTAAGCTACAAGACACAACACACTAAGGGTAGGGTTTCAAGGTGAAAACATGGCACCTGCCACGTCCCGGCCACGTCCTTCTCTCAGATGATTCCTGCTGAGTCATCTTCTTGAAGGCGAGACATCTTTCTTTCTAAACATTGTCCATAATACTAATGCAAGCTAAGCAAATAAATGATAACTTCTACAATATATCTAACAATAACAAAACATTAATTCCCAACTAATGCACTGTTTACACGCACTTTTTAATCTATGCAATGAGTGTTTTAACCATATGTAGTGGCTAATAACACTTACTGTTTGTTTGCATTTCTGTGTTTGTTTTTAGATAAACACAAGCATATTCAGTTGGCAAACAAATTTAACCAGCAGACATTCAAGTTCGGAGAAATACTCGTGACATTGGTGTGGTGGTAGGCCCTGTGAGCATTCATGCGAAGTTCTTAAAAATGTCACACATTCAAATACGGCGAAGCTGGTCCCAAGTGTTTTCGCTGTTGGCAGTGACCTTCCAACGCCAGTGGGTGTCGGTGGGCTTCATCAATTGTCCCAGAGGTCTTGAGTTGCATTTCAAAGGGAAAAGGGTGCTTTAAACTCTTATTATGGCATGCGGGCCCAGCGGATTTTCAAACTTTTGGGGTCGGTATCTTGAGCCCTGCACACACAGGGGGTCTTCTGATGACTTGGAGCCCAGGTTACTGGGGTAACTGTTAATTAATTTAAAGTCGAAGTGAGAAGTCAGGATTTCTGGTCTCTGCTTTTGATGAGCTATTTCAGACTGGCTGGTAATTAATTTCGCATCCCTGTGAAATAAACCATGTATTTGTCTCAGCGGGGGAGTGGAGACAGGGATGACAGTCCCAGTCGGAGATTGGGGGTCATGGTGCCATCTGGCGAGAGCATGTCTGTTAATATTACATCATTGTACAAATTGCCTACTAGGAAAATTATTATCTGTATCAGAATAATTTAGTTAAAACACTGTGCGATCACACTGTCCATCCATCCATTTTATTAGCCACTTATCCTCACAAGGGCCGCGGGAGTGCTGGAGCCTATCCCAGCTACGAACGGTCAATTTTGAGTCTTCAAGCAACCTATCACACATGTTTCTGGGATGTGGGAGAAAACCCACACAGGCACAGTTGTACAAACTGCTTATGAAAGTTCAATTGCTCCTCTCTTGCCAAATTCATGAAGACTGCACACAAAGTTCTCACACCAGATGGCGCTTAGTCATGTTGCATATTCTGTCAGATTTTCCTGGCCGTGCTTCAGCATTTGTTGAAATTAGTCTATGATGTCATGTCTCTCAGTGTTGTGGTCAGACCTGAATTTTTGTTATACTGTACTGAAAAAAAGACAAAGTAAATAAGCTCTGTAAATACTGGTTTTCATGATAACTCAAGGAAGCATAATAAATAATTACTTTGAAATAAAATTTGAAGAAAAGTACCCATTTATGTATGTACTTCAGAGATTTGGATGTGAAAAATGAGGCTGAGACAAACACATTTTGGTTTTCTTTTAGTGCTAGTTTTGGTTAGTCATTCAGTCATATGCAAGTTTACAATGAATGTTTCTCTTGAATTTCAGCTCAGGCCCTCCTGTGTGGAATTCACTTACTGTTGTTCTCATGCTTGCATGGGTTTTCTTCGGAACTCTGACTTCCTTCTCCTTTACATTTCAAAAGCGTACTTCTTTGACTGAAGATTCAAAATTGTCCATATGCTTCAAGGAGAATATGAATGACAGTTTTTCTATTTTTGCCCTGCGATTGACTGGTGACTTGTCCAGGGTGTACCCCTACCCACCAGAAGAAAGCTTTAGTAGGCTCAAATTCACCTGCAACCGTAATAAGGACAAGTGGTATTTAAAATGGATGAATGTCTTCCCTCAATCACTTTGTCACTGTCTCACACACATTAAAACGTTGATTATTTTCCCATTTTCCCATTTCAGTGTTGAAAAAAAAAACTGTTTTTGACAGTTCTTAAATCTTGTAGAGTAATTTAAGGTTAAGGTTTAATCCATCCATTTTCTACCGCTTATCCGAGGTCGGGTCGCAGGGGCAGTAGCGTTAGCAGGGATGCCCAGACTTCCCTCTCCCCAGCCACTTCATCCAGCTCTTCCGGGGGGATCCCGAGGCGTTACCAGGCCAGCCGAAAGACATGGTCTCGCCAGCATGTCCTGGGTCGTCCCCAGGAATCTCCTCCCGGTGGGACGTGTCCGGAACACCTCACCAGGGGGGCGTCCGGGATGCATCAGAATCAGACGCTCCAGTCACCTCATCTGGTTCCTCTCAATGTGGAGGAGCAGCGGCTCTACTCTGAGATCCTCTCGGATGACCGAGCTTCTCACCCTATCTCTAAGGGAGAGCCCAGAGACCCTGCAGAGGAAACTCATTTCGGCCGCTTGTATCTGGGATCTTGTTCTTTCGGTCACGACCCACAGCTCGTGACCATAGGTGAGGGTAGGAATGTAGATCGACCGGTAAATCAAGATACAAAGTCCGCATCACTGCAGACGCTGCACCGATCCGCCCGTCGATCTCCCGTTCCATTCTTTCCTCACTCGTGAACAAGACCCCAAGATACTTTAACTCCTCCACTTGGGGCAGGATCTCATCCCCGACCTGGAGAGGGCACGCCACCCTTTTCCGACGGAGGACCATGGTCTCAGATTTGGAGGTGCTGATTCTCATTCCAGCCGCTTCACAATCGACTGCGAGCGGCTCCAGTGAGTGTTGGAGATCACGGCTTGATAAAGCCAACAGAACCACATCATCTGCAAAAAGAGATGCAATACTGAGGCCAACAAACCAGACCCCCTCTACGCCTCGCCTGCGCCTTGAAATTCTGTCCATAAAAGTTATGAACAGAATCGATGACAAAGGGCAGCCTTGGCGGAGTCCAATCCTCACCTGGAACGTGTCCGACTTACTGCCGGATATGCGGACCAAACTCTGACTCCGGTCGTACAGGACCGAATAGCCCGTATCAGGGGGTTCGATACACCATACTCCCGAAGCACCCTCCACAGGACTCCCCGAGGGACATAGTCGAACACCTTCTCCATGTCGACAGGTTGGGCGAACTCCCATGCACCCTCATGGACCCTGCCGAGGGTGTAGAGCTGGTCCACTGTTCCACGGCCAGGACGAAAACCACACTGCTCCTCCTGGATCTGAGATTCGACTTCCTGACGGACCCTCCTCTCCAGCACCCCTGAATAGACCTTACCAGGGAGGCTGAGGAGTGTGATCCCCCATGCTTCTTTGTGTTCGGGTCTAAATGTCAGGCTGGTCTCCATGCGTGATGCAACCTTTGTCTGTTAGTGCTCCATGGCTGAGGAACTCTGTGCTTGATGCTTTCAATCAGGCAAAAGCATTGCCTGATTAAAACTCTCTTCCCATCGCTCCATGTATTGATTTATTTTTTTTAAATGTACGTGTCATGAGCTGCCCTGCAGTTCCATTGTTGAAGCCTGGGTCTCCAACAAGGGCCCTCTCGCCCTCTCTATCCCCTCCCCCCCTCTCTTTCCAGCACCTTCCTTGGCCGTGCACCTGTCAGCAATCACATGCATTTAAGCCTGCCAGTTCCCGGAAAATCTTGCCGGAGTATTGCAGCTTCTACTTGGTACCACGGCTCACCTGTCTCAAGTTAGCAACCTAATTCCTTGCCATCGCTCTGACCCCTGTGTTTCTCCTTGTCCTCAGTGTTCCATCCGTGCTCCTCGTCAAGTGGATTCCTGCCACCACGCCGTCAAAACCTGCTACCTGTTCTCGTCACCGCCTGCCGCACATCCCTGCCTCCACTACCTGCCAGCGCATCTCAAGGACCATTCCGATTGCCCTTTCAATAACCTGTTCATCACAAGCTTTCTGCCTCCGCCTGCTCTGGGGTCCAGCCTCTATCCAATTGTGACAGTACGGAGTTTTATTTTATTCCTCATTTTATTGCTATTTCATTATTGCTTTTTCTGTTGTTTTGTCTACAGCGCTTTAACTTTCTCTGAAAAGTGATTTATAAATACATTTTGTTTAGTAATTTGATTTAAATATTACTTCATCATCAATTGATAAAAAATGTGGTAAATTTAAAAATGTAATCTGCTGCTTCACTGATACTCATTCCATTTCAGTTATGTTTGACCTACTACCTACTACGAAATATGAGGTTTGTCTGTGTAGATTCTCAGTCATCCAGGTCATGGTAATCTACAAAGGTTGAATTAAGACAATTGGATTGTTCTTGTTTGTTGAAGACACTTCACCTTTAATCCAATAGACTTCTTCAGTTGTAAATTTTAGGTGTGGGGCCTCCTTGGTGGCTGTGTCCCCTGGGGGTGGTCAACAATAGAGTGGTGTTGTGAGTTCACTCCCCCAAAAGATTGCCTCAGTCAAAACAAGAGTGGCCCTAAAGAGCTGTTTTGCCACAATATGAGTGAATGATTGATTGGTATGCAGCACGGTCGTTCTACTAACCAAAATGGACAACGGGTGAAACGTCTTCAACAAACGAGAACAGTCCAGTCCACATATTTCATTGAACTATCAAGTGGTAGGTCATACATAACTAAAATGGAATGAGTATCAGTGAAGCAGCAGGAAAAAAAATAAAAGATTTAACATTTGACCTTACATTTTCTTAATGTCCTGGTGGTTACTGCTAAAAAAATGTTTGCCTCAAAATTCCCAGAGAAATGTTGAGCACAAACAATTCAAAGAATCCAAACTCCAATTCATCCTTTCATTCTGTTTCAAATCTAGGGATATAGCATTCAAGACGACATTCCAGCTGACATTACGTGAGAGGCAAAGTATTGCCTGGACATGACTTAATCCATTGGTTCTTCAAACTTGTTTAGTGAAAATGTATCGTTTTAACCAACACACCTAACTGGTGCTTGGAGCACTTTACTGTAATGCCATTACCTCCTTGCTGATGTTGGAACTTTGACATGGTGGCCATCCACCAACCATCCATTGTTTATTTATTATAAACAATTATTATAAACAATGTTTGAAAACAAGTCTTCATATATTTAGAAATTGCCTTTTTTAAAATTGTCATTTTATAACAGTATAGTGAGCATGCACAAAATTTGTTTCTCTACTGCTAGTGGGCAGGGCTCGGAGCCAATGATATAAACAGGAGAAATGTAAAATGGTTTGTTACGTGTGCTGTGTAAAAACCCCAGAATAACTAAACTGAATGTTTATTTAACTTAAATTCTATATAGATAAAAATTTGGAACACAGTTTAGTTTTGATTTTTAAAAATGAACAAGTTCACCTTTGCAGAAAGTCTCAGGCCAAGTTCCTTCGATACTCTGTCATTGTCGTGCAGGATAAAATAAATAAATAAATAAAGCTCACGAAGTTTCTCAAATCAGCCTGTGGTTTTTTTGTGGTTTTATGTGAATGAGCTTTACTGTCATCAAAAATGCATGAATAAAAAAAGATCCCCTCGTGTTTGCTGTAACCCACACTTTAAAAACCACTGGTTTAATTCAACCTCAAGCTTCTTACAAATGTCCCACGTCAACATCAGAGCTGTAAATTCAATCACAACATGATCAATCTTCAGTACAGCTGAAGGCAAAGTTAGTGAAATAAAAAGTTTTCAGACTGTTGCCCAATACTGTGCATAGATGCTAGAATGCTACTAGTTTTGAGTAATTAGGACTAGCTCCTTGATACTTCGTCTTTCTCTTCTTTCATTCAACCATTTTGATACATTTAGGGATTGCTGCTTTGTTAAATAAATCAATAAATTTCAATGATATCCAATTAAAGATTTTCAAGGAAGCTGTGGTACAGTATATTTTACCAAGCAATGCTAGTATTTGTTTCTCTGTGCAATGTACTGTATAAGAAGGGCAGCATGATGCGTATCAAGTTCCTGGAAATTACAGTCTCTTAGGACCTGAAGTGGGTGACCAACATCAACTCTGTCCTCATAAAGGCCCAGCAGAGGATGTAATTCCTGTGGCTTCTGAGAAAGCATGGCCTGCCACAGGAGCTGTTGAGGCAGTTCTACACAGCGGTCATCGAATCAGTACTGTGTTCTTCCATCACAGTCTGGTTTGGTGCTGCTACAAAAAGGACAAACTCCGACTGCAACGGACAATCAAAACTGCTGAAAGGATTGTCGGTACCCCCCTATGACATAGGTGGTAGTTTTTGTCCATTACCGTGGCAACCAAGAACAACAGTGAAAGCTGACCTTTCATGCCCTGTGGTGCGTATGGATATCTTGCTGGTCCCCTATTTCTCCACAGTATGGTTCACGGGGATGTCAAAAGTGAGAGGGACCTCGTCCATGTTGGTGATTTGGTTGTGCTGGATCTTTCTGTCGGTAATCTTGTTGCTGAAGTAGGTGCAGAAGATGGTCAGCTTTAGTTTGTAATCCGCTGGCAGTTGCTGCGCCACGGTTGTCCTTGCACGGATGGCGAGATGGGGCCTTTTCATAAAGCGAAAGCAGCAAGATGGACCTCCTTGAAAATGTTCGATCTTCATGTCTTGTGATATCGTTATTGCCTTCAATCGAATGGTGACTGTAGAGACGCTTCTCCCTGCTGTTCTTTGTTCAAGAATCCATTGTTCAAGTTGGTCTTCCAACTCTGGCCGCCTCGCCTTGTTCCCGCAGAAACTCTGTTTTGTCTTCTAAACTTGGCACAGTTCATTCTCCTGCTTCCTCCACTTCTGACCCATAGATTCATTGATTTTGAATTCTCTCGCGGCTGCTCTATTCCCATTTACCACCGCATAACTGATAGCCTGTAGTTTGAATTGTGCAATAAGTGAGTTTGAATTTTGCGTCATTTTCAGGGGTCCTGAGCAAAACACATTTTATTTTGCAGCATACTGTACTATGCTTTTGCAGCATAGTACAGTATACCTACCAGAGGCGTGGCGGAGGTAAGCGTAAGTACTGTACGTAGCTTTACTTAATGTTCTCTAATTAGTTTATTGCTGCCAGTATACGTAGTGTACGTATTACGTCCCTATGGCGGCGGGAAATGGGCCGACAGTCAATCAAGCGGAGCGCTTACCAAAATCGCACAACATTTTTACAGATTTTGGAACTCAGTGCACACATAAGGCGCACCGGGTTAAAAGGTGAACCATTGATTTTTTAGAAAATTATAGGCTTTTAAGTGCGCCTTATAGTGCGGAAAATACACTATATCAGGCTAAGCAGGGAGCAGTTTGAAAGCTTCCTGCAAAAACATCAAAGTATATCTTCTTTTTTTTTTTTTTGTTCTGCTCAGCTGTTAGGTCAAGCATATCCCTTTTATGCTGGAACAATTTTACTGTGTCACAGTGGAGTTTTTAAGCTGCCGCTGTGGTTTTATTAAGAATCAGAGTTGATCAGTCGAACAGAACAAAGTTTCTAAAGACAACAAAAGACAAAGCACTAACTGTAAACAAGATGATAAAAGTAAATCCTTATAGATATTCTATAACAATGACACATTAGATAAGAGTGTTGTATGGGCAGTAGTGCAACACCTTGTTAGGGAAGGATAGGACAAGATAGAACAGGAGAAGGACAGGAGAGGAAACATGCAGGACAAGGGTCGTGAACCCAGCTGTACAACTGAAGTGTGGTGGGAGTGTAAATTATAAATGTCTATAGGATGAGACTGTGAGTGAGGGGATACCCAAGTGATTAGCATATTCATGAGTTATTTGTTGCAATAAGTGAGTGGCTCCACACCTTCGAAAAAGTCCCAGAGGTGTATGCCTGCGGACACATGCAAGTGAATTGACACTGTTTCACATGCACAATAACTGACAGAAGTGTCCTGTAATTGCACCCAATTCATCAAGAGGTGGGATAGGGCCCAGGAGTCCACCCGAGAGGAGCCCGGCGGACGGGACACGTCCCACACACAGAGTGGTCCACTGGCCCCACAACAACCGGACACCCAGTGGAGGCCGCAAGGACCCCACACAACCACACACCGTCCCACACGCCGCGCAACCACCCCTCCAAACCAGCAGGCCCCACAGCCCGCAGGGGACCGCCCGGCACCCTCACGAGAAGAGGAGGAGGCGACCGCAACGGGGCGCAAGAGGAGGAAGCAGGCCCGAGGAGCAACAGGGGGACCCCACCGCCCCCAACCAGTACCCAGAGCGGGGGAACCAAGGCGGGCGCCAGCAGGCACCGTCCCAGCACCCACGGAACATGGGCGAGTCCACCATCACACCATTAATGCTCTCCGGGAGGTCAATCCAGTGGTCTAGGACAGGTATATCATCTTTCTATTGTCCAAGAGCTTGGGACACTGTAACACCGCACTTACTATGACTTCCTCCATTTTCCCCATGCCATTTACCAACAGCAACCCAGCACAAAACAACACCAATATAAAATACTGATCTGCACCTTCAAGGCCATCATAACCTCGCTCCACCATGTCTGGCTGACCTTCTTCACATAGTAATACTCTCCCGCGCTTTCAGAGTTTCATCCTGCATCCACCTCACAGTCCCTTCATGCCACCATGGGGGACAGAGCCTTCAGCTGTTCTGCTCCCCCCTGTCTTTGGAACTCCTACCACTCGACCCCTGGAACACGAACTCATTCACCCTCTTCAAATCCAAACTCAAGACACCTATTTTGGACTGCCTATTCACTTTAACATTTCCCATATCAGTTGCCATTTTAATTGATGCTTTATGTTCTGTTATTTTTATTGTATTGCTTGATTTCTTTTAACTATGTTTGTTCGGTGACCTTGAGTAGCTTGAAAGGCTCCTATAAATATAAATTATTATTATTATTATTGGTAATTACATTGATTCAGTCATGTAATTTCTTCTTGCTAAGCTCTTTGCAGATGATGCCAAACTTTATGGCTACTTTAGTCAATTTGAAGACGTCAGTGATTTAATCCAGTCTCACTTAGATGCAGTTTATCGTTGGTCTCGAAACAAGCTGTCAGAAATAGCAGCTGAAAAAGAATAGAAGATATAGAAGTCCTCACTTTGCATGGTCATTACACGTACAAAGTTTTAGGATTTATTAACTCGGGATGGTAGTCTGTTAGTGCAGTTCATGACATGCGCAATGAATAGCAACAGGAATGTAATACTTTTCTTGTTTACACCCAATTATTTGTTCACTGCTTTTTTTGGTTGCCATTGTCATAAAATCTTGAGGCGAGAACCAGAGATATCATGGGAAATTAGGATAAAATGAGGAGAAGACAAAAGCACAGTAATCTTCAACCTTAAAGGTTATCTTACAACTAGTGTGGCAGCTGAATAGTTAAGTGTCACTGCTTAAACCATTTCAGCAATAAACCTCAGATGACTTGAAAGAAAGATGCAAAGTCCCCGTGGTCGACGCCTCATTATATATCTGGAACGGTACCAATTCTAGTGTGAGTGTGGCTTAGCTATGGGCGGTCAATGTCATTTACCAGTAAATGTTTGACTCCAGTTTCTCCAAGGTGTACTATTATAAAGAGTTATTTTTTTTAATCATCTTTTCCAGGCGCTAACAACTTATTCAAGTATAACAATCAGTAGTTACAATGGCTGTTGTGGATAAAATGTTGCTGTGTGTGTACAAATGACAAGAAATGAGAGGCTTCTGGAGGTATCTAAATCATGCTATGGTAGAGACATTTGTTCCAAACAGTTCCAAATTCCAAGATACTTCAACAAGTGCTCTTGAGTGTATCTGGGGTTAACCAATCTAGTGAACACACCAAACTTTTAGCCAAAGAGTTTGTAAACTATCCTAACCACACATGCGGCGCTGATATCAACTGCAGAAGTGTGGGCCTTTCCATACAGTAAGTGTTAAGCCCCTTTTACACAATTAAATTATGACACATTGCTCAAAATATCTTCAGCAAATCCAGGGAAAAAAAATACAGAGTGGATAGAAATTCTTTTGGGGGATACTTATGTCACATGTTACATCCTTGCTGAATGAGTAGGCAGTGCTTCCAAGGACCTCTGCAGCTTTACATATGTCTTCCATTACAGTTCATTTTCAAACATTTCTGCAGGGCTTGTGGCTTCACAGTCTGCTTGAGAAGGAGTATTAGACCTTCCTGAAATTGATTTATTTCTGCTTTCTAACTGTTTATTAAATATAATTGACCATCAAAGCTGTCAAAGAGAGGGAGGAGAGGGGCCTACAACAAAAGGCGAGCTGTCTTTCAATGAAAGACTGCATCTGCACAAAGAGAAATACATTGTTAACTTTTCAAACTAACATGTTTCACTACAGAATTATTCATCTATCCATTTTCTGTACCACTTGTCCTCACTAGGGGCGCGGGTGAGCTTCAGCCTATCAATGCAGAATGTGTGGGAGGTGTCCATCCATTTTCTGAGCCACTTCTCCTCATAAGGGTCGCGGGAGTGCTGGAGCCTACCCCAGCTAACATCGGGCAGGAGGCGGGGTACACCATGAACTGGTTGCCAGCCAATCGCAGGGCACATATAAACAAACAATAATATGCACTCACATTCACACCTATGGGCAATTTAGAGTCTTCAATTAACCTACCATGCATGTTTTTGGGATGTGGGAGGAAACCGGAGTGCCCGGAGAAAACCCACGCAGGCATGGGGAGAACATGCAAACTCCACACAGGCGGGGTCAGGGATTGAACCCCGGTCTTCAGAACTGTGAAGCAGACGCTTTTATGAATCCCGCTTGAGTTATAGGCAGGACATGCCCCTCTGCAATATGATTGGCGGCTGCATAGAGGCCGGACACACCCAACTGCATCCATGTGTGAATTCCAGGAGTTGCAGATGAAACGAGATGACCATTCAAAATATGTATCACCATCCATCCATCCATCCATCTTCTACCGTTTATCCGAGGTCGGGTCGCGGGGGCAGTAGCTTCAGCAGGGACGCCCAGACTTCCCTTTCCCCAGCCACTTCATCCATCTCTTCCGGGGGGATCAGGAGGTGTTCCCTGGCCAGCCGAAGGATGTAAACTTTCCAGCGTGTCCTGGGTCGTCCCCGGGGTCTCCTCCCGGTGGGACGTGCCCGGAACACCTCACCAGGGAGGCGTCCGGGAGGCATCCTAATCAGATGCTCGAGCCACCTCATCTGGTTCCTCTCGATGTGAAGGAGTAATGGCTCTAATCTGAGATCCTCCCGGATGACCGAGTTTCTCACCCTATCTCTAAGGGAGAGCCCGGACACCCTGCGGAGGAAACTCATTTCGGCCGCTTGTATCCGGGATCTCGTTCTTTCGGTCACGACCCACAGCTTATGACCATAGGTGAGTGTAGGAACATAGATCGACCGATAAATCGAGAGCTTCGTCTTTCAGCTTAGCTCTTTCTTTACCACAACGGATCGATACAAAGTCCGCATCACTGCAGACGCTGCACCGATCCGCCTGTCGATCTCCCGTTCCATTCTTCCCTCACACGTGAACAAGACCCCAAGATACTTGAACTCCTCCACTTGGGGAAGGATCTCATCCCCGACCTGGAGAGGGCACGCCACCCTTTTCCGACTGAGGACCATGGTCTCAGATTTGGAGGTGCTGATTCTCATCCCAGCCGCTTCACACTCGGCTGCGAACTGCTCCAATGAGAGTTGGAGGTCACGGCTTGACAAAGCCAACAGAACCACATCATTTGCAAAAAGCAGAGATGCAATACTGAGGCCACCAAACCGGACCCCCTCTACGCCTCGGCTGCGCCTAGAAATTCTGTCCATGAAAGTTATGAACAGAATCGGTGACAAAGGGCAGCCTTGGCGGAGTCAAACCCTCACCGGAAACGAGTCCGACTTACTGCCGGATATGCGGACCAAACTCTGACTCCGGTCGTACAGGGACCGAACAGCCCGTATCAGGGGGATCAGTACCCCATACTCCCGAAGCACCCCCCACAGGACCATCCGAGGGACACGGTCGAACGCCTTCTCCAAGTCCACAAAACACATGTAGACTGGTTGGGCGAACTCCCATGCACCCTCGAGGACCCTGCCAAGGGTGTAGAGCTGGTCCACTGTTCCACGGCCAGGAAACCACACTGCTCCTCCTCAATCTGGGATTCAACTTCCCGACGGACCCTCCTCTCCAGCACCCCTGAATATTCCTTACCAGGGAGGCTGAGGAGTGTGATCCCCCTGTAGTTGGAACACACCCTTTGGTCCCCCTTCTTAAAAAGGGGGACCACCACCCCAGTCTGCCAATCCAGAGGCACTGTCCCCGATGTCCACGCGATGTTGCAGAGGCGTGTCAACCAGGACAGCTCTACAACATCCAGAGCCTTGAGGAACTCCGGGCGAATCTCTTCCACCCCTGGGGCCTTGCTACAACCCCAGAGATAGGAGAACCCGCCTCAGAGAACAAAGACTCTGCTCTCTCATGGGAAGGCGTGTCGGTGGACTTGAGGAGGTCTTTGAAGTATTCTCCCCACCGGCTCACAACGTCCCGAGTCGAGGTCAGCAGCGCCCCATCCCCACTATACACAGTGTTGATGGTGCACTGCTTTCCCCTCCTGAGACGTCGGATGGTGGACCAGAATTTCCTCGAAGCTGTCCGGAAGTCTTTCTCCATGGCCTCACCGAACTCCTCCCATGCCGTGTTTTTGCTTCAGTGACCACCAACGCTGCATTCTGCTTGGGCAACCGGTACCTATCAACTGCCTCAGGAGTCCCACAGGCCAAAAAGGCCCGATAGGACTTCTTCTTCAGCTTGACGGCATCCCTTACCATTGGTGTCCACCAACGGGTTCGGGGATTGCCGCCATGACAGGCACCGGCCACCTTACGGCCACAGCTCTGGTCGGCCGCCTCAGCAATGGGAACATCGTCCACTCGGACTCGATGTCCCCCGCCTCCCCCGGAACATGAGCAAAGTTCTGTCGGAGGTGGGTGTTGAAACTCCTTCTGACAGGGGATTCCGCCAGACGTTCCCAGCAGACCCTCACAATACGTTTGGGCCTGCCACGTCGGACCGGCATCTTCCCCCACCATCGGAGCCAACTCATCACCAGGTGGTGATCAGTTGACAGCTCCGCGCCTCTCTTTACCCGAGTGTCCAAGACATGTCTTGTAGCTTAGTATGTTATGTCTTGTAACTTAGATACCTCCTTATTTCAAATAAATACAGGAGCGACGGGAGAGATTGTTTAGAGCGTGATGGGAGGCTGTAATCTGAACAATCTCCCATACGTCCTCCTCATGAACAAAAGAAACCAGCGGCTTCATTCCTATTTGTGTCTATTTTTATAGGTGTTGGGCGAGATAGATCCAACAATAGGTTTGGGCCTGCCACGTCGGACCGGCATCTTCCCCACCATCGAAGCCAACTCACCACCAGGTGGTGATCAGTTGACAGCCCCATACGTCCTCCTCATGAACAAAAGAAACCAGCGGCTTCATTCCTTGTTGTGTTTATTTTTATAGGTGTTGGGCGAGATAGATCCAACAATAGGTTTGGGCCTGCCACGTCGGACCGGCATCTTCCCCACCATCGAAGCCAACTCACCACCAGGTGGTGATCAGTTGACAGCTCTGCCCCTCTCTTCACCCGAGTGTTCAAGACATGCGGCCGCAAGTCCGATGACACGACCACAAAGTCGATCATCGAACTGCGACCTAGGGTGTCCTGGTGCCAAGTGCACATGTGGACACCCTTATGCTTGAACATGGTGTTCGTTATGGACAATCCATGACGAGCACAGAAGTCCAATAAGAGAACACCGCTCGGGTTCTGATCGGGGGGGCCGTTCCTCCCAATCACACCCTTCCAGGTCTCACTGTCATTGCCCACGTGAGCATTGAAGTCCCCCAGCAGAACGATGGAGTCCCCAGCGGGAGCGCTCTCCAGCACCCCCTCCAAGGACTCCAAAAAGGGTGGGTACTCTGAACTGGTGTTTGGTGCATAGGCACAAACAACAGTCAGGACCCGTCCCCTCACCCGAAGGTGGAAGGAGGCTACCCTCTCGTCCACCGGGGTGAACCCCAACATACAGGCGCCGAGCCGGGGAGCAATAAGTATACCCACACCTGCTCGGCGCCTCTCACCGTGGGCAACTCCAGAGTGGAAGAGAGTCCAACCCCTCTCAAGAGGACTGGTACCAGAGCCCAAGCTGTGCGTGGAGGCGAGTCCGACTATATCTAGTTGGAACTTCTCAACCTCACACACCAGCTCGGGCTCCTTCCCTGCCAGAGAGGTGACATTCCATGTCCCTAGAGTCAGCTTCTGTAGCCGGGGATCGGATCGCCAAGGTCCCCGCCTTCGGCTACCGCCCAGCTCGCATTGCACCCGACCCCTATGGCCCATGGGAAGGGGGACCCACGTTATCCTTTTAGGCTGTACCCGGCCGGGCCCCATCGGTGCAGGCCCGGCCACCAGGCGGTCTCCTTCGAGCCCCAACTCCAGACTTGGCTCCAGAGGGGGGCCCCGGTGACCCGCGTCTGGGCAAGGGAAACCTGAGTCCATAATTTATTTTCTTCATACGGGGTCTTTGAGCCGTGCTTTGTCTGGTCCCTCACCTAGGACCTGTTTGCCATGGGTGACCGTGCCAGGGGCATAAAGCCCCAGACAACTTAGCTCCTAGGATCATTGGGACACACAAACCCCTCCACCACGATAAGGTGACGGCTCAAGGAGCGAATTGTTATGGTTAGGATTGTTATGGGATTTTGTGGGGTTCATAATAACACCGCCCCACTGAAGTCAGATATTGCGGTTCCAGCGCAGATGCAGTAGAGCTTGTCCTACCTGAAAGCAGCAGCCAATAATATTGCAGCAGCATGTGTCCTGGAGCCAATCATATTGCAGTGGGCTGTGTCTGCCCTACCCAGCCAGGGGTGGGGTACACTCTGAACTAGTCACCAGCCACTTGCAGGGCACATAAAGGCAAACAACCACACTCACATTTAAACCTATGAACACTTTAGAGTCTTGAAGTAACCTCAGAAACATGGTTTTGAAATGTGTGAGGAAGCCAGAGTACCCGGAGAAAACCTACACAAGCTTCACACAGGAAGACCTTAGCCTAGACTTAAACTGCCAACTTCAGAACTGTGAGGCTGATGTGCTAAACACTCGACCTCTGCAGAATTAATTACAACCAGTTCATAGCCAAATAAGAAAATTACTTGAAGCAACCAAGAAGTCAAATATTTAAGAGCATTACAAAAGCAACTGTGCATCATGATGAAGCAGATTACAGCCAGACCCAAATAAAATCTATAGCAAAGTGAATGTTTCACAGCCATGGGGATCTGGTCTGCTCTTATCTTCATTATCTGTCTTTAAAATCTGGTGTCTATTAAATGCCACTCAGACCCCAGAAACACTGCACAAGGCTTATTTTCATTGAGTTTTGTAACTGTAAGTTAATATTCATTTTAACCGGAAAGTTTATTCTTTAATTACTTTGAGTTAGAACTTGAAAGAAAGTATGAAAAAACTGGTTGAACCTTTTGAAGAAAGGCTGTGAGCTTTTGTGAAATCATCAGCAAATTTATGACATTACATCACCGGGGGGCGCATCGACAAGCATGCAGAATGCATGAGAGGAAAACACAAGCACAAGCAGGAAAGAAAAATCGGAGCCAGAAAGAAAACCCAATTGATTCAGTGTTGCTGCAAACGTGGGAGTATATTCGCCAGGAGACCCAGACTAGCAAGAATATGTTTTCCCTATTTACCAACAGATTTCTTCTACATTTGCCAGAGGAGGCAGAGTAGTTAGTGTAAGCTATTCAAAGAGGGAATTGCTGTTAGTGTTTCACTTTTGTGTTAACATTATTATCATTTTTGAGCTACTACTTTGCCATGCACACCTCTCAGATTATGCATCAAGCAGCTGCTGACCCACGTTTATAGCTTGCTGCTAAAGGTTGATGGTCAATTCTTGAGGCCAGAATTCATCTGGTGATCGCGTGTCGCTCAGCCTCATCCACACGTTGTGACACTTTTTGTTAGTGATTCGCAGAGTCACACAGCCAAGAGGGTTTTAAAATAACTTGGTAGACATATGGATATACTGGAATTAGTAATTGGCTGTGAGCTCTCTCATTTCTAACTCTTTTTCTTTCCTCACGTAACTCATCCTGTTTTGAGATTGTGGCAATGTCTCATCCAAATCAGCGACCCCTCACCCTACCCCCCTCTACTGCACGGTGTGTGAATGCATCTAGGACTGGAACTTAGCGACGCAACACGGCGTTCCATCGTCGCGCTCTTGCAGAACATACACAATGAATGGGTTCGTAGACAGTGCGCCGCCCTGCTAAGTGCAGTATGAAAAAGCCTTTATGGACAAGTGTACACACACGTACACACACACACACACACACACACACACACACGCACACACAAACACACACACACAATCTTGACCGCTGCTGAACCCCTGAGACTGACTCACCGAACACCTGAAGTTCGATTGAACCAAGGTTAAGAACCACTGCCCTGTATCCTTATTTTGTCGTCTTGGGAGTTTGTGATTGATGAATGCTAATGGTCCTATTGGTCATGCTCATAACATTTTGATCTAGACTGTGTTCTTGTTTGGCACTCACTTTGCCACAGTTTTTGAGAGAATCCATTTCTAACAAAGCCTCAGTGGCGCTCCAGTATTGTGCATATCACATTGCACCTTGTCACTGTCGTTCCTTAGACTGCAATTAAATCAGCTCTAAAAATTCTGTAATTATACTGTATGTCTTCCTGTATATAATTTGTCACAGGGGTTAAATTTTTAACACTGTAAACCCATCAGTTGCTTTAAGATAACTCAAGACCCCTTTTTAAATATACAACATTCTTAATTCACTGCCACTGAAAGCTTTTAACTGGGAAGGCTGGCAGTGAATGAGTAAATTTAACTAAACTTTATTGTGACATATACCTTTATATTGTCAAAACTAGTAATCCCTTTGAGATATTACAAGTGAGAGTCACTTTCATGAAACCAGCAGCAGTTGTAAAACTATTGATAGCGAGTGACAACCAGTTTGATCCATCCTTGTCCATCATGCATCTTCCTTCTTTTAGTAGCTTTTAGTAAGACACGGAAGCAGTTTGAATCTGTAATAATGACCTGTGACACAAATGAAAGTCCCTCACGAAATTGAACTTCAGGCATTTTCTGAAAACACTCATTCATTCTCTACATCTGGAACAACTGTGCAACACATGAACAAACTGCTAGGTTGGCTGTTGGATATGTTGCCATAATCACAAGGAACTCAAAGGAGAGGAAAGCAGCAAGAGAACAAGTGGAAAGTGGAATGTAAACAGGACTGACAGATGAAACCAAGGAGGTCTTCTGAAAAGCTTCATGACCCCTGCTAACAGGCCCAGATTACAAGGGAAGGAGATTTCTTCTCTAGGGGCAAAATTGCACTGCTCTCGCTGTGTCCTTACAGTATATCAAAGTCACATCTGAGACATCCTCTGCTTGTTTTCCTGCCTGACATTGTGACCTATGGGTTCATGGGCTGCTGGGCTCATTCATGATGTGTAAGTAATGTTCAAACAGCATTTATTTTTGCAAAGTCAATTTCCAAGCTTAACTCACTTGGCCTTCCAAAGAGGAAGCACCAGGGGACTTGAGTCAGAGTACTGAGTAAAGCGAACTATTTGCCAAGATGAAAATGAGAGACAGCTTATAATGCGGTATTGAAGAAAAGCAAACCCCCAAATGAAAATAAAATTAATGCAATGAAATAAAAAAAAACAAAAGTCTGTCATCTTGTTGTGTTGTTCAGTGTTTGGTGAACACTACTTGCCTACAAACTTGCACGCAATTACATTTTATTTTTTGAAAGTAAGAATTTTGTAGTCTACGGGTGTCATGATCATGCAACAGTTCGTGCATTAAAACCATGCACCCAGCACCTAATTATATTTTTTTAATGTAAATATTGAACAATATTTTTCAACATTCATGATAAAACCTAACTTATCTGAGCTGACTGAGAAGGGTAAAATAAAATGAATACTTGTCACACTGTTGTAGCAGACATGCTCCCCGCATCCTGAGGTGACACAGTGACTCCCCCCCACGGCTTGCATTCTTCCAAGGGGCCCTGCTGTGAGACTACCACAAGAAGACTCCTACTGGACCCTAAAGTAACTAGCAGGTCCCCTCGAAATCTTGGCTTATAGTCAGTAAAGAGTCCTTGTCTTCGTTTGAACTGACAGCAATCCCAAAGGAACTGATAGACGATGGAATGCAAATACAGCGACAAACTATTTGCTTAATATTCAAATGTGCATGCAAGGCGCCACCCGCTGGTGTTGAGAGGGACTGCAAAGCCGACCCGTGAACTCGCATTTTATGTTTAACCAAAGAAAAATTTCCGTTTTGATATTTTACCAACTCTGCCGAATTATTCCAACTGTACGCTTTGATGTCTGTCAGTGTGCCAACTTTACAAATGCAGCTGTGAGATTTTAAGAACTGTTTGTCTTGATTTGACTCCAAGCAGCATGAAATGTGATTTGAACCATAAGCAGTTAATTTGTCAAGACTAAAGTATAAACAGCCAAGTCTATATGCTTGACCTGTGAGTAGAGAGTACAAAGTTGGGATATATTATATTAATATATGATTTTAAACCCATTTTATGGGTCAGAATTGTAGAGTAGATTCAAGCTGATGGGTGTGGTCTTGTCTGGTCCTTGGTAGTCTTCGACACGCATTTAACTCCTGACTCCCGCCTTCTTGCTTTCTCTTGCGTTTTTTCTCTTTTGGTGTCCCGGCTGGCTAACCTCGCCAGCCACGGGCTGGCCTCGGCCACCCCTCTCCTTTCTTTGTTAGGGCACGCGGCTCGATAACCGCGGGCCTTGGGGATGGAGACTCGGCTTCCCAGCCTCTCCGTGGGCCACCGCTAGGTGATCAGAGCAGCTGCTACTAAAGTACCAGGTATGCTTCCAGCCAAGCGTGATCGCTCTGAAATTGCTCGCGAGTCCCTGAAAAGGAAGGAAGCAAGACGGTCATATTCTCCCAACGAGGTATGACGAACAACAATTTGTCTGCTTCTGCCTCTTTTGTTTTTGTTTCATTTTTCTGCATCCTTTTCTCATTCGACCAAACCTGTCTCCGTGCTTCCCGAGACAACTGAGACAGGCCAACTGAGACAGGCCATCCCATCTACGTTTGTGAGTAACACTCCAGTCGTTGCCAGACTGTACAATATTAGGGCCTAATAATTTTGGGGAAATTACTAGCTTCACAAAAAATCCCAGGTTTGTCCTCTCGCTCTCCCGTCCGGACTGGACGCGTTAAACGCTTGCGTTTTCAGCTTTAGTCCAACACACGATGTTCTACTTCCCTTTTCGTATGCCTATTTACCTTCTTTTTACCATTATTCGTGTTATTTTCTTTCTTTAGTTAGACCCCTTTGTGTGTTTACCTCTTGCAGATGTCATTAAATAGACCAAAAATTCCACTCTTGTTTGTGCTTTGTGTGTGTTCTGAGTTTAAGTAAGCCTCTGTCATCTAGAACTCGTATATCATAAAATGTAGCAACCTTCAGATTACGAGACTGATAAAAAGCTTTCTCGTCACTTTCTCTAAATTTTACACATATAAAAGGTGACGTGGTGCCTCTTTACCAGACAAGTTAGTTTGATTTTAACTTTAAAACGTAAATCGGGCTAACCCAGAAGTGGACGCAGGCGTTTACCTTCCTTCGTATCTTTTTCCAAATGAATTACATATTCATTTCGACCAATATACGCTACACTGTCATGATGATGTTTATGTCATGATCCAAGATCCTTCATCCTGTTTAATGCTTTAATTTTGTTGACACATCCGATCATTCACGCCTACTTGACACTTCATTAGCAGTTATGGTCTTCAACCTCATTCTTATTTAATTAATTTATTTATCTGCCATCTCTTAAGTGCTCAATTGTATCCTGCAGTTTGCAGTACTCTCCAGCTAATCTGTTTTGGATCTAAACTTCTTATCTGGATCTTGTTCTGCCTCTTTCCATTCTGACATTTGATGCTTTTCTGATTGTGAAACCTGCACCACTGTTTGGATTTTGCTCTCCGGATTCATTCGGATCTGTTGCGACTCACGGATTGGGCTTGAACTGTAACTTGACTGTGGATTAGGAAATTTGATTCTGGATTTGTCAGCCAGGTCACAGTGCCAATTCACAGTAGCAGTTGTCTCAAAGCACTTGACATATGGAGCATGTATAAAACCATGCTCCTCACCAGGGAAGTGTGCAGGGGGAGGGGGTCTATGGGTTGCTATGGCACCTGCCCCTTTTCCTCTTGATGCCCAAACCTCCCATTTGTCAAAAAAAAAAAAAAAAAAAAAATTAAATTAAATTGCATGTGGTTTTATGTGAAAGCCTGTCTGTGGCCTTTCAATGCTAAAATGTTATATAACTCTGCCCAAAAATGCTTTCAGTCCCTATTTAACATGTTGTTATGTGACTTCGTGTGTTGTTCTTGAACCTGTTACCAATGGCGCACACACAAGCAGTTACAGTACTAATATACACGATGACGATGGTCATGGTGGTAGAGAAACAGAGCTGATATAATCTTTAACAAACAAGTCATGTAAATTGAGTCAAACTGTTGATAAGGAAGACACTTTATGACAAATTAATGGATAACGTAACCGTGAATGGATCATGTGGCTTGTGGAGTGAGTCGGTCATTAGGGTGAAAAGTCCACCAACTGGGAGGCGTCTATGTGGTCCAGCCCTTTAAAATAAAATATTTGGAGTATTTTGATAGATTATGTGTCATAAAGACAAAAAAAAGTCCTAAACTCAGGCTGATATTATTACCTAGCCTACATACCTGACTTGCTATACCTATTTTAAGGAAGAAGAAACATTCCTCAATTTGTGCTTATAATTTGTGATCACTGATTTGCACAAAAATGGAAAAAATCTAGACTATACTCGTTGTTTCTTTTAGTTTCTTGTTAATTTTTCATGTCTGGTGAAACTAAAAGTGCATTTGTTTGGACAAATATAATGATAGCATCAAAAATAGCTTGAAGGAGTTTAATTTAAGAGCTGATATCGTTTTCTTGATAATAAATAAAAAATCACTTGGATTTGTTGCTGTATATTTTGTCATGTTAATTGTATTCTTCAGGTAATATAGCTTCAGTGGTACCAGACATTAAAATAAATGAGAAATTGAAGAAACAAAGGGTTGTCTAATATTTTTGTAAATATTGCTTTTATGGCCAAAATAGTATGCACACAAAATACTAATTTGTTGGTTCTCATAATCAGTTTTGACTTCTGGGTAAGCAAATGACACAAAGCCTGCAATGCAAGATTTTTCTGAATTTCTTTGATGTTCATTTCTAGCCTAAAAGAAAATTCAATCTTACTAGTGTATCCCTGTCCACTGTCTTTAGCCAATCTCTACCTTAACGTTTCCAAAGAAGGATCTCTCGATTTGCTTACCCAACTGTCCAGTAAGGAGCTACAAATTTGTATTGCATGGCCACAAATGTGCATTTTCTGCTCACATTATATTTACATAGTTTTTACAATTAAAAAGAAAAAATCCATGTGCCGACTTTTTACTTCGAGCATCTGCCCCTTGAAAGCTCTCTGCATGCCCCTGCTCACCACACATTGAGACCAAATGAACCCCGCATGAGCCGGAAGGCAGCACTAGGTGACGGAGAAAAAGGAAACTCCCTTTTAAGGCCCAGTCCTCACATTAAGACGGGCTGTTTTTGTCCCGATTTTGCCCCTTTCCGACCAAGGATGTCAAATGTCAGACTAATTTATGTCTTCTAAGATTATCCGATAAGATTATCCTCAGATCTGAGGTGTGTTAAGAGTGAATTTGTTCCAATTATAGGCTCTGAAACGGGTTTGGGGCCGACAAGCTTCAATATTGAACGTGTTCAATATTACGACTGAAACTATTTACAGTATGTGTATTTGGAAAGACGGTGCCTCCCAAGTCATGACGCCGTGAACTGTGATGTGAAACAAAATGTGGCCAATCAAATAAGTGCCCTGACATAGGAACAAGGAAAGGACCGTAAATAAAACAAATGTCTTACCCAATGTCTTTTTGTTTTTTGTATGAAAGGGGGTTCCCCAGACGCAAAGAAGTATTTTCCAAAGTAAGTCATTTTTTTAAATATTATTTAGTTTTTTTACGACCGCCATTTTTACAACGCTCTTCGCGATTGTCTCTCGCAACCTTTGGATACACTCGGCAAACATCAGCGCACATCCAGAAGAGATTCTTCGTTTTCGATTTTGTTAGATCACGTGTGATCAGACGTGATTTCTGCCTCGGACGATTTATCATAATCAGAGGTGGAACAGAATCTTTAAATGTGTGGTGTTGTGAGTTGAAATTATTCGCACACACCACACACAATATGACTGAAACTGTTTTATCCCTGATTTTTTTTTATCAGAATCAGAATCATCTTTATTTGCCAAGTATGTCCAAAACACACAAGGAATTTGTCTCCGGTAGTTGGAGCCGCTCTAGTACAACAAACAGTCAATTTACAGAACACTTTGGGGACATAAAGACATTGACAAAAAACAATTGTGCAAAAAGATGCAGAGTCCTCTAGCACTTAGAGCAGTTCGAACGACTAATATTGCAATAGTCCGGTGCAATGACCATTGTGCAAAGGGCGCTGAGACTTCAAGGAGTGTATGCGGTTTAAAGTGACGAGTAGTGCGATCATCTGGGACAATGTCGGTTGTGCAAATGTTACAGATACTCCTCAATCAGTGTGCAAATGGAGCAGATGCTACTCTGGCATGAGTGGCCAGTATATGCAAATAGTGCAGCATGGCGAGACAACTACAGTGAGTGCACAAGTAATAAATAATTGGCCCCACAGAAATGTGACAACGAACTCAAGTCAAAAAATTGCCAGCTTGTTGTAATGGAATTATAGGTTAGGTGTTTAAGAAGTTGATCGCAAGAGGGAAGAAGCTGTTGGAATGTCTACTAGTTCTAGTTTGCGTTGATCGGTAGCGCCTACCTGAGGGAAGGAGCTGGAAGAGCTGGTGACCGGGGTGCAGACGGTCCGAGAGGATTTTGCACGCCCTTGTCTTAGTTCTGGCAGCGTGCAAGTCCTCAATGGTGGGTAGGGGGTGATGATGGTGTTGAACGCTGAGCTGAAGTCCACGAACAGGATCCTCGCGTAGGTCCCTGCACTGTCGAGGTGTTCTAGGATGAAGTGCAGTCCCATGTTGACTGCATCATCCGCAGACCTGTTCGCTTGGTAGGCAAACTGCAGGGGGTCCAGCAGGGGACCTGTGACACTCTTGAGGTGGTCCAGCACGAGACGTTCAAAGGACTTCATGACCACAGATGTCAAAGCGACAGGCCTGTAGTCATTCAGACTAGAGATTGCAGGTTTCTTGGGGACTGGAATGATGGTGGAGCGTTTGAAGCAGGATGGAACTTCGCACATTTCCAAAGATCTGTTAAAGATCTGAGTGAAGACTGGAGCGAGCTGGTCCGCGCAGACTTTGAGGCAGGATGGGGACACATGGTCCGGTCCTGTTGCTTTGTTAATCTTCTGTTGTTTGAAGATGCGTCTCACATCCTGTTCATGGATGGTTAACGCAGAAGTCAGAGGTGTGGTTGTGGTCGCGGGTGCGGCCGGGTGGGTGTGTGGAGTGAAACTGTCCTTTTCAAATCTGCAATAGAAGGTATTCAAGTCGTTGGCTAGTGTGCTATTGTTCTCAGCTTGGGGGGATCGTCGCTTGTAATTAGTCAGCGATTGGAATGCACGCCAGACTGATTTCGAGTCGTTCGCGCTAAACTGTTTTTCCAACTTTGCTGCATAGATCCTCTTTGCAATGTTAATTTCTTTAGTAAGCTGGTTTCTAGCTCGATTATACAGGGCCCTGTCCCCGCTCTGATATGCATCTTCCTTAGCTTGGCGAAGCTGCTTAAGTTTAGCAGTGAACCACGGCTTGTTGTTGTTGAATGTCCGAAATGATTTTGTTGGTACACAAACCTCTTCACAGAAACTGATATAGGATGTGACAGTGTCCGTATATTCATCCAGGCTGCCAGCTGAATTTTCAAAGACACTCCAGTCTGTGCAGTCTAAACAGCTTTGAAGTTCCATCTTTGCTTCATTGGTCCACTTTTTGACTGTTTTCACTGTAGGCTTCGCACATTTAAGTACTTGCTTGTACGTCGGTATTAAGTGAATTAAGCAGTGATCAGACGAGCCCAGGGCTGCACGAGGTATAGCACGGTATGCGTTTTTTACCGTAGTGTAGCAGTGGTCTAAAGTATTATTTTCCCTGGTAGGACAGTCGATGTGCTGCTTGTATTTCGGGAGTTCGTGGTTTTATCTTCATGTGTGTGCTGTGTAGCAGACGGTATTGGACTGGACCCAAAAGTAGACAGAGGCGGAGGAAGTAGTTGAGAATGGTTTATTTGGTGATAGCTCAGGTGTATTTCCAAGGTGCGATGGTAGTCCATAGGAGCAAGGAGCATGCAGGAAGGGGGAGCGTGAACAGGTGGGAGAGCTTGATGGCATGGTTGGAGCAGGCGACGGAGCGGGAGACACGGGAGGACACTGGAGGTGGAGGAGATCACAAGAGGATAAGTACATAAGCGGGTCACCAAGTAATCTTTTCAAACACAAGAGTAGAAATTAGAGAGTCGGCCTGTGTACCACGGATGAGCACGAATACTCTGGTGCTGGATCCCTGGATCTGGCAGGCTTATATGCAGGCTGTTATGAGTGCTGATTGAAATCAGGTGCGCGGACAAGGAGGTGATGATTGCTGGAGAGAGAGGGAAAAGCAAGGCACAAAGCGCCACCCAAGCTCTAGAGGAATGACAGGGCACAGATCATGACAAAAAAAAATATTATAAAATTAGAAAAATCCTTGTGCGTGTACAAGGCGAAACATCAAACAAAAGGGAGACTACTTATGTCGTTTGCCTCCTTACTCACCTGCATACCAAAGATCTAATTTCAGATTGTCATCCATTTTTCTTCACCAATCTCCAATTGATTCTTTTCTGGTTCTTATCAATTTTATAATTTTCTTAATGTGCTCCTCAAACAACACTGCTGCAACCTAAACTCTGAAAAAAAGACCTTCTAAGCCAGATACGTCGTATGTCAAACTCAGGCTCGTGGGCCAAATCCGGCACGCAATGTAATAAAATTTGGCCCGCGAGAACATATCAAATGAGTAATAGAGCAGGCCCGCCAGTATATTGCGCATGCACTGCTAATACTACAAATCCCAGAATGGTTTGCTAGTGTGTTGGTGCGTCAGTTAAGACAGGCAAGTGCCCCCTCCATTTCTGTTGCAGTCATTAGCAACTATGCGACCAGTGTCCTCGGGCAGATTTATACCTCCCCTTCCCAAAAATTGTCAAATGAAAGATGTAAAAGGGGAGCTTTCAAGACAGGGGGGAGGCAGGTTATCAGATCACGACAGATTTTAGATTTCAGATCTACATATTTTATCTATTTAAATAAGAAACAAATACCACAGATGTATCTTTTATTGTACATTTGAGTTCTATGCGGTACAATTTATTTATTTTTGCCCACTGTTAATTTGAGTTTGACACCCCTGTTCAAGGCCCGCTCTACATTTCGTCGCACATTTGGATCCACTTTGGTATAGCTGAGCATGACACTAAAACCTGACTGCTGACCTCCTCAGATGGGAGAAACTGGGTTAAAAATTGGACAGATTAACTTTGTGAGGTCCCCACTTAAGTCTTCTGATCTAACACACATCCTGCTAAAATTACGACATTATTGGTGTTTTATCACAAAACCCCAGTCAAGTTCCCAAAATCAGGTGGGATTGGCTTCAACTCACACTGAGCGGACTGCATGGTATCCTGCTAATCTTACATGAGAACACTTGGAAAAAAGGAGCAATTGGTCAGGCCTTGACTTGTCTAATGAGACAAGGTTGCTGGGGCGAGGTGTCACTCCAGACGAATGATGAATCTTGTGCAGCATCACTGCCCTACATGCCTGCCTTTACCATAAAATGCAAAACTATGTCAGAGGAGAATCACACTTACTCCTAAATGATTTTAAAGTGTCTGCTGCACATCATGAGGCTCATCTTTTCGACATTATGTTGGCTCAGGATGAAGAAATACAGTAGTTTGTAAATGATTGCAAATACTTTTCCAGTACATTTCATGCCTAAGTGCCCGTTGGAGAATAATTTCAACATAAGCAGTGAAACCATTTATAAGATGTCCAATAGTACGCTTATGCTTCTTTCTGGAAAGGATCACACACATACAGTACTTCTACACACAGTTTTATCTCCAAACCTTTCGATATTTTAAGGTATATTAAAAGCCATGCAAATGTGGCAAGAAAGAGGACGAAGCCATCTCTTTGAGACAAACCACACGTACTGTTAGGTTACCCTGGAATACCTCACCTCAAAAAACTATGACAAGCAGAATGACTGAATTGTTTTCATGCTCTGTGTTTTTTTAATTTATTTTTTTAATTGCAGTAATGATGCAATTACCATTGCATAATAAAATATGATTTCTTCCATGTGAAAGTTCTTGGCAGTTCAGTCATTTAAAAAAAAAAAAAATCATCCATATGATTTCTAACACAGAAAGAAATCAGATTTTTTGGGGGGCTGTTTTTAAATGCAGCCACTATATATACTACCCCAATTCCAATGAAGTTGGGACGTTGTGTTAAACCTAAATAAAAACAGAATACAACGATTTGCAAATTTGCTAATCATGTTCAACCTATATTTAATTGAATACACTACAAACAGGCGGCACGGTGACCGACTGGTTAGAGCGTCTGCCTCACAGTTCTGAGGACCTGGGTTCAATCCCCGGCCCTGCCTGCGTGGTTTTTCTCCGGGCACTCCGGTTTCCTCCCACATCCTAAAACATGCATGCTAGGTTAATTATGTGCCCTGTGATTGGCTGGCAAACAGTTCAGGGTGTAACCCGCCTCCTGCCCGATGATAGCTGGGATAGGCTCCAGCACGCCCACGACCCTAGTGAGGAGAAGCGGCTCAGAAAATGGATGGATGGATATATATACACACACACACACACATATATATATATATGGCAGCATCATGCTGTGGGTGTGTTTTTCAGATGCAGGGACAGGACGACTACTTGCAATCAAAGGAAAGATGAATCCGGCCAAGTCCAAGGATATCCTGGACGAAAACCTTCTCCAAAGTGCTCAGGAACTCAGACTGGGCCGAAGGTTTACCTTCAAACAAGACAATGACTCTAAGCACACAGCTAAAATAACGAAGGACTGGCTTCAGAACAACTCGGTGACTGTTCTTGAATGGCCCTGACTTAAACCCAATTGAGCATCTCTGGAGAGACCTGAAAATGGCTGTCCACCAACATTCACCATCCAACCAGACATAACTGGAGAGGATCTGCAAGGAGGAATGGCAGATGATCCCCAAATCCAAGTGTGAAAAACTTGTTGCATCATTCCCCAAAAGACTCATGGCTCATGGTATTAGCTCAATGACTGTTTTTCTCAATGTCTTTATGTCTCAAAATTCCTTGTGAGTTTTTTGGACATACTTGGCAAATAAAGATGATTCTGATTCTGATTCTGAAAGGGTGCGTCTACTAAATACTGAGCAAAGGGTCTGAATACTTAGGGCTGTGTGATATTTCAGTTTTTATTTTTTAATAAATGTGCATAAATTTCAACAATTCTGTGTTTTTTCTGTCAATATGGGGTGCTGTGTGTACATTAATGTGAAAAAAATCAACTTAAATGATTTTAGCAATATAAAAAGGAGTGAAAAAGTTAAGGGTGTCTGAATACTTTCCGTACCCACTGTATATATATATATATATATATATATATATATATATATATATATATATGCCCGTGACCCTAGTGAGGAGAAGCGGCTCAGAAAATGGATGGCTGGATGGATATATATATATATATATATATATATATATTTATATATATATATATACATAGTGATGGTGTTTTTAAATTTTTCAGTCGGGCTAGGCACTGAGGGCGTCTTCAATAAAACAAAACATGGCTGTTATCAGAGTGATCAATTTATTTTCTGTAGCTAAGACCTCTATCTCACTGGTCTAGAGACTAGATGGCGACCTGATGGAGACTTAAGTCTCCGTTGGTTATGGAGACGTCTCTGTGACGTCTCCTGGAGACTAGCAGGGTGGCCAAGGAGTCACAGTGAAATGGGGCCCTTTTGGCGACTCCTTTATATGCTCAATATGGAGAAAAAGCTTTACACAGCTTCATGTCACAAAGCTGCAATCAGTTGTTACCAAAATATATGTGGACATCTTTACATATGCTCACTTCAACCTCTGAAAATAGAACGATCTCCTCAGTATTTTGGATTTGTATGGACATCAAGAGTTTTTCTCTTACACAGCAAAAATATTCTAACATTTGTTTAATGTCACAAAACTGTAAGCAATCCTCACCGAAATTTATATAAATATCTCTACCAATGCCCACTTCAACCTCTGAAAATATCAGAGTGATCGCCGCAGTATTTTGGATTTTATGGTCGTCAAATGTCAAGATTTTCTCTCTTATATAGAAAAAGCTCAACATCAGTAAATCAAATCAAAACATTCATTCATTCATTCATATTCCGTACCGCTTATCCTCACTAGGGTTGCGGGCGTGCTGGAGCCTATCCCAGCTATCTTCGGGCAGGAGGCGGGGTACACATTTCCTCCAATTATATGAATCACAAAGTGCTTTATATACTGTAGTTAAAATCAATCAACTCCCACCACTCATCCACACAGATACATACATGTGCACACACACACACGCGCACACATGCACACACACACACACACACACACAGGCACATGCACATACGCATACATACACGCCCTCTGACAATATCAGAATGATTGCTTCCATAGTTTGGATTTTATGACGGTTACAGCATATTCCTCATTGGACTCATTAGAGTGCGCTCAGCCACATGGACACAGAATGCACACACAACACATACACAAGCAGAGACATGCACACACACACTAACACAAACACACTTCATTCTCCATTTATTTAAAGAATATATACTTTATATCCTGTATATAGCCTATGTCAGTGACTTTTGGGTGAATTGGTTGTCACGTTATCTCCCGGGTCCTGGAGTCGCTGTAAGTAATATGTTTGTTTCCACTAAAAAACCTCTAAACCCTCTTTTACAGTGTTTCTTCAACCTTATTCTCTGAACCAAATGCTCAGTGTCCATTCCTTGAATTGGAACCTGAAGCACTTTTTACCTAGTTAGATAAAACATCTAACTCCGGTTTCCTCCCACATCCCAAAAACATGCCTGGTAAGTTAATTGACAACTCTGAATTGCCCGTAGGTGTGAATGTGAGTGCAAATGGTTGTTTGTTTGTATGTGCACTGCAATTGGCTGGCAACCAGTTCAGGGTGTTACCCGCCTCCTGCCCGATGATAGCTGGAATAGGTTGCAGCGCGCCCGCGACCCTAGTGAGGAGAAGCAACTCAGAAAATTGATGGCTGGATGGATATAGTGAGGATAAGCGGTATGGAAAATCGATGGATGGATATTTTATAGTATATTATATGTTGTCACATCTATACAAGTAGTCAAGCAATAAGAGGGAGCTTACCATTCCCAAAAAGTTGTTTTAATAACAGTTAACTTGAAATGAGTTTATTCTTTAGTACACTGCATAATGCATTAGCTGACAAGCAAAACATTTATAGACAGAATTTTTTTTTATTTATCCACAAAACTGTACCAAAAATGTACAGGTGGTGGCACAAAAACTGAGGTACGGACTGTACACCATCAGTAACTCCAAATGTTTCAACATAAAATTAGTTACATGCATCTTAAAACAAACAGAAAAGACCATATTTTAGCAGGATTTAAGTGACTGCACACAATAAATAAGGCAGGATAAAAATAGTGGCCATCATTTGTCCTGATAAAATCCACAGTGTGCATACAGTATGCTAAATATAGACACACTGTCAGGGTCATTGCTTTTGATCATCGTCTTGATTGTAGGAACACATCAGGTCATGAGTAACAACATGAAGGGAGAAATCTCTTACAGATGTTCTCCAAGCTGTGTTTTTCTTAACTTGAATGCAGGAATGACTTGACTTGATAATGTCACTTCTTTTTGGATAGGATTTTTGGAAATGTGTTAGTTTGACTGTATGACAAATCTGTATTCTGTTTTTTTCTGTCTGTATTCCTTTTGATGATTAAAGGAGCTGCCTGTTAACATAAATTAAACTGTTAAAAGACAAAAAAAATAATGTTCAATTACAAATAGCCTGACTTTTTATTACTTTATTCGGTGACCGACAAGATTAATTTATTTTTTACTTCTCATCAAAGTTGTTGCTGCATTTTTTTTTACATTGCATCATGTTGAGAAGACACAAACTCTGTCCTACAGACAGACAAGACAGTACTGAAATTTTTGGCAAGGCACAGTTCTATGTTTACAGATGCAAAAATGAACTATCCCAAGAAAGAACACTGTCCCTACTGTGAAAGACGGAAGAGGTTCTGGGACTGCTTTGTTTAATTTTGCCCAGGGTGTCTTGAATCTGTGCAGGGTACAGTGACTTCTCAAGGCTAATCAAGGTATTCTCGAGAGAAATGTGCTGCCCAGTGTCAGAAAGCTTGGTCTCAGTCGCAGGTGATGGGTCTTGCAACAGGATAATGACCTGAAACACACAACTAATATTCACCTAAGAATGGCAAAGAGCATTCACTCAGTCATTCATTTTCCGGACCCCTTATCCTCACTAGGGTCGGGGGTGTGCTGGTGCCTAAATTATATATACCGTATTTTCACGACGATAAGGCACACTTAAAAGTCTTACATTTTCTCCAAAATGGACGCAGCGCCTTCTGTGTGCACCATTTTCCATTCCATACCATTTTCTGAGCCGCTTCTCCTCACAAGGGTCACGGGCGTGCGTGAGCCTATCCCAGCTATCATCGGGCAGGAGGCGGGGTACACCCTGAACTGGTTGCCAGCCAATCGCAGGGCACATACAAACAAACAACCATCCGCACTCACATTCGCACCTACGGACAATTTAGAGTTGTCAACTAACTACCAGGCATGTTTTTGGGATGTGGGAGGAAACCAGAGTGCCCGGAGAAAACCCACACAGGCGGGCCGGGGATTGAACCCTGGTCCTCAAAACTGTGAGGCAGACGCTCTAACCAGTTGTCCACCATGCCGCCGCACCAAGTTTCAACATCTATAAATGTTGTTGTGTGATGAGCGCTCCACTTTTTTTTTTTGACCGCTTGACTGACGGAGAATTTCCTCCTGACACGCTGCTTATACAGAGAAAAAGCGGACGTGGCAGAGGACAGCATGCGGACGTCAAGGGGGAAGGGTGTGTGAAGGAGGACACTAAAGCCACGCCCCCAGTAGGTATATAGCACTGGGGTGTGCATTGTGCAACACAACATTGCTTTGGCTAAGGACCCCCGAAAATACGAAGCACAGTTTAAACTGCAAGCTATCAGTTACGCGGAGGAACATGTGAATCGAGAAGCCGCAGCCGCAGCCGCAAGAGAATTCAAGATCAACGAATCCATGGTTTGCCTGTGGAGGAAGCAGGAAAACGAGCTTTGCCAAGTCAAGAAGACGAAGCTGAGTTTCCGCGGAAAAAAAAGACAAAGAAAACGTGGAAACAAGGCGAGGTGGCCCGAGTTGGAAGACCAACACGAGCAATGGATTAATGAGCAAAGAACAGCCGGGAGAAGCGTTTCAAGTCACCATTCGACTGAGTGCAATAACTCTGCCATGTGTAGCAAGTGAGGAAGCTTGCCATCATTCCGGGAGGCTTGACTAAGGAACTCCAACCGCTGGACATCGGTGTAAACAGGGTGTTCAAAGTGAAGTTGCGAGCAGGGTGGAAGCGATGGATAATAGATGACGAACACGGTTTTACTAAGACTAGGAGGCAGCGCCGGCGAGTTACGCCACAATTTGTGAAAGGATTCTGGATGCTTGGGCTAACGTGTCTGCTTGCACTGTTGTTCGAGCTTTCGTAAAAGCCGGCATCATTTCTGAGGAGCCGCACGGCAACGAGACTGATTCGAACCTGCCGTGCTTGATTGAGAACTTGCCCAGCTGTTCATTTCGGATACAGAAGATGAGGACTTTGATGGATTTGTGGATGAGGATGAATCAAAAAATAACACGTGTACATTGTTAAATACATTACTAAAGTACAACCAAACTCAGTTTTGCTCCCGCTGCCTTTTTAAAAACATTGTTTTAGCGTGCATGCATGCTACCGTATGTTTTAAGCTAGCGTACGTTTAACCATGTCTGCGTCCAATAATACGGTGCGCCTTATGTATGTGTTAAATGCAGAAATAGACCCCGTAACTTAGACTGCGCCTTTTAATACGGTGCACCTTTTACGTCGTGAAAATACGGTATATATTTGATCCGCGCTGAATTAAGTCTCCAATATTTACAGTATGTTTGTTTGTTAATGATGGAAAAAAACAAAATATAATAAAAAATATATAAAACCACAATACAAAAGTTATAAACTGTTGGGTATGTTATTGAGTGAAATAAGAATGTGATCCCTGACAAGTCAACCAGCATTGACTTGCACAGATTGGTTGGTGCCCATGTGGCACACACACCTATGCTCAATCAACCCATTACCGATACTCCTGATCTCAACACATCATGTGTTTAAGGCACACCCTTTTCTGTGCCTCAATTTCTTATTTTTCAATCTCTGCATAACATCATTAAGGATTAAAGCATTGATAAAAGACTGTATACCAGCATGTGACACAAATAGTTGTGTATTGGCATCGTTATTAGAAAGTGTATCAATAATTGTTTGACAGTGAAAAAACAATTTATGTACTCACCCTTTAACTAGTGGCGGATGCATGATGCGGTGATGAATGTGCAGAGGGAGGATTATTAAGTGTGCTAACAAGAGTCAAGTCTCATCACGTTAACCTGTTACTCCCCCTAAACGGAGCTTAAACTGCGGTGTACGTTTTTTTCTTTTTTTTAAAATAATGATGTCAATTTATTGTTGCTTTAGCCATATAGTACTGTACTGAGCTGATATAGGAGATGGGTGTAGTGCTTGGAAAAAAAAGAAGAACCAATTACATTTTGTTGGGATAAGGTACAAGAATGTACTTTATTGCCTAGTAAGTCATGATGTTATCATTGGAAAGGTGCACCTCCCAGAATCATAAAGGTACCTCATGTTTGTTTGTTCAACTAATGAAATTTTAAAAAAGATAAACAAACAAAAATACAATGCTATGAATTATTTTCAGTTTCATTAACAATGCAGCCCTAGTGAAGGTCTGCACTCTACTTCGTGGCATTATACTTGCATAGAGTATGACCGTAATGGAATTGCTAAAACTACAAATCTATTTGTGGCCAAAACAAAATTGCACAGTACTGCATATAATTCTGCTTTAAATTAAAACAAAAATAATAAAAAAAGTAATAACTCTCCTACGTGCATGTTCACAGTCTGGTCCTCAGAGTGTATGGAAAAAATAATAATTTGTGGCTCTCGTGTTCAGTATTGAGACTTTGAAGTTAAAGTCTCACTAGATTTGCAAACTTTTGTGTGAATAGCTGTGTATGTCAAGATATGTTGAAAAGAGCATTTATTTTGTGTGTGAATCTTGTCCAAACTTACAATTGAACAACTTTACCAGTGTTCACCATTGCAGGTTCCACTGTGTATAAAATATGTCTGCAATTTGCCTATTTTTTTCGAGGTGAAAAGAAGATTGACCTTCACTTATTAATCTCTTAAACATTAAAACGCATATGCTGAGGGCGTTGATGCCGCCCAGGAAGCTTTACGCCAAGCCGATGTGATTGATCCCTCTGGGGTTAAAACCAGTGTGCCTGCTTCCCATGTTAGCTCCCCAACCTCCTGGAGGAGCAGCTGGTTCTGTTTAGCATCGGCACTCATATATGACCCCCATCATTGAAAAAACAGTCGCTGGTTATCTCTAAACTCTTAGACTATTATTAAGTCTTATTTAAGGATATTCTACATATTCTAGCCTTCTATACCTCTTCCCCCTGGGACAATGCTTTACAGCACTAATAATAATTGGGTTATTTTGTACAGAATAGAGAAACAAACAACAGTGTTCCAATATTGCTCCTCCTGACATTGGAGATCATGCCAGCATTGATTCATTCTGTCATTCAAACTTCATCCACAACGTAAATTCTGGAAGAATTGCTACACTGCTCCTCTACCTCAGAAGCCACCTGTCTTGTGTCCTCACTGCCTTTCTGACCCCAAATGGCTTATTACTGCTGTGTTGTTGTGTACATACAGAATTTTGCAACATAATAAGACGCATTAGGAAGCTGGCAACATTCTTCATCAGCTAAAAGAGACCTATAAAGAATGTTAACCCCAGAAGCCTTTGTAGGGATTTTTAAAACAAGTGAGGCTTAGACAAAGAAGATTTACTGCTGTTACTTCACCAAAGCTCGTACATAAGCAACCAGGTCAAGTCATTTCCAACGTCAAACTCGAGCCTCCTCCCCTGAGCTACTCACATGTGAGCAGGAGATGGAGAAGAAAGATGGAGGGACTTTCCTCTCAGGATATGCAAGAAAATGAAGAGTCAGAGAATCAGATGGAGTACATTAGCAGACCAGAAAGGTAATGTGGCCAGGGGAAAATTGGCTTCTGATGATGATGACTCTAACAGGACATATCCTCAGCCACACTCTACTGCCTTATGATATTGCAAACTACTGACTAGGAGAGGCTGCAGCCCAAACTATCCTACACGAGTCATGTTGTGGTTCCTCACAGGCAGTCAAGATCATGCGTCATTCTGGTCTAACAATGTGACGCTGACCCCATTGTTTAACATATTTGAAAGTTTCCAGTCCAGTTGGGATTGGTGACAGACACAATGCAACTGTTTTTTTTTTTTTTTTTTTTTTAACAAATATGATTCAAGTTTGCCCAAGCTCCATTTCTCCTGTCTTGGAAACCTTTCAAAGTAAACATCTACTGACCTAAAAGCCCTCATTCTGCTGTCTACGACATCACGACTCAACCCACTAGGAGTCTGCAAACCACTAAATTAAATAGAAAATACTCCATCTGGCGGACTGTTGAAAGAGAATTTGTAGCATTTACATATTTAGGAAAAATGTTGCTTTTTAGATGAGCAGGCACCACATAATGTCACAACTCAATTATGCTTGTGTAGCCCATGATTAGAGTAGCTTATCTTGAAAGTAAGAAAGAACACATGCAAGAACATGTTGACTTGTTAACATGAATTCTGAAGGATTTCATGCTCCTATTTAAAAGAAAGATCCATTTCACAAAGGGAAAATTCCTTTTATGCTCTTTAGTTTTTTTGTTTTTTTTTTACAACATGCAAATATTTCAGGGCTGTCCAAAATCAAGAAATAAAAAAATGGAGAGTGGCCCGCAAATGGTCATGCAGTAAACCAAAAGGACATATTTGGGTCATATATGATTAATACAAGTGTAGTTGCTTTGTTATTGTTATACTCCCAGTAGGACATGCAGTGCAATACAAGATAATGACAGCTCTACTCTACAAAATGAAACAATTTGTATTAGCTTTTGATTGGTCTAAAGCTTTGCGCCAGGTAAAAAACAAAAGCTACCTACGGCCACGTATATAGTATCCTCAAGTAAGACTTAATATTAGTCTCGTGAAGTGCTTTTTAGTGTGGTACGAGTACCACTAGTGTTACGTAAGCTCAGTCTAGTGGTACGCAAAAGAATCACTGACTAAGTATTGTGCAATTGTATTTAACTTTTAAGTTCAACACGTTTGGATTTAATCTTTAAGAACTGTTCTTTTTTTAAAAATTAAGGTAAATGTTTTATTCAACTTGATAGGGTAGATAAAGCACTATTTACTTGTAAGTGCAGTTTATTTACCATTTACCATTTGATCTGCAATACATTCTAATGTAATTATTAATTATGTCTTTAAAGTGAACTCTGATTGCAATGACATGTTTGGTATATATGATCTCTTTCGACTTGAGTAACACAACAATAAGATACAACTTCCGATAATCATTGCCAGATTGATATATTTTTACAAATCGGAATTACAGCATAGGCCGCCATTGTTTTTTCGTCACAGTGCATTCTGGGTAGTGACGTCAAATGGGCATGTGCCCGACGCCCGGAGTTTTTAGCAGTAGCCACAGTACCAGCCACTGGCAGCGATGAACGCTGTTCAGCCATTTCAATTCGAGCCAGAGTGTGATCAAGGAAAGGAGAGTGAGGAAGACACAAGAAATGAGGATGAAGATGACGGGTGTGAAGAAACTCGAGTTGGTCATATTCAGTGGTGTATTTATAGCTACTACTAAAGGAGGCTGATCAAGGTACATGGCCAGCACTTCCTGTCTTTCTGCTCGGCTTTCGCTTGTCACACACGGCCGTTTAGGCTCCTTGTGAGGAAAGAATAAAAAGAAATAATCTGGGCTGAAGTGACGAGAACACAGCCGCGGATCATTCGGCAGATCAACTCTTCCCACCGCATCCTCCCCCTTCCGACCGCATCCTCGCACCGTTTCCTCAACTTTCTCTCTTTGGGAAAGCTATGAATGCTTACCTCCTTTGTTGCATTCCGTCCTGATTGGAAATTGCATCCAAAAGCGCCGCAGTGTGGTATTTTTAACTCTTTTCGCTGACGATAAATTGTTCACAAGTGGCTAGCTTAGCTCTGCAGAGAGCAGCCACATAACAATTTTCCAGCAGCCATTCCATGTCATCATTCCCAGAATGCGGAAAAATAATTATTATTTTTACTTATAGTTAGTAAATTATAAATATATACCACTGTATTTCATCCATCCATACATCCATTGTCTTCCACATATCCGAGGTCGGGTCGCGGGGGCAGCAGCCTCAGCAGGGAAGCCCAGACTTCCCTCTCCCCAGCCACTTCCTCTAGCTCTTCCGAGGGGATCCCAAGGCGTTCCCAGGCAAGCTGAGAGACGCAGTCTCTCCAGCGTATCCTGGGTCGTCCCCAGGCTCTTCTCCCGGTGGGACGTGCCCGGAACACCTCACCAGGGAGGTGTCCAGGAGGCATCCAAAACAGATGCCCGAGCCACCTCACCTGGTTCCTTTCAATGCGGAGGTGCAGCGGGTCTATTCTGATCGCATCCCGGATGACCATCCCAAAGCACCCCCCCCAACAGGACTCCACGAGGGACACGCTTGAACGCCTTCTCCAAGTCCACAAAACATGTGTAAACTTGTTGGGCGAACTCCCATGCACCCTCGAGGACCCTGCCGAGGGTGAAGAGCTGGTCCACTGTTCCACAGCCAGGACGAAAACCACACTGCTCCTCCTGAATCTGAAATTCAACTTCCCGGGGACCACCGCACCAGTCTGGCAATCCAGAGGCACTGTCCCCGATGTCCACGCAATGTTGCAGAGGCGTGTCAACCAGGACAGCCCCACAAATTCCAGAGCCTTTAGGAGCTCTGGGTGAGTCTCATCCACCCCCGGGGCCTTTCTACCGAGGAGCTTTTTAACCACCTCAGTGACCTCAACCCCAGAGATAGGAGAGCCTGCCTCAGAGAACCCAGACTATGCTCCCTCATGGGAAGGCGTGTCGGTGGAATTGAGGAGGTCTTCGAAGTATTCTCCCCACCGATTCACAACGTCCCGAGTCGAGGTCAGCAGCGCCCCATCCCCACTATACATAGTGTTGATGGTGCACTGCTTCCCCCTCCTGAGACACCGGATGGTGGACCAGAATTTCCTCGAAGCCGTCCGGAAGTCGTTCTCCATGGCCTCACCGAACTCCTCCCACGCCAGAGTTTTTGCCTCAGCGACCACCAAAGCTGCATTCCGCTTGGTCAGCCGGTACCCATCAGCTGCCTCAGGCGTCCCACAGTCCAAAAAGGCCTGATTGGACGACTCCTTCAACTATGACGGCATCCCTCACTGCAGGTGTCCACCAACGGGTTTGGGGATTGCCGCCACGACAGGCATCGACTACCTCACGGCCACAGCTACGGTCGACCGCCACGGCAATAGAGGGGCGGAACATGGTCCACTCGGACTCAATGTCCCCTGCCTCCCCCGAGACGTGGGTGAAGTTCTGCCAGAGGTGGGAGTTGAAACTCCTTCTGAAAGGGGATTCTGCCAGACGTTCCCAGCAGACACTCACAATAGGTGTTAAATAAATTGTAGAAGTTATCATTTATTTGCTTAGCTTGCATTAGTATTATGGACGATTTTGATGGTTCCTTGCTGACCGTGAGAGAAAGGAAGATGTCTCGCCTTCAAGAAGATGACTCAGCAGGAATCATCAGAGAGAAGGGCGCCTTGACCAAGGACGTGTTGGTCTCATGTCTTCACCTTGAAACCCTCCCCTTAGTGTGTTGTGTCTTGTAGCTTAGTATGTTATGTCTTGTAACTTAGATACCTCCTTATTTCAAATAAATACAGGAGCGACGGGAAAGATTGTTTAGAGCGTGATGGGAGGCTGTAATCTGAACAATCTCCCATACGTCCTCCTCATGAACAAAAGAAACCAGCGGCTTCATTACTTTTTGTGTCTATTTTTATAGGTGTTGGGCGAGATAGATCCAACAATAGGTTTGGGCCTGCCACGTCGGACCGGCATCTTCCCCACCATCGAAGCCAACTCACCACCAGGTGGTGATCAGTTGACAGCTCCGCCCCTCTCTTCACCCGAGTGTTCAAGACATGCGGCCGCAAGTCCGAGGACACGACCACAAAGTCGATCATCGAACGGCGACCAAGGGTGTCCTGGTGCAAGTGCACCTCTGGCCGTTCCTCTCAATCACGCCCTTTGAGGTCTCACTGTCATTGCCCACGTGAGCATTGAAGTCCCCCAGCAGAACGATGGAGTCCCCAGCGGGAGTGCTCTCCAGCACCCACTCTAAGGACTCCAAAAAGGGTGGCTACTCTGATCTGCTGTTTGGTGCATAGGCACAAATAACAGTCAGGACCCTTCCCCTACCCGAAGGCGGAGGGAGGCTACCGTCTCGTCCACCGGGGTGAACCCCAACGTCCAAGCGCCGAGCCGGGGGGGCAATAAGTATACCTACATCTGCTCGGCGCCTCCCACCGTGGGCAACTCCAGAGTGTTAAAGAGTCCAATCCCTCTCAAGAGGACTGGTACCAGAGCCCAAGCCGTGTGTGGAGGTGAGCCCGATTATATCTCGTCTGAACTTCTCAACCTCACACACCAGCTCGGGCTCCTTCCCTGCCAGAGAGGTGACATTCCACGTCCCTGGGGCCAGTTTCTGTAGCCGGGGATCGGATCACCAAGGTCCCAGGCTTCAGCCACCGCCCAGCTGCCACTGCACCTGACCCCTATGGCCCCTCCCACAGGTGGTGAGCCCATGGGAAGGGGGACCCACGTTACCCTTTTGGGCTGTTCCCGGCTGGGCCCCATGGGTGCAGGCCCGGCCACCAGGAGCTCTCCTTTGAGCCCCAACTCAAGACCTGGCTCCAGAGGGGGGCCCCGGTGACCCGTGTCCGGGCAAGGGAAACCTATATCCATTTATTTTGTTCGTCATAGGGGTTTTTGGTGCTGTGCTTTGTCTAGTCCCTCACCTAGGACCTGTTTGCCATGGGTGACCTCACCAGGGGCATGAAGCCCCAGACAACTTAGCTCCTAGGATCATTGGGACACACAAACCGCTTCACCACGATAAGGTGACGGCTCAAGGAGAGGCAATGTATTTCAGTAGTAGGTTAATTGAAGACTCTAAATTGCCCGTAGGTATGAATGTGAGCGTGAATGGTTGTTTGTTTATGTGTGCCCTGCGATTGGCTGCCGACCAGTTCAGGGTGTACCCCGCCTCTCGCCCGGAGATAGCTGGGATAGGCTCCAGCACGGCCGCAACTCTAGTGAGGATAAGCGGAATGGAAGATGAATGAATAAATGAATGTATTTCAGTAGTAGAGGTCAGTAGTTGTAAAATTTTACTTGTCATTTCAGTCGGAGCTCACTTTAAAAGAATGTCTTTGCCTGCGTTATGCTTACTGCACTATACTACTATAATATACAGTGGCAACTCAATAGAACGGACTAATCCGGACTTATCCAATGCGAGATGGTGGACTGTCGGGACAAGGAGCGAGCAGGAAGCGGGGACGTGAGTAGGTGGGGTAGCTTGACGATATGGCTGGAATGGACGGCGAGGCGGGGGCACGGAAGTATGAAGGAGTACGATTGCGGAAAGTCGAGTACTTACAAACTAATGTGCGAGAGTCAGCCTGTGTCCCACAATAGACTGTCAATACTTTGGCGATGGTTTCCTGGCTCTGGCAGGCTTTTATGCAGGCAGTGATGAGTGCTGATTGAGGACAGGTGCGTGGCCAAGGTGGTGCTGATTGCTGGGGGAGAGAGGGAGGGGGAGAGAGAGAGAGAGAGCGAAAGGCGAGGTAAAAAGCGCCACCCAAGCTCCAAAAAAGGGGACTGCAGGACACAACCATGACACACGCTTTGTCAACGGCATTTTAAGTGACAAATGGAAACTATTTTTGGGCACATTGTTCAGTCCCTACAGTCCGTTTTATATCCGTTATATCGGGGTCTGTTTTATCGAGGTTCCACTGTACCTACTTTCAACACTGGGTGGGCTGCTCTAACAAGACAGGATGAGTGAATAACAATCGGACAGCATGTACCTTCCCTATATGTCTACACTCTCTCACTTGTTTTCCACCAATCGCACATCATTATCACAACCAGGTTGGGTCGTGTGTGCTGATCTCCTCGTCCTCAAGACAGGTTCTTCTGTATGAGCCAGCACTATAAAAAAACACAAATCTATTTATTTTCAAACCACTGAAAGAGGAAATAGAATCAAACAAGAAAGCAGAAAAGCAAATGGACATCATTAGCCTACAATGAGCTCCACAGCTCCAAGTTTGATTGGAGCTATAGTGCAGAAAGAAAGAATCTTTATTGAGAGACTTAATGCCATAGTCATTTAAAATGTCTGTAATCAAACCTATTTGTTAAGATGTCTTCACCTATATCCAATTTTCCCTTACTGTCCAAGATTCTCAAAAAAGCAGTTGCCAAACAGCTGTATGATTCACATTATATTGGTTTTAAACTTATTTCTCAGATTGCATACAGTATGTAAAGGTCAGAGGGTTCCATACTTGGACCTGTACTATTCATTCTTTCCTTAGATAATATTATTAGAAAATGCTTTGTTAACCTCCACTGTTATGTAAATGACTCACAACTTTATTTATCAGTGCAAGCTGATGGAACCAATGACTTATCCAACCTTCAAGCATGCCTAAGGAATTAAGAAATTGATGACCAGCAATTTCTGACTCATTTCAGGTAAAATCAAAATTATATTTCTTACCTCCCAAAACCTAAGAAGCCACATTTGTAATGTCATAGCTGCTTTAGATTTATTTGCCTCAAGCATCACACTGAGGAACCTTGGCATCATCTTTAATCAGGAATTATCATTCAACACCCACATAGAACAAGTTTCAAGACAGCATTTATTCACTTGCGCAACATCAAAAGTGTAATTTCTTGCCACTAGCTGTTGCTGAAACATATGTGTATGCTTTTGTGAACTCAAAGCTGGATTATTGGAACACTCTCATAGCAGGTTGCTTGAGCAAGTTGATAAAAACTCTCCAGTTGATCCAAAATGCTGCAGCCCAAGTACTGACTAAAACAAAGAGAATAGATTATATTTCACCCATACTAGCTTCACTGCACCGGCTTCCTATGAAAATTAGAATTCAATTTCAAAATTCTTCTCTTTACTCATAAAGAACAGATGGTCAGGTACCATGACACCTGTAAAACTTGTGGTACCTTTTGAACCCACTATAGCAAAACACTCCCGAAGCTCTCATTTACTTGTAATTCCCCGAATGAGAGGCAGGGTCCTCTCTTATGGAGCCATCATCCAGATTTACTACCGAAGGCACTCTCACTACTCAATAGCAGACTTAAAACCTTCTTCTTTGGTTGTAGTCAGGGCTAATCTATAGTCAGGATTGACCCCAAGACCGTTACGACATCTTCTTGTTTTACTTCTGTAATGATGGATTGTCATGGGATTTTTTGTTTTTTTACAATGATGACGATAATGACGATCATGATGATATACAGTATGTTCAATATTATTATTGTTATTGTTATTATTATTAGTATTAGCAGTAGTATATTCAAGCTTACAGTATGTCTCTCTTTTGCTTTACTACTGCAAATACTGTATTACACATTCTTGTTATACTTCTGTAATAATGTGCTGTTTTATTTCTGTTATAAATGGTTATGACATTTTCTCTTTTTGTTCATTTCATATCTGTGTTAATGGACATTTAATATATTTCCTTAAGTTTACTTTTGTAAGGATGGAAAGCTCAGACATTTTCTCATTCCTTCATTTTATCACTTGCCTCTGTTTTATAGTGCTTGCTCATGAGGGCCTCCGTTTTTTGTTGCAAATTTATTGAACATGGCAAAGAAAAAGAAAAAGATAAACAAAGTATCATTGGATTCTATAAGCTATAAAATAAAATACATTCGATCCTTAAACAACAACAAATGAACTCAACATGAATCATGTTCAAAAGGGACAGGTAAGTTAATTTCTTCATGTGTGAGAAGCATGGTGGTAATATGTAAAATGCCTCAATATAACTTCTGTTGTGAATTTCCACTCTATAAATAATACTATATATATATATATATATATATATATATATATATATATATATATATATATATATATATATATACTTGAGCACAAATTATAGCCCAATAAAGATTGTTTTATTGTATGAACAAATTACAACACAAGGAAAATGCAAGGATTAGTTCAATTACACTCAGTACACAACATCAATTTCTCTGACCTGAAGGGCTAAAACACATGGGAAGCAGGAAGGCAGCATGCATAAAAGTGGAGGAGGGAAAGGGGAGAATTACGAGGAATGCTGGAATTCCTTAATGCACACGTGCGAGTCAGAAAGTGGGGACTTGTCCGAACAGTCCTTCAAAGAATCTCGGTGAAGGTTTAAACACAGTCACCATCAAACTCATCTTGCTTTAGGGCTGTTGTAAACAGTATACAAACCATACCAACGGAACACATTAAAATGGATCATGCTTTTTTTCCCCCAAAACCAGCATCTGCTTCATGACTTAGTTTGGACAACAAATACTGTATGTTCTCAAGCTTATCTGGGACAGGTTCGCTGACGAGCTGCCTCTCATATGATCAAGTAGGAAATACTGGCATATGGCCACGCATTTGTTGTCTCTCCCAATTAAAATGACACAATCTTTCTCAATAAGTATTTCAAATAGAAAACATTGTTCTTCTAGCCATTTGTGCACCGAGATTGAAAGGAAGTCTGATTTGTTAGGAGTGGATGTTGCTGATGCTAATGATGATTAAATCATTAAGAGAGAATGTGTCATGAGCCGCCCTCCACTACCATTGTTGGAGCCTGGGTGGCGCTTTGCGCCATCTCACCCTCTCTCTCTCCTCTTCACTCTCTCTCTTTCCAGCACCTTCCTCGGCCGCGCACCTGTGATCAATCAGCCCTCGTTACCACCTGCATAAAAGCCTCTCAGATCTCGGAAAGCCTCGCCAGAGTATTGAAGCTTCTCCAGCGGTACAACGGGTTCCCAATTTCCACGTAAGCTACGCAACAGCTTGAGATCTGACCTCCATCTTTTTCCTAGTCCTCAGTGTTCCCTCTGTGTCCCTCACTAAGCCAGCCGCCTGTCCTCGTCATTGCCTGCCACGCATTCTCTGCCTCAACAACCCGCCAGTGCATCTCAAGGACCATCTACATTTCCATTTTCAATAAACTGCTCATCACAACCTCTCAGCCTCCGCCTGCTCTTGAGTGCAGTCTCCATCCGTTTGTGACAGAATGTGGTGATGGTGACAAGGGTGGCGATGATGGTAGTTCTTGAAATGAAATGTAAAGTCTTGGGGCGGGAACAACGACAATGATCACGACAATCAGCTGAAAAGATAAATAACAACGTCGTTGTTTTTCAGATTACCTACATATTTTAGTGGGGACTATTTTTGTATGAATAGTGGGTTGAGGGTGCGGTAGTGACAGAGAAAATAATAGAAGTTGTTCATAATTTTTTGGAACTAAAAATGTTTTGCCGCATTTTTGCATTGCCATGTCACAACAGACTTATGGTTGGACATATTAGGATGATGAGTAGAAGTACAGCAGTAGTGATTAACAATGTGCATTGATGATTACTTGTACTCTACAATGTAGAGATCATACAAACTACAACCCCCCACACCCCCACCCCCAACCACCCTCTGCCCTGTAATGAATGTTACTATGGTTATACTGTATATTATTTCAGTGTCAGTAATGACTAGTTTTGGAAACATTGGAAACATGGAAAAGACGGGATTTTTTTTACAATATTTTGACTCACAATTACATTAGTGTTTTGTTGATCAATTCATTATGGTTGGTGATAGGGCAGGGCCATTCAGTGCCCTTGGAAGTGGGAGGTGCTCAAAGTTAAAAGGGGGCCCATGGAACAACAGTTTGAAACACGTGACAAACAGACTTTCCTATATAACTGCTAATCTACTTTGTACAGTATATGGCTGAAGTGATGTGCTTTCTCTGCCCCAATTACTTTGTGATAAGATTGTTTTTATGTTGTAATGTGAGAAACTAAACAATTAAGCACCTTCAGTAGTACAAAACAATAGTTGCAAAAATATCTCAACATTACATTCAAAATACTCCTGATCTAACATTTTCCTCACAAACACATACATTAACAATGAGACACACGATGAATAAAATCTTAATATTAGATGTTCAGCCTCACTCTCTCCAACTAGTCTAGTAATTATAACTCGTCTCACTAAATTTCAATTTAAGTTAGCTCATACTATAACACAATAACAATAACAATAAAGAGTGTCAGACAAACTTAAAGTACATATGGCAGCTACAGGACATATCAAGGCACAACTATGTGAATCATGTAACCCAGGGTAGCAAGGTCATTTTATTAATATAAATTATTATTTTGTCAAGCGGCACGATGGTCAACTAATTAGCACATCTGCCTCACAGTTCTGAGGACCGGGGTTCAAATCCCGGTCCCGCCTGTGTGGAGTTTGCATGTTCTCCCCGTGCCTGCGTGTGTTTTTTCCGGATACTCTGGTTTCCTCCCACATCCCCAAAACATGCGTGGTAAGTTAATTGAAGACTCTAAATTGCCCGTAGGTGTGAATGTGAGTGCGAAGGGTTGTTTATTTGTATGTGCCCTGCAATTGACTGGCGATTAGTTCAGGGCGTACCCCGCCTTTCGCCCAAAGATAGCTTGGATAAGCTCAGCACGCCTGTGACCCTAGTGAGGATAAGCGGTACAGAAAAAGTATGGATGGATTATTTGGCAAATTTTGTCTAAAGGTCAGAGATAAGGTTTTATAAAAAAACAAACAAACAAAAACATTGGCAAAAGGGCTACTTGGGCATCAAGCACAGAAGAGCAGGTGCTCCAGCACCCACCACCCACTATACGCCACTGCTTCATAGTAATTGTTTCTAAATGTTTATACACCATAATACCGGTCCTAATAAATCGAACTCTATTAAAAAAAATAAAAAATAATGCAGTATATGGAAAATTTAAAACATGATCCTAATCCGGAAATAAATTTTATTTATAAGGCTGTCACTGAACAGTACCAATATTATATACCTTTTTACTGGGCATCTTTTGAACTATTTGTTATGCCCATCTGAACTCTGAGGGCCTGTACAGAGATCCCAAAAAGCGATCACTAAATTCCGTGCTCACTAAAACAGACTTCAATTCAATTCAATTCAAATCCTTTATATAACCAGATTCACATCATTGAGATGAAAATCTCTTTTACAAGCGTGATCTGGCCAAGCACTGCAGCAAAAACAGAGTTACAACACTGGTAAATAACATTCCAAGAGCCAAAGAATGAACGTTCACAACAGGTTCAGACTTACAGGCAAGTTGTCAGACACAGTCTCAATGTCTGAGAGAGCTGCTTTCGTAGGCTTTTTTAAATAGTTTTGAATTCCCCTTGTGCAACTAGTCCTAGCAATTTGAAGTACTTTTGTAGGTCATTCCAGACCAAAGGACCAGCATAGTTAAATGCCTTTTTCCCTAATTTGGTTCACTTTCTGAGGAAACCAGCTGAAGGGCATCTTGGGATCGAAGGGCTTGCTGCTTCTGCTTGATACGCAAAAATGCGCTTAAATAAGAGGGTACCAGACCATTCAGAGCTTTGAGCAAGAGAGACAGAGCCATCATGTAAATATGAGTGTGGGAAGAGATGAACAATTTGCTGCAGCATAAAGAGTGCAATGATGCTCTTGATTTCCACATCTGGTTATACAGTGTAAGGCTGAATTATTACACAGTGTCCAGCTTTTTAAGGTACTGTTCAGTTGTGTGCATGTAGTGCACATCATCGTAACTATTGGGTAGATTTTGGTGCAATTTGCAACAGGTGTAAAAGACTGTCCTATTTTTATCCTTAAGGTATGTCCCATTTTTTTGTGCTAAAGGGTCCTCTGATGGTTTTCACCAGATCGATGATGGAATTGGAAGTGTTAGTGGAAGCGACAAACTAACCCTGAATACTGTACTGCGTCACAGCTTTTGAATCACACTCAGTTTGCACATTTAAAAAATGTTTGCTTGCGATGTTTGAGGCAATAACAAGTTGCATATGAGTGCAGTCTATTGTTCCGATAATTTTGTGGATGTCATCAACCATATAAAAGCCATGTTTTGTTCAATTTAATTTGTCCCAAGTGCATCGGTATTGGATTTATCTGCCCATCCAACATCGCATTTAAACTTGGGACAGCAAACTGGAAAAACTGCTCTGGGACACGCCAGCAATGATTTCCACACAGTGCTGAAACAACCAACAGACAGACAAGATTTTTGTCCAAGGTGATATGGCTTGACTGCTTCTTGTGACTGGCTCCAAGCAGCCTTTAAATCATTCGGAAGCTCCAAAATTACATTGGCAAATAAACAATATGTAATTTTTGTTAATATCATTTCAAAAATGTTTACATGAGTGGAAAACATCTGTACTCCGCGGCCGGTTGCCTCCAATCAGCAGTCATCGTTATTCACAATGGTGCCGGTTTACTCCTGCCTTTAAGACACTGTATTTAAAAGCTCAAAATCAGCCACCACAATTCATCCATCCATCCATTTTCTGAACCGCTTCTCCTCACTAGGGTCGCGGGCGTGCTGAAGCATATCCCAGCTGTCATCGGGCAGGAGGCGGGGTACACCCTGAACTGGTTTCCAGCCAATCGCAGGGCACATAGAAACAAACAACCATTCTCACTCACAGTCATGCCTACGGGCAATTTAGAGTCTCCAATTAATGCATGTTTTTGGGATGTGGGAGGAAACCGGAGTGCCCGGAGAAAACCCATGCAGGCACGGGGAGAACATGCAAACTCCACACAGGCGGGGCCGAAGATTGAACCCGGGTCCTCAGAACTGTGAGACTGACGCTCTAACCAGTCGACCACCGTGCCGCCCACCACAATTCATTTAACATTTAAACATTTGAACTTTTAACATTTAACATTTAACATTTAAACTTAAGAAAATATATTAAATGTCCATCTATTTGTCAAGTCATGTCAACTTTATTTTCGATAGCCTATAATCACAAAAGAGTCTCAAAGATCTATGTGATTAATGGGGAACAGACGTGCTGAAACCCGGTCCGACACCCACACCCTCCCGACCCCATACCAGTCCCCCAGGAACCCTTTGATATGTATATGTGTCCAGATGTGATTAGTGAGAAAAATACATACAGTGAGTGGTGTGAGTGTGTGCTAAGTGAGTGATTAAGAGGCATGGCTCCTGCAGGTTGGGCCCATCAAGTCGGAAAACCACCGACAAAGAGGGCTGCCCCACCCAGAGCCGCAGCACCAACCCCGAGACCCCACTCCCACATTCCCGTCAGCACCCACTACCCGCCCCCGAGTGTGGGAGGCGCCCCCACCCAAAACCAGGCAGTGACAAAAACCCAGCAGGCCCCACAGCCCGCAGGCCCCCCCACAGGAAGAGGCGACCGCAGCGGGACGCAAGGAACAGAGAGAAGAGGAGGAAGCAGGCCCAAGGAGTGACAGGGAGGCCTCACTGCCCCCACCAGTAGCCAGAGCGGGGTACCCAGGCTAGTGCCAGCCGGCACCGCCCCAGCACCCAGGGAACATGGGCGAGTCCCCATCACACCATCAATACTCCGCGGGAGGTCACCCCAGTGGTTCCACCCCACCCCCGAGATCAGGAAGGCGTGAAGAAAGTCCCGCCCCCACAGACGCTGGACCCGCAAACACAGATACAAGAGGAGACGATCCCCACTCAATGCATGTGTCCTCTCACCATGCAAATCGGTCTAAAATGTGAGAAAGAAAAAAAAGGGAAAATAAAAATAAATTAATTAATTTAAAAAATAACCCCCAAAAAATACAAATAATAAAAAATACATAAGTAGATAAATGAATAAGAACGAGAATGACAAATATAATAATAATAAAACAACATCAACCTCGACAACAAAGAATACAGAAGTCAAAAGTTTACTTTTATACTTACAAAATAGTCTTGTTATTGTCAGATGTCACACTACAAGGACAAATGAATCAAGAGTGTAGATTTAGCATGTTGAGGAAAGGTGACCAGCTATCTATGTATATATGTAATTGATTTTTTCGTTCTGCTGATATATTTTTTAATGCAATATATTCTATGATAAGATTTAGCCCCTATTTGATGTTAATAGCTTGTTTCTTATTCCAGTTGAATAGAATTGTTTTCTTAGTGGAGGGCGGTATGGTGGGTGACTGGTTAGAGCGTCAGCCTCACAGTTCTGAGGACCCGGGTTCAATCCCCGGTCCCGCCTGTGTGGAGTTTGCATGTTCTCCCCGTGCCTGCGTGGGTTTCCTCCCACATCCCAAAAACATGCATTAATTGGAGACTCTAAATTGCCCATAGGTGTGAATGTGAGTGAGAATGGTTGTTTGTTTGTATGTGCCCTGCGATTGGCTGGCAACCAGTTCAGGGTGTACCCTGCCTCCTGCCCGATGACAGCTGGGATAGGCTCCAGCACGCCCGCGACCCTAGTGAGGAGAAGCGGCTCAGAAAATGGATGGATGGATTTATTCGGGAGGTCGATTATGCTTAAGTCGCCATGTATGCACAATCTTGGGGAAAGAGGTACCCTGAAATTCAAAATGTAAGAGAGTTTTTGTGTAACCGAAGACCAAAAGCATTGAATTGGTGTGCTTTCCCATATAGCATGAAAATAGGTGTCTGGGGTATTTTTGGTGCATTGCGTGGATATATTAGATGGAGAGAAGCCCATTTTATGCATAGTGTACTGAGTAAAGTGTGTTCAATGGAGCACTTTATGTTGTATACGATGTAGATTTGTGTTTTTTGTCATTCTAAACGTATTGTCACAAATATGTATCCAGTAGCTATGGTCAGCGGACATGGAAAAGTCTTTTTCCCATTTGGTGATTGGAAAGTGCATTGATTTAGTACATGAAATTAATATATAAACTTTTGAGAGATTCCTTTCACTTTGCGGGAGAAGCTTCACTATTTGCATGACAAACTCTGGCAGTTCGAGGGTGCGCTGGAGTGTTGGTATTCTTTTTTTATTGCTGCTTTTAATTTATTGTATTGAAGAAAGTTTCCGCCTGTTATTTGGAATTCTTGGAGCAGTTCATCACGTGTCCTAAAAGCATTGTTGTTAAATAGTTGTTGTAGGTGGTCAATTCCATGTTGTTCGCATGTACAAAAATGAAGGGGTATATTATAAATTTCGAAATCTGGATTATGACAGATTGGGGAGAGCATACTGGAGCTAATTGAGATCCTGAAGATTCTAAACAAGCCGTTAAGGTGGATCCGATTATTGGATTCTTGAAACATTTATGGTGTTTAAGAAATAAATGGGAGTTTTGGGAGTTTGATGTTGTTGCAGTCTATGTATTCCAATTCCAGCCAAGAATCAGACTTCTCATTGCAACCATTTGATATTGTAATTGGTTAGCTAAATAATAGTGTTTAATGTTGGGAGCATTTAGGCCTCCCTCCTGTTTACTTTTCTGAAGAGTGTATAGACTAATTCTATTTTTCTTATTTTTTGAATAAAAGTTTATTACAGCAGAATCGAAACCATTTAAATGTGGGTTTACATGGAATCATTGAAAATAAATAATTTATTTGAGGTAAGGTTTTCATTTTTAATTGTAGCTATTCTTCCCAGTAGTGATAAAGGTTATTCCAGCATCTTAAATCAGCTGAGATTTTTTCCAGAAGTGGTGTGTAATTTAGATTGGTTAGCTCTGTGAGTTTTGACGAAATATTAATACCTAAATACTTAATGTTTCCGATAGGACTAGGGTAACGTGGGATTTGATCTGCAGGAGTCCATTAGTTTGCTGTTATTGGGAGTATTGTTGATTTTGTCCAGTTGATAGAGTAGTCTGATATTTGTGAAAATGTTTTAATGAGATTGAAGACTGCGTGAAGATAATACTTGGGTTCCTGTAAGTAAAGAAGAATATCATCAGCATATAGATTGATTTTGTGTTCTGTCACTAATGAGCAGATACCTTTAATATTAGCATTCTGACGTTTAGGGCAGCAAGAGGTTCGATAAATATTGTAAATAGCATTGGTGAGAGTGAACATCCTTGTCTGGGTCCTCTTTGTAATGTAAAACTTGTGTGAAGTGATCCTATTTGTGGTGACTATCGTTTTTGGCGAATTGTATAATGTTGCTATCCAATGTATAAATGAAGCCCCAAAGCCAAATTTACAAAGTACTGCAAACAGGAAAGCCCAGTTAACTTTATCGAAAGCTTTCTCTGCGTCAAGTGACATGATGATTGTGTTTAGATTCTTAGACGGTGTGACATGCTAATTAAATGCTTATTAAATTTAACAGACGCCTGACAGTAATTGTGGAACTTCTACCTTTAATGAAGCCTGTCTGGTCATAGTGGATTATCGACGGGAGTACCTTTTCAAGTCTCGCTGCGAGGGCTTTCAAAATAATCTTGACATCTAGATTAATCAGTGATAAGGGCCGATAATTCGCCGGGAGAGTGGGGTCTTTACCTGACTTTAGTAATAACTTAATTGAAGCTGTGTTCATATGGCTGCTAATTTGACCTTTATCGTTTATCTCCTTGACTGTTCTGAGAAATAGAGGAGCTAGTATTTTTTCATAGTCCTGTTGGCCATAAAAAAACTATACATGCGTTCCATTGAGGTCCGTTGTTTCAATTCACCCACTTGTTAAGATGGTAAACTCCTGAAAAAGTTATGCGGCCCACTCGTTTGAGAGAGAGAGAGTTTATTTTGCTCGCCACTGAGTCACGTGACTGAATCATGTCCGCTGATTTGGCGAATGAGGACTTTCATGCATTTCCTCCTTTCTCTCCAAATAATATGCTATCCATGCATCCGTTTGGTTGTTATCTTTTTTTTGAGACTGTATGAATACTGGTGTCACGGTGGACGACTGGTTAGAGCTTCTGCCTCACATTTCTGAGGACCGGGGTTCAATCCCCGGCCCCGCCTGTGTGGAGTTTGCATGTTCTTCCCGTGCCTGGGTGGGTTTTCCTCCTCCGGTTTCCTCCCACATCCCAAAAACATGCATGGTAGGTTAATTGAGAACTCTAAATTGCCCATAGGTGTGACTGTGAGTGTGAATGGTTGTTTGTTTATGTGTGCCCTGCGATTGGCTGGCAACCAGTTCAGGGTGTACCCCGCCTCCTGCCCGATGATAGCTGGGATAGGCTCCAGCACTCCCGTGACCCTTGTGAGGATAAGCGGCTCAGTAAATGGATGGATGGAGTATTAATACTCGATAATGTAAAATTGCACATCGTTAAAGCAATGTTCACGATTATATCGAAGGGGATATACTATATATCGTCCACCCCCACCATCTATCATTTTCTGCTTTTGTGCAGACCAGAGAGTAAAATTATAAGTGTGAACACATACTAAGAATCGACAAGATGTGACAGTATACTGTATAGTCACAACATTTTAGGAGTCCAGAACAATGAACATCTGCATGCAGGAAAAACATGTTTTTTTATTCGCACTCCTCCAAATCAGTAATTTACAGAATGTGATAACTGCTTTTCTCTTTTTGACCCTCTCAGGGTGAGGCATTTAAGATCACATGTTCAAAGGAAGAAAAAGTGAAAGGAAATCTGAACACATGACCCGCTTAAAGGATACGCCTCAACTGATCTTTTGTCGTGGCTTCGCTTGACAGACACCAGGTGCACAGAGACAACAGACTTTGCTGGAGAAAACACTCCTAGAAGACTATAAGGGGACATTGTTAGGTTCAACGTTGAAAAGATAACATCATAAACTTAACTCATACTCAGTTTTGCATCGGTATATCATCGCAAAAGCTACAATATATCTTCCGGAAAACGTGTGGGTTTAGCTCTGCTTTTCACCGTGACATGGCAATGCCGATCCTCTATCGGCTGAATCTAAAAATTTACGTGTGGCACAATACGTGTATTTGCATTTAATTTGGCATGGAACAGAAAAAAAACAGTGCAGTGGTGCTGGTGTGTGTCTCTGTCCTTAGTCTGCAATAAAGTAACAACACGTGCTTGCTTAGTAGTGCGACGTAATGAGTTAGTAGCACTTACATATTGTTGATCACATATTTTACATACACTTTTCGACTTGTCAGTCTCGTTTGTTTGTGTAACTTTGGAGCAGGAGACGCCATTATACAATGCAGGATTTTTTTTCCCATTTATAAAACACAGGACAACTCCCGCCTGCAGTGCAAAAAAGCGTTGCGCACTCAGTCAAAATGGCGGCGCCCATTAACACTGTGTTATTAGGATTCTGACATAGTTTCTAGGCAGGACATGCCCCACTGCAACAGCATTGGCTCCTGCGTCGCGGGAAGGATAGCTTACACAGATGTTACGAGATGACCATCCCAAACATATATCACATTTGTACGATATGAAAATAAAATTTTTTGTTATGGTTAGGTTTAGGGCTAAGGTTGGGTCTTCAGGCGGTTTAGGATGGATTAAGGTTAGGATTCGGGTGGGTTAGCGTTAGTGGGAAACATTAACGCCACCACACTGAAGTCACATACTTCTTTTCCTATCTGGAAGCAGTAGAGTGTATTATAGTGCAGCGGCCCGTGTTCTGGAGCCAGTAATATTGGGATTGGGCGTGTCCCGCCACGAAACTATGTGGGAATCCTAATAATGCGTTAACACCGCATCGACACGAAGGTAAAGAATTGTGGATTTTATTTTATTTTTTCCCTAAGAAAATGGAGCATGGCAAAAATTCTGGTTCTTATCAGAATAAACTAAGTAAATAGTATGTTGTGTTGATTCGTTTTGATCACAATGGGAAAATTCTGATTCGGCCATTGTTATTTTTGTGGGCTCAAGAATCCACTTATGCACGACTAGTTCGTAGCTCTATTAAACAATGAATATTGTAATCTTTAATGGCTCTGTGGTGACATCTTATGTTAAAAAAAGACATTGTAGATGTTTAAAGTCCCTACATTTGCTTTCTCACGGCCCCCTTCGCCATTCACCCGAACCGGGAGGAAGTACTTAGACCCATTCTGCTGAATGCGGAAGTAGGTTGCACATTTTACGGATCAGCTGGTGACCAGTCCAGGGTGTGTCCCGCTCTTCAACCAAAGTCAGCTGGGGTAGGCTACACAGTTCTCTTTGTAAAATTGAACAGGACTGAGCAGGGTGGGAAACTGGCTAAACAATTGTGGAGAATTTTGGTATACATCCATCCATCCATCCATTTTCTGAGCCGCTTCTCCTCACTAGGGTCGTGGGCGTGCTGGAGCCTATCCCAGCTATCATCGGCAGGAGGCGGGGTACACCCTGAACTGGTTGCCAGCCAATCGCATGGCACATAGAAACAAACAACCATTCGCACTCACAGTCATGCCTACGGCCAATTTAGAGTCTCCAATTAATGCATGTTTTTGGGATGTGGGAGGAAACCAGAGTGCCCGGAGAAAACCCACGCAGGCATGGGGAGAACATGCAAACTCCACAAAGGAGGGGACGGGGATTGAACCCCGCACCTCAGAACTGTGAGGCTGACGCTCTAACCAGTCGGCCACCGTGCCGCCATTTTGGTATACATTACAACTTATTTGATATTAATTACATTGTGATTGACGAAATGCAATCAGAATCAGAATCATCTTTATTTGCCAAGAATGCCCAAAAAAACACAAGGAATTTGTCTCCGGTAGTTGGAGCCGCTCTAGTACGACAACAGACAGAACACTTTTGAGACATAAAGACAATGAGAAAAACAGTCACTGAGCAACAAAGAGTTGCTAGTTATCTTGTCATGCCGGTACAATTTTTAAAACATTTTTGAATTGCTTTTTTTTTTTTTTTGACAATTGTGCAAAAAGATGCAGAGTCCTCTAGCACTTATAGCAGTTTGAATGACTAATATAGCAATAATCTGGTGCAATGACCATTGTGCAAAGGGCGCCGAGACTTCAAGGAGTGTATGCAGTCTAAAGTGACCGAGATGTGGAGGGTCCGAGAGGATTTTGCACGCTCTTGTCTTGGTTTTGGCAGCGTGCAAGTCCTCAAGGGTGGGTAGGGGGTAATGACAATCTTTTCAGCAGTTTTGATTGTCCGTTGCAGTCGGAGTTTGTCCTTTTTTGTAGCAGCACCAAACCACACTGTGATGGAAGAACACAGGACTGATTCGATGACCGCTGTGTACAACTGCCTCAGCAGCTCCCGTGGCAGGCCGTGCTTCCTCAGAAGCCACAGGAAGTATATCCTCTGCTGGGCCTTTTTGAGGACAGAGTTGATGTTGATCGCCCAATTTAAGTCCTGACAGGGTGTAATTCCCAGGAACTTGAAGGTCTCGATGGTCGACACGAGCCAGCTGGACAGCGTGAGGGGCAGCTGTGGCGAAGGATGCCTCCTTAAGTCCACGATCCTCTCTACAGACTTGAGCATGTTCAGCTCCAGTTTGTGTCGGCTGCACCACAGCTCCAGCCGCTCCACTTCCTGTCGATATGCAGACTCGTCACCGTCTTTTATGAGGCCGATGACAGTGGTGTCATCTGCAAACTTCAGGAGTTTTACAGCCGGGTGCGTTGAGGTGCAGTCGTTCGTGTAGAGCGAGAAGAGCAGCGGAGAGAGGACACAACCTTAGGGTGCCTCAGTGCTGATGCTGCGTGTGGATGAGGTGGTCTCCCCCAGCCTCACCTGCTGTGTCCTGCCCGTCAGAAAGCTGTAAATTCACTGGCAGATGGCAGGCGAGATGCTGAGTTGGAGAAGCTTGGAGGAAAGGAGTTCAGGGATGATGGTGTTGAACGCTGAGCTGAAGTCCACAAACAGGATCCTCGCGTAGGTCCCTGTACTGTCGAGGTGTTCTAGGATGAACTGCAGTCCCATCTTGACTGCATCATCCGCAGACCTATTCGCTCTGTAGGCAAACTGCAGGGGGTCTTGTAGGGGACCTGTGATGCTTTTGAGGTGGTCCAGCACGAGACGTTCAAAGGGCCCTGTCGCCGCTCTGATAGCTTGGCGAAGTTGCTTAAGTTTGGCAGTAAACCACGGCTTGTTATTATTGAATGTGCGAAATTACTTTGTTGGTACACACACCTCTTCACAGAAACTAATATACGATGTGACAGTGTCCGTATATTCATCCAGGTTGACAGCTGAATTTTCAAAGACACACCAGTCTGTGCAGTCTAAACATGTTTGAATGCTCTGCACACATTGCAGTTTTGGAAAAGGCACATTTGAAGTTGAGTTTATAGTATTTTGCCAGACAGACCTGAAAGTGTTGACCTTTTGAAAGATACTCGACTGCAGTATCATGATATAAAATGTGACTTTTTTCAAAGATACTTTTAGTAATAACTTGACAAATAAACCACCTAAGATTTCACAGACACCCACACATGCCGCTCTAAGAGGAGATAATGGATTCTGGGTTAACACCTGGTAGTCCTTACATCTGTGAAAAGCCTTGACAATTTCCATAAAATGCCATACAACATGCTGATAAAAAGAAGGTCAGCCGAATTTCTAAATGAAGCAGAATTAAAGGACTGAATAGAGTAAAATGGAAAAGAACAACGAATGACTTTTTTTGGGTTATAGCAAGTGTCGTGATCTGCCTCAACTTGGATTTGCCTGCCTGTATGTATACCTATGTCTTCAAACATGGTTCTTAAATTACAGATCCCGCTCCCCCCACCCCCCTCCCTATATGTAGGGCATGTGGTTAACTTAAAGGAGTGATTCCTTGGGGATAATCTGTTTGTAGCCCATAGAAAAAAAGATTATGTAAAATTGCTTCGTCGAATAAACTAAGATCCGAGTGAAATTAAGATGCCACAATAGAACAAAGAAGCTTCATGCATACAGCTGTTTCTGTGTATACTGTTATTATAATCACAACCCTAATTTAATTGTCAGTGATACAGCAGAGGCCAGTGGTCACAGACAAAAGACAGCCAGCCATGTGTTTTGACCTGTCTGGAAACACAATAACGCCCCCTGCTGTCTGACTGGATGACCCCCCCCCCCCCCCCACAACCCACCTTGTGAGGTGTTGTGTGACCCTCAGACACTTGGGTCCTTCATGTAGAGACCCACTGCTAACATGAACAGTTTGACCCCCTCGACTTTCTCCTTGACACACAAGTGCTCACAAAAGCCTTGACAGAGCTAAGCATTCCTCACGGTTTGGCATGCAGAAGGAGAAAAAAAACAACAACAACAAGATTCAACCACATCTGGTTTTGCTTTGCTGCTGGGATCCCTCCCTACATTCAACCAGGTCTTACCAATTAGGTTCCAAGTGATAAATGGTGGGTCACTCTTCTTATTTGTACACAGTACCCTGGAATTACAAGGGTTGTAATTGGTTGCTTCCATGATTGCACTGAAAGTCAATTATGTAGAAGTGCCTTAAGGTCACACAAAGAGATAAACTGAAATGATGATACAGTTGAAGTAAGTAAACACGGAATTGCTTTTCTCTGAGGATTTCTGCTCAGAGGACATTTTTGTAAGAACAATACATGTTTGTGTGTGTGTGTGTGTGTGTGTGAGAGAGAGAGAGCGAGGGAGGGGTAAGAGAGAGAGAGAGGGGGAGGGGAGAGAGAGAGAGGAGAGAGAGAGAGAGAGAGAGAGAGAGAGAGAGAGAAAGAGAGTGAGAGACTCCGAACCGTGCTATTATTAGAGAGCCACTGGAGGGCAGTGAAAGAACTATGCGTGGCAGACAGGAACATCCTTGCTCCAGTATGTACATGTAGCCCAGTCGACAATGAGCACAGTGTAAAAGAGAGGTCATGAATCATTCTTCTCGAAAGGCAAATGTGGAGCTTCCTTGTCTGTCCCACTCTGTCCCTCCTTGGCCCTTCCTTCTCGATGTACTATAATACCGGTGGAAATGTTCAACCTGCTTTCTTTGGATCGACGGTATTTAGTTAATGGGTTTAACTCGGTGCTCCGGATGAAGTGGTTTATGGTTTAGCGATAAACTGTGATGACACAGTGAGTATTACTGTTGCCCTGCAATTGGCTGGCGACCAGTCCATGGTGTACCCTGCCTCTCGCCCTAAGATAGCTGGGATAGGCTCCAGCCGACCCGCGACACTAATGAAGAACTACCGTTACTACCGCATTTATTGTCTTTCGGAGGATTATTTGTTTGTTGTGGCTCGCGGGCGACTCATAGGGTGCACCACGTTGGTGACTCCAGTACTGTACATAGGTTAGCCTACAATACTGTATCTAAGATTTAAATGTGATTATGCCACAGACTTCCTGTTTTTAAGGATTCAACTCGTTTTCATCGGGTCCATCTATCCCTGTGCAAAATGAATGTATTCTTCAAAAGATTACTCAAGATGTAACAAATCTTTGGCAGAACGAAATAGGTAGTATGATTCAAGCAAATTCATCCATATACTGTATATGTATTCAATGTGGACCAATAGCCTCGTAGCCTAGCTTAGTTCATGCTCATTCTTTGGTCAAAACTACAAGACTACACAATCGTTGACCAACAACCAAAAGCAAAGCAAACAACATCAGCACAACATTCTAATTTTTTTTTTTTTTCTTTCGTGGTGACTTGGCGTTCATAGATGAATGAACCACTTCATTAGGGACAGCGAGGAGGACATGAAGCGACTGCGTATATTATTTAAAAGAGGGTTTTGTGCTTTCTTATTGGGAGAGGTAAACACACATATTATTGAGGTACAAAAACTAAATTGCTCACTCCAATAAGGGAACCTGTGTTTTGCTTTATTTAACTCGACCCAAGGATGTAGCAAGTAAATGTTGAACACGTACGTCCTTGCACCGACGTCCACAGCCACACTCGATCATTCCCGCTTGTCTGAGAAGTCCTTCTTCGACAAGTTTCAGCAGAAAATATCCACAAATTAAACCGTACTGCAGAAATTGCAAGGTGTTCTCCAGTTAGAGCCCCTGCAAATTACGTCATGTTTTAACTTTGTCACTAGCCCTAATAAAACTTAAATAGTGCAAATAGAGCATTATTTGTGAGAAGAGCAGTGTGGGCAGTCGAATAGGTCATGTACTTTAGTCATCAATTTTTTTTTCATTCATTTATTTGTTCTGGAGGATTTTAGAGGCGTTTGAAGTGCTCAATCCATGATTTTTTTTTGTTTTTAATTCCCTCAAGATGCTGGCCACTTGTCACATTGCTAATGAAAATTAGTCATATAAACAGGATGCAAAACTGTTTCTGGTAACATCAATATTCTACGAGACGATATGGAGACTGCAGGTCGCCATGCAAACTATGCTGACTGTTATTTGACTTTTGATCCTGAAAGGGATACCAATGATGCTACCATGAGTAATTCTGCATTATTGTCCAAAACAATAACAAAGGTAGTAGCAATTCCTTATATTCCTCTACCATGTTTTTTAAAAACATGTAAAACCAATAATACAAAGTAATTTAAGTAGGTAGAAGTAGTACAAGCACTTTGGTGCACTTTTTTGGATCTCATTTTCAAATTTACCTATACATAAAATTGTGTATAATGATGGGTCTACTATTCATATGAACTGTAACAGTGTTAACTGCAAATTGTTTTGGTGCTTTTTATTTCATTTCATTTTCGAACCCAAGAGGAAGCCTACATTTGGCCAAACATGTACAACATAGTTACCTGTATATAGCTCTATATTAGAGAGAAGAAACATTATAGCGGATACAATAATCACATACTACACATAAAGTAAAACCTTGTTTTGCATGTGCACTGTAAATCAACGCTATGTTTAGAACATGAGGATGGCTTTTAAGTGCTAGATCACATTCCACAAAATTGACTTTTCTGTTCTTTGAGAGGACAATGGTTATGCCGCTATATTAAACATTAAAGGCTTGCAAGATAAAATTGCATTTAGAGGCTCTGTGTTTTGTGATATGAGAAGCACAGCATGCTGGGTAACCTGAATTCAGACTGTTGAAAACGTTTACTTTAAAAGCTTAAGCCTTACCCCCGGTGCTTCAGAATGACGTCTTTTTTTTGGGGGGTCCAAATCACTGGTCTTTGTTTGACAGCTCAGCTTATGTGTTTGTTCCCTTAAATGGTCAAGGATGGGGTGACCCACAGTTTCACTAAAATCACACTCTTAACTGTGGTCGACAGCATATCAAGTTGACACATTTATTTTGCTGCTTTCATTTCATTTCATTTAGTCACATAACATCAGTTCACAAAGCCTGTGGGACTGCATCAGAAATTTGACAGGTAGTATCACTGTTCTCATCCAGCCATTGCTAACCTTGCACATTCTCACCCTGGAACACAATTTGCATTGATTACTTTTTTGATATCTTGCAGAGCCCAGCTATGCTTCAAAGTTGCTCCATCTGGTATTTTATTGTGAGCCATTCCAAAAAAAAGATCATCCAGGAAGCACTGTCAAAGCAATGACCTATTAATATGAGAAGACATACTTTATCTATGAAGTGACAAATTTTAAAATAAATCTCTCAAATATGATATGTTTTAGGTTTAATGTCACTGATATATATATGGTGTGAATGTGAGTGTGAATGGTTGTTTTCTTCTATGTGTCCTGCGATTGGCTGGCGACCAGTTCAGGGTGTACCCTGCCTCTCGCCCGAAGATAGCTGGGATAGGCTCCAGCACGCCTGCGACCCTCGTGAGGATAAGCGGAACGGAAGATGAATGAATGAATGAATTATATATCTATGTGTGGGTTGGGACATTTGTCGCATTACTCATATAACGTGGACCCAGGGACACGTGCTATTTGGGTGAGTCTAGAATCAGAAGTTTAGGGGTGCTGAGCTCCAAGGTAGGCAAGATAAATTCCACTGTTTTGTACATTTTAACGCAATTTCATTCCCACACTGATTAAATAGAAGCATTAAATGTTTTGTCAAAGTCTGTGACTTGTTTCAGATAAATGTTATTTAAATATTGAGCCAACGTAAAAGAGGAATGGATTGGATTTATAAGTACTAATTTCTGGGTGAAGACAACACATTATAATATAGGCAGCACTCTACATACACATCAACAGGATGCATTTTATCTGGAGTAAACCAGCCCATGATAGTGAGTACTCAAAATACCAGGGACCTTGGGACTAATTTTTGGGAGTTTTAAATGAAATGCAATTCACAACATGTAAAACACATTACCATAAATTGACTTTTGTGAATACGCTGAATACCAATAAATTACATCCTCTCTTTGCTACTCCTTCTCTTTGTGTCCTCAAATTTAGGTGTTAATGTTAATGGACATCCAGTCAGTCAGCTTGTAAGTAGCACCTCGGCTTTAATATTAACACAAGCACATGACATAACAGCTACCTTGAAAGCTTTTCTCATTCCAATTCAAACAGAGGGCAGTGGTGCTGTCTCTGACAACCTGAAACATTACTATAGCTAGAAAATGCATCATCTACAATGTAACTCCACTGAACAACGTAAACAGTGAGCTGTAATTAAATGTAGCAAAAATGAGGAATGGTAATGATAATAGTTTGTTGGTATGTGGTAGAGGTTCAGAAATGTTCCACATATCCGTGTTTAAGACACGTAATTATGAGTAGTGAGTACTAAGTAGTAAGTACTGTATTATTATGCCATTCTGCGTCTCAAACATGACATATTTTTCCACGTGATCTCAAAGCACCACCTTGTGGTGCAATTTATTAGTTTGACTGAGATTTTGAGAAGGTTTCTATGATATGAATTAGGGCTGAGGGAAAAAAATTATTACTCGGGTAAGTCGACTTAAAAAAATAGGTCAACACAGATATCTCCGCCTCGAAGTACCGCTGGCTCCATCCAAACCACTTTCTATACAGACATGTCCGCATATACAGTATCTCCATTCTACCGTATTTAAACTCCCTTCACAGTATACTAGCACCCACTATTCATTGAAAGCTGGTACTGCAGGCACAAACATTAACTCAGTAAGGACATAACATATTCAACTAGAATAGGGATATAGCGTCTTGGCTTGACTTTCCTGGTTGTTTCTGTCCATGACAGGAATTTGAGCTAGGCTTTTCTGTGTCCCAACGTGATTGTGCTACCAGACTCTCTCGCTCTCGTACAGTGCAGACGCTTTTTTGCGCGCTCTTTTTTTTGCTGAGAATCTTGTTTTTCTTCTAAAAAATTAGAAGCAGCGACTCCTGGAACCTGTGGGACTGTACGTTTTTTGTAGATAGTCAGTTGTTGCCATATTCCAATATTTTCTAATACGCTCTCACCATTATGTGAGTGTGGCCTGCTAATTAGCACAAGCCTGCTATTAGCAACAAGATCAGCAATCAAGATTCCTCCCTTTTCCACTGAGGACTATCACGGAACGCTGCAGAGGATGTCAATCCTGGAAACGAAAATCCACCGTCTTGAAGTGTATGTGAATGTAAATGGACAGTCGCGGAATGAAACCACTCTACCGATGTCTCAAAATGGTGATCAGAAGTGTGCGAACAGACAACCACTTAGCTCAACAAAGAGGACGGATGTGGACTGTGGAAACGGTTATGGATCATCCAGCAGTTCTCCCTGGAATTTATTGGGAGCAAAGCCCAATGATATGCGACAAAATCTAAACGGGAGAACACAATACCAGCAGATTACCGAGGAATCCGGCTGGCCTGCGTTGTGAACTGTGTTTTACCAATGACATGGTGTCTGATATCTCAAAAAAAAAAAAACCTGTAGATCACTAATTGGCACCCAACTGTAAAATCTTTCATTATACACACAGGGGCCCTGGATGTTGTCAAGCAGCAATCAGAGATACTGAAGCGAGATTTCATTGATCTCCTAACAAAAGTACAGTTTGAATGCTGAGGTTTTCATACGTGGAACTCTCCCAAAGGTACGAATTGGAGATGAACGTTTAGTAGGCTCATTCAATTAAGTAAGTTGCTCAAAGAAGTGTGTACTGCACTATCCATGAATTGAATTGACAATTTCCGCCTTTTTTGGGAAGCGCAGACATCTTTACAAAGCAGACTGTTTCTGTCTAAATAGACAAAGGGTTAAGTTCTTGGCTGCCAACATTTTTTACTGTACACATCATTCAGCGGCCCGAAAGGAAAAAACTGGCTTTGTTGACACGGCTGAAGGACAAAAAAATGCAGTTCTTCCCAAACAATCAGAGGTGACACGAGGTGCAGATGGATTTATCAGCGTCACTCAACCAATCGGAATGAAATGAGATGAGCCAGCACTTTCAATCTCCCACAACCCTCCCTGCCCCATTGGAGCAAAGCCCAACGCAAAACTCACTCTCTGCTAGCCTAAATGGCATGTTAGGTCTGACGGACAGGGTGAACGCTATTGTCAATATTGGAGTCAAGCCCACACCACACCGAGATCTTCCTCCCATCCCCCCTCGCCTGAAATCACTGTCCACTAAAATGCGAAGGGCCCCTCCTCCACCCATGAAGACTCTTATCTGCTAATCTGACTGATATCTGCGGGGTCTTTTCCAGAATAAGTCAGACCCCCATGGAGATCAGGCATTTTCCATCCCTGTAAGTACAAGGGACAGAAAGTTGGTAAAAGAAATATGCCACAAAAAATTTAGAACTACAAACTTAGTGAAGACAAAATATGAATCAATTGTCTCCATTTATCTCTACCAGACTAGCTCTTTTTAATATCAGGTCACTGGGTAATAAATCAATGTTGATTAATGACATCATTACAACCTATGATATGGACTTTTTGTTCTTAAATGAAACATGGTTAACAGAAAGTAGCTGCAATACCATTTTAAATGAGGCAACACCAGGAGATTTGTATTTTATGAACAAGTGTCGAATATCAAAAAAAGGTGGTGGTATTGCTGTTATTTTTGAGTCATTATTTCAGTGTAAAGAAATTATACTGAGTGATTTTAGCTCTTTTAATTTTAGCTCTTTTGAATATCTTTGTTTTTTTTTTTGTTAAATGTGACCCAATGGTTATTGTTTTAATAATTTATAAACCTCCAAGATACAGTATAACATTTATGGAAGGGTTTTCAGAACTGTTGTCAGTTATTTGCACTGACTACAACTATTTTGTCATAACGGGAGACTTAAACATTCATTTTGACAATAAAATGGAAAGAAAATCTAAAGCACTCGGTAATATACGAGACACATTTGACCTCTCTCAACATATTAAGAGTCCAACCCACACTCAAGGTCACATCTTAGACCTGGTCATCTATGAGGATGTTGAAATTCTATCAATTGACATAAAGGATATGGCTTTTTCTGACCATTTTTGTGTATTCTTTGAATTACAGATTCTTCCAAAAGTTCAGACAACCTCGATGTCTATGAAGAAAAGGTACATAAATGAGAGTGCCGCCACTAAGTTGATGGAGACCATAGCTGTGCCACAAACTGTGAATGCTGAGACAGTTTATGAACTTTTGGATAAGTTCACCAAGAAAATCTCAAATGTTATGAATGTTGTCGCTCCAATTAAAACTAAGACAATCTTGAGGCGACCTAGAACACCGTGGTGGTGCACAATGATGGTAAAGAACTCTAAATCAAAGTGTAGGAAAGCAGAACACAAGTGGAGAAAAACTAAACTCCAAATTGACTATGACCTTGACAGACAACTCTTTGTAATTTTAACCAAGAGTTAGTCATGGCTAGAGAGCAACACTTTTTCTGTAATCATAGAATAGAATCCCCTTTTATTGTCATGACCATGCATGCATGCATGCACACAAAATTTGTTCTCTGCATTTAACCCATCACAGTGAACACATACACATGTTAGTGGAACACACTGGAGCAGGGTGCAGCTGAAGCGCCCAGGGAGCATTTTGGGGTATTAGTGTCTTGCTCAAGGACACCGTAGCAGTGAGTCGAGGAGATGTTGGCGGAGGGTCCAGTCGGGGTCTTGAACCTAGGTCCCCCACAGTGGCAGATGATGATCTTAACCATTGGGCCACAGCTGCCCATCATCTGTAAGAACCCCAACAATACTCGCACTCTGTTTGCTGTGGTTGACTCAAACTCCCGACTCAGATAGCTCCAGAACTCCTAATAGCTGATAAATGCAATGAATTTCCTTGTTATTTTAGTGAAAAAATACAATCCATCAGGTTAAATATCGGCACAAATCAGCAAAATGAAAAAATGATACTGCATCTGAAGCCACCCAGGAAAAACTCTATGACCATGTCAAGCTTTGATACAGTTGACTAAAATACTGTACAGAAAATGGTTCAGCAGCTGAAACCATCAACGAGCTGTCTTGACTCAATACCATCTGACATTTTCAAACCTATTGCGAAGTCTGTGCTAGCTGATTTGCAGCAAATAATCAATTGCTCACTTCAGTCAGGCGAGTTTCCTAAAGCTCTTAAAGAAGCTGCCATTAAGCCTCTTCTAAAAAAAATAGAACGCTGGACGCTTCCACGTAAGTAAGCTATAGACCCATTTCAAATCTCCCTTTCATAGCCAAGATTGTTGAGAAAGTTATTTTTAATCCATCCATCCATCAATTTTCTGAGCCGCTTATCCTCACTAGGGACACAGGAGTGCTGGAGCCTAGCTCACCTTTCTTCGGGCAGGAGGCGGGGTACACCCTGAACTGGTTGCCAGCCAATCGCAGGGCACACATAAACAAACAACCATTCACACTTACAGGCAATTTTCAATTAACCTACCACGCATGTTTTTTTCAAAACCGGAGTTCCCGGAGAAAACCCACACAGGCACGGGGAGAACATACAAACTCCACACAGGCGGGACCGGGGATTGAAGCCGGGTCCTCAGAACTGTGAGGCAGATGCTCTAACCAGTCGCCCACCGTTCCGCCGTTATTTTTAAGTTTTCAATCAGGTTTCCGAACTCTTCACAGTACAGAATCTGCTCTTGATCAAAGTGTCTAATAATATAAGGTTGAATACTGACTCAGGAAAGGTGTCAATTCTGGTCTTTTGGACCTCAGTGCAACTTTTGATATGGTAGATCATAATATACTACTGAACAGGTTAGAAACGTGCGTGATTCAGGTGGGTGTATATATCCGATTACCCGATTATTAGTAGGCGATTACTCGGTCGATGAAATATCTGTAGGATAATGGATACTCGATAGTGACAGCCCTAGTTTTAATCAAAATGTAAGCAAATGTAATTAACTATATTAGTTTGAGAAAGTAATTTAAATAGTTCAACTATTGTTACATTTTCAACAGTGTAACTAGAATCCAGTCCTCCAAGACATAAATCTCGCATGATCAAATGTGATCGAAGAAGAAGAAACTCTACCGGCCGTGTATGTTGTGCCAGTGTGTGATTGTAACCAACTACATTTCCAGAGTAACTTTCCCAAACATAAATACATTTCTCAAATGTTAGGGGTGCTGGGATTCCATTTATTCATGGGTACTTGAGCAGACCCTAAAATGGGCTCGAAACACCTATGAAAGAAATGTTAAATGAAAGCTTGCATTCAATTAAAAAACTTAGCGGTTAAGATGCTTTCCTTGAAGGCTGCTCTCATCAAGGGAAACTGATACATTTTAAAGCACTGTACAAGCATGCAGATAGTTTTAAACACCTTATATCGCTAATTTCAAAGATAAGTTATCTGCTTCCTATTGAGATTTTACCAGTAGATACAGTTTAGTCTTGATCATCAAATTGTGTTTAGGGTCCATAAACATGTTTATGCTGGAATTGAGAAAGAGACAAGGGACGTCGTGCAGTTTCCCTTTACACGTTTGAATTTAAAGTTGTGCTAAATAGTTGTGTGACTAGTTTCTGCTTCCATGCATGCATAAATTGGATTGGAAACCTGGGACAGATGGATATCAATGAGAAGTTGTGACTTGATTACATAGAAACCCTCCTGGTGAGGGGATATGATAGAGGTTTACTAATGAGATTTGATCACGCATTATTTTTGTTATCATGCATCTGCCACATTATCGGTCTCATTTCAAGAGCCACAAAATGCTTGCAAGATGAGCCTGATAGAATAAAACTGGATAATTACAATATGTTTTGCTCAAGAGGTGTCTTGTCTTACCCTCTCACTTAGTTCTGAATAGCCACTAATCTCTATTTTAAGATGCAACTGACACAACTGAACTGATAGCAAAGTCAAAAAATGACATTCCAAGTATGTCTCATGGAGTATTTACATCTTCTGTCTGTTTTAGAGATTTCTTCGCAGCCTGCAACTTTGAACAGAATTCAGACATCCCCAAGGATGCTGATAAAAGAAGGCTTTTCACCCTGTGGCATCCATGTCCATGATCATTTGCAGTTTACCTTCTGTCTAGTCAAAATGGATAAACATTCCAAATGTAGATTTCATGCACACTATGGCAATAGAGAGTTATCTATAAATCAATTATGCAGATTTATACTGTTCATTATTAACAGCTTATTGATGGAAATACATTTTAGAATGTGCTGCTTGAAATTAAATCATATGGATCAAAATTACCCTGCTGAATATCAAACACTTTAAGAATTCTATAAGGAGGTTGTACTCTGCAGTGTTTCTATGTTAGTGTCTTTAAAATTTTAAAACAGTATCTACAGTGATTTTTATTGAACACAGGTTACATGTACAATAAAATTGTTCAATAATAGCCTTCAAGCCAGTGTTGCTTTCCCAGTCCAGATTTGCTGCAGTTGCATCCAGCAGAAATAACCCGATCAGAGTCATATGCCAGAAAAATTGACGACCAAGTGGATGCAAGTCTTTATTGACATGCTAGCATGCGCAAATAAGAGCAGGGCTTTTACGCTTGATGAGTCCCACAGAAAAATGTAGGGCATAGCAGATAACCCTTAGACAAACTGAGTTCATGCACATCAAACAGACTCCATGGCTGGTAAAAACAAAAAATACCCTTTCATATTTTTGAAAGGGCCAAATTATGACAAGGTTAAAAAAAAAAAAAAAAGGCTGATCCAGGCTTGGAATGATAATGTAAGTATTAAAACCTCTTCGATTTGGATTTATTATTGAGAAAGAGTCAGGGAATGCTGAGCTCAGAGAATGCACTGCATTGCCTCCTCCTCCTTGTCATGGCACTGTGCGCTCCAAGCCTCATGTTCACACACTGTTATGCTGTAAAGCTGAGTGCATGACGGCCACTCTTCTCGTTTGCCTCCACTCTCCATCTGAGAGCACCAAAATCCTTGGGTCTCTCATCAGTTCCTGTGAGTCAATAAACACTTTCATCTCTTGACAACTGACAGCTGATGCACCTCTACAGATGCTATTTTGAATTCTTTCAAATTGCTTTCCACTGGTGAAGACTCATCATGCCTGTAAAAATCACCAAGATATCCTTCTTGCTTTTTTTTTACTGTTAGTGCGTTGACGTTTGAGGTTCTTGACTAGTTCATTAGTCTGACAGTGGTTTTATGATACAGATATGACACAATGCTCATAAGTCTGATGAATCATTGGCTCGAAGCAATAGGCTGCAAGGCTCAAGGAGATTGCCTAGTGCAGAGTCATGGGGCTTTGCGAGTTTCCACATGATTACGGCTCAGCTAGACACACTTGGCTTTTCCCTGCAATTTAAAAACTGCAAGGCGAAAAAAATGTAATGAGAAAATCTAATTCATAGATACTGTATGATGTAATTGACTTTGCTTGATATTGGAAGGCATTTGATAAGTGAAACCTAATCACAGTTTAATTCCAAGTCTTAGACGGGATACTGTGTCCACAGAGGATTGTGGATGTCAGTGTGTTATCATCTCATCTTCCTGCTGCTCTTCTATTTTTGACAGATCTCACCTCGTTTCACTCTTACATTTCGAGCCATTCCCCCGAAAAACATGATCTGATTACGCCTATCTGTCTGTGGTGGCACATGTGTTTTCTTCCTTTCAATACTATTTAATACAGAGTATGGATTCAATTATAAATATGAATTCAAATACGGCTGATAAATAATGCGAGGGGCAATCAAAAAGTAATGAGCCCAATTTCTTTTAACTACCAATAATAGATTTATTTAATTTTTTTTTTTCTGAAATTTTCACGGTTTACAGTTTAAATACTTGTTTGAATGTTGGATGTCTGTCAGAAGCAGAGAACTGTGATTTAAATTTCTTGCTTTGGAAGGGAAAACCCACTAAACAGTTTCATGAGGACGCTCCAATATGATCCAGCACAGTCAAAAAGTGGGTGTCCAGGAGCAAAGGTGAGGAACTGCTTTGAGTGACCTCCATGACAAGGAAAGAAGCGGCAGAACATCGTCAGTGGTTAATCCTGGGAATAGTGCTCGGGTCAAGGCACTGAGCAGAGAAGATCGCAGAGGCACCGATGATGACGTCACCATCATGTGTCATCATTTTTGACGTAAGCCTAATCTCATACACATTTTGTCAGCCTTATGAAAATATTTAGTGTTGGTTCCTCTTCCAAAGCAAGAAATTCAATCACAGCACTCTGCTTCTGATAGGCATCCAACAATGACATATTTTCCAAAATGTCTGACAGGAAGAGGAGAGGCTTAAACAAAACTTAAAAAAAAAACTTCGACCAATAATCTAAATTACAAACCATGAATATTGCAGAAAAAAAGACAATAATTAGTAGGTTAAACTGGGCTCATTACTTTTTGTCTGCCCCTTGTATCTTATCTCATAAGGTTCACAGAACTATTTCATCCATTCATCCATTTTCTGAGCCGCTTCTCCTCACTAGGGTCGCGGGCGTGTTGGAGCCTATCCCAGCTATCATCGGGCAGGAGGCGGGGTACACCCTGAACTGGTAGCCAGCCAATCGCAGGGCACATACAAACAAACAACCATTCGCACTCACAGTCACACCTACGGACAATTTAGAGTCGTCAATTAACCTACCATGCATGTTTTTGGGATGTGGGAGGAAACCGGAGTGCCCGGAGAAAACCCACGCAGGCACGGGGAGGACATGCAAACTCCACACAAGCGGGGCCGGGGATCTAACCAGTCGGCCACGGTGCCGCCACAGAACTATTTTTGTATGTATATTGTTCGTTGCAATGGATTATTGGAGTTATGATTGAGCCCAATGAACAAGTGACGAGACAAACAAATGACATGGCCAGGAAATGTTTTTTGTTGGTCGAAGTTGCTGCGTCTGATTGATGGCTAACATTTTATTACCTTTTAAAGATACACTGTCTGAGGGAAAAACAACAGTAATTTATTGCCTGTTTGCTTGAAAGTCTAGCTTTAACGAAGGAAAAAGTTATAAACACAAACACAAATCCAACATTTGATTGTTTTTCTTTCTCCTTTACAAGAGAGGTGAGCTCAGGTGAGCTCAGTGGGTGATATGTAATATAAGTCCTTTGTTGGATTTTTGCCCAGAATTGTGCATTTCCATGCCTTTTGAGTTTTTGGCCATTGGGATTGGAAACATGTTACTGAGGGTAGTGGGCTCTTCCAGCAGGAGCTTACTCTGCTTCAGATGGTATAGTCAATTTCTTTTTCACAATCTTTTGGACTGCTACATTTATTTCATGTTTCAGCCTTTTTTGCCATCCACAAAATGAGAATGCAAATCAGTGTCACTGTAAGGGTGTTCGTTTTGTTTATTTTTTTTATTTGCACTGTGCATATTCGAATACGATTCTGGTGCTGCTATGCCGTTAACAAGGTTATTGATTTTGGAATTCAGCATGTAATCATGGTCACCCCTCAGAAAGCAAACTAATTGCAATTTATTCCAAAGTTTCGATGTGGTGTATTGACAGCTTGCTCCAAGTGCATCCAGCCACACTAATTTAAAAATGAAACAATTCGACATAAAACTGAAACCAGAAGATGGAGCATTTTAATAAAAAAGCACACCTTGCTTTTATTTCATTCTTAAGCCCCAGCCCATCCATGTCTGTGGGAGGAAGAGGAAAAACAACAACACTGCAATGAGGAAAGTGATGGGTAACCCCCTGTGTGCTTCTCCGCTGAATTTGATCAAGCCCATCTTGCAAATGTTGGCTAAATTGTTGGTATCCTTCCTTTAAGGAAAGAAAAACGCACAACCTGAAACTGAGTAAGTCTTCTTCTTCATAGGGTTTACCTATTTGGGGGTCCACATTTTTGTTGAACCTTCTCCAAATGTTCTTGCTCAAAGCACTCATTTTATTTACTTCTTTAATCCTACATTTTTAAAGTCTCATTTCCATAAGCATTTGGCAAACGTTTTACAGATGGATTCCTTTTCTGACTCCCACCCCATGGGGGCCAGGTTTAAACTGAAAATAGTAACAATATATATAAATTAAAAGACTAAATTCATCCAAGATTGTTTCGAATTTGTGATTTTCGGGTCAGTGATCATTGTGGAATTTCCTTTCCTTTCTTTCTTACATGTGTACAATATGTCTTACATAAACAGAGCAACAAAGTTTTCTAAACATGCTTCAAACAAGAACATAAATCACTAGCCTCTAATTTCCTCACAAAAACAACACAACAACAGAGCAGCCCTCTCACATTCATCTATTTTCTTGCTTAGGTCAGCCATTAGCTATGCCAAGGAATTTTTCCCCGATTTTAAAGATAATAAAAAAATGCAATTGTTACGCAATTAAACCTTCACAAAACAGCCTAAGTAGATCAAGGTTTTATCTATCCTAGGACCACCAAAGATTCAGGTCACCCCCACACCTGAATCTTTGCTGGTCCTTATCAAGGAGGATGGGATTGGATCCACTGGTGATGAATCCATTGATACCCAGCATCTTCCCAATGGCCTTTCTTACCTGCAGAGGTGTATTAAAGCCTGTGGACCTTTCCATTACTGCCACTCTTCTATCAGTACATCTGCAGCGAGCATGGAATGAGCTTCATTCACCGTTTACTGCAGCCCACAGCAAACTTATGCCAGTACACATATGAAAGAGGAATTGACATTTAAACCAAGCAACTGGATTAGCAAGGGCAGACAGGTGAAGCTTAAGATAGACACTTATATCCATGAAAACTAGACATATCTACTGGCCAAGAAGGTTTACAGGAGTAGCTCTGCTGTGCATCATGCATCACCCATAAATACATTATGTTACATTTACCTACTATGTACATATGCTGCACATAAATAGGAGCAAATGAACAACAATGAGATTTAATTTGATTTGATTTGATTTTGCTCTGACAATGTGAAAAGAATTGTGAGGATCACCGTTGATGTCTTCTAGTTCATCGACTGAGGTCGGGGGGGGGGAAGAAATTAGCACCCAGCAACAACCTCTGGTGCTCCTTTGAGAACCAGACAAAAAGTGTTGTGCACCCGTGTACATGACCCAATATTTGAGCTGTGTTGCCTTGACATTTTTCACATCGGTGTCTCTTTTGTTGTATCATGTTCTGCAAGAATTGCTTCCCTTCCAGCTAAAATTACAGACCGCTTATCAGCTGAATACTTGATACAGTGTTGGCACTTGTGGCGCACTATGAAATTCACATGAAATATCTGCTTGACTACGACACTTCTCAAGCTTTTTCTTCAACAAAAATCCATTATAGACATCCAAACACCATGTAGCTATGTCCTCATAGTCCTCATCGCCAAGATAAAAATGCATCTAAAATGAGATATTTAAAACCGTTCCCAGATGGGTTAGTAAACCGTCTATGACATGCTATCATCAATAGACCTCAAGGTAGTGCTGTGGTATATGGACAAAATATTGTATCCCAATATTCCTAATTTTACATCCCAATAACAGTATAGATCTTGATATAGTATTTTTTTCTTAACATTACATGAAATGAATGGAAAATTCCTTTGGCCTTTTTCATTTTAACGATGAAAAATCCGAAGCAAAACAACAAAATCATTACATTAAATAAAACAAAAGACTGCCCACTGTGATATAAAACAGGTACAAGAAAGAGAAAAAAAACACTCTTTTACCAAAAAGATGAAAATGCAGTTTGTGAATCAAGGTTATATAGAAGAAAATCCTCATTAGGGTCATGGATGAGCTGGAGCATCTCCCAGCTGAATTTTTTAATGTAAAATATGTGCATTGGCTTAATAAAGTTTGGGAAACAATAATCTAGTATTATCTGACAACATTGGTATGAGTCTGCCATCTTTCACAAAGATGAAAGGACATGAAAAATGCAGTCATATAAAATTAAATAAAAAAAATACTATGAAGTTGAAAGATAAGCACTGCTGAGGAGGAAGCGTATTTATATCGCCAAAGTGATTTTCACAAAAGACAGCATTTTATTCCTGGCCACACGACTCGGAACGTAGGAGTTGTTTGCCTTGAGTGGTTTTCACAAGACTTCATAGGTTCAGGCAGATTCTTATCCATCGTGCAACATTACTGGGGAGGCTGATTGTTCTCAAACACACATCCAAGTATCATAGAAAACTAGAAAAAGACGTCTTGCAGCAGATGTATTGAAACCCACAGAGTATGGAGGCCATCATCATCATCATCATCATCACCCTGTCAAACTACATGAAGAGACACAAACGAATGTGTGCCTAAATTCAAAATTGTGACAAGCTCTGAGATATACTGGACTTGTTGCTGTTTTAAAACAGATTCACCAAAATGTTGCATCATTAGAAATCTTTTGAGGAAACGTTTTTTGTTGTTGGATAGACCAGTTGCCTTAAACCTTTGAAGTTGAGCTGTGCATGCACCACAAAAACAAGACTCGGTGCAAAGCCGCATGCCACGTACTCCACCATGCCACCTTTTTGTACAAAGTAAATCGCTAACTACAGACCCAGCATGCATACTGCAGTGTTGTTATTTCTGCACATTACATTCTTTTGAAAAGCATTTTAAAAATACAAAGGTAAAAAAAATCGTAGTTTTTACAATGCTGTTAAATGCAACCGGCAATGTGTGTTTGTGTTTGTGTGTGTGTGTGTGTGTCATAACTTGATATATTACAATGCTTAAACAACTGGAATATTACATTCTCTTTACATTCGGCTATTGCAGTACTTGCGGCAACGATGGGGATTCTTCAGAAACGAAAATGTATTGTTAGTTGTTGTTTTTTTCCCCCCATAATGCAACGTTACATTTTTCATTTTTGTATTGTTTTGTTATTGTGCAACAAGAAAACAGGTGTGATAAAGGAACCGAATCTAACACCAGGGGAGAGAAAAGTAGCACATCTGTTGTGGGTCACCGTGTTGTCAAGCAGACACACCATATGGGCTGCTTCCTCTCGGCCCAGTCATCTCCGACCAACTAATCTGACAGCAATGACACCCTCTAGAGAGGCTGTGAGCTATGTTTTAATGAACTTTGTTTGTTATTAAGCTCATTATGTCGAGACTCTCCTTGCCACTCAGCCTGACTCACCTGTGTTGCATGAATATGAGGGAGCATACGTCCACACATCATACTATTTTAACATAAGAATAGACACAATAACTTCTTTTCTCAACACTTTTTACATTGCCTGATTGTATATCGTGGGGGCACGGCCAGACCTGATTTGAATCACATTTAAGCACTGAATACAATTGTTGATATTTGCTTAACGGAGAGATAAACAGACAATATGCGAAGACCCTAAGTATTCACAAGCAGTTGCATGCAAATGCATATTTCATATCCTGTACGTATGTCATATCAACCCTGGATGCTTTACTATTGCAGTCATCTTCATATCAGTGTCATTAGTCCCTTGAGATTTATATGTACAGGATCTGAGACAAAAGCAATTACTATTGTGTACAGCTGCCCTCGATTGGTTCATTTTAGTTTTGCTTGATGGCATAATGGGTTTTCAGGTGTAACTTTTTTGTAATTACCTTTTCGAAATTAAAAGACAATTTATTAACAATATAAGGGTAGTTGTGCGGGGGCATATGCTTCAATAAACTCAAAAGAGGCAAAAAGAATGCCTAAAACCGGTGATGTAATTTTCGGTGAGGGATAGGGAAGACGATTTTTGAATAGTATTAGCAAGAGGCACTACTCTGAAGAGATAGCAAGCCAAACAAGAGGCAGAGAACGGATTTCTAGAGCGTGAATTGGTTCTGTTTCAGTGGATCACGATTTAGTTGCTTTTAGCCATAAAGTGAAGCTCTTACCATGATTTACACCATAAATCTGTATTTTGCTGTCGGCATTTGACACTGGGTGAAAATCTAAATCTAATGAACAATAATTAACTCGATTTGAACCAACATAGGTGACTTCTCTTACAAAAATTAACATAAAACACGAACTCGCTACACGTTTTGCAAGATTACACATATTGCATCATACCTCAAAATGTTTTATTCTGCTTGACTATTTTCAAGGAAATAGACTTCTTTTGGACCAAAAATACTAACATCAGCTTTCAGGCACTTACAAGGTGAGTTCTGTTCAGTAAATTAACAGTAAATTAGCCAATTTGTTATATACTGTATCTTGAGCACACCAAAAAGAGGACATGTATGGAGAACGCAAGGTTAAAATAAATACTTTAACTTGCTTTACTGAGCTTTAAATGAGTCCAATATTACAGAATTTATTTTTCCAGCAAAAAAACTACAATTGCTATAATTGTAATATCTTGGTAATGAAATAGTCCCAACACTGCATTTCATATACAAGATAACTCAATGTGCTTAACATAATTAAAAGCATTTAAAAACAAAGAAGGGGAAAAAAACAGCTTAAAATTGAGCTGATACAATGCAGAAACAACCGCAGTGCAGCGTGACAAGAGGAATTGGCCATATAGATATTGATCTACAGTCAAGGTGAAAGTGCTAAAAACTGGACATTCATTATTGATGCTTGATTTTTGTAGAAGCTCTAAATGTGATTTATTGCCTAGCTGCAGTGAGTGCAATAGCCCTTTAAAGGTCAATTCCCTAAAGGTCACAGCTTCTGCATTTCCTACTTGTATTCCAATGAGTTTAACTGGGTTTCAGTTGCAATTAAGCAAATTCGAATATATTACACATATCATTCTTCACTGTAATGTAAATGTTTGTGAAAACTGCATGTGGATTAATTTGACAGTTTTTTTTTCTGGTAATAGACTAGGCTTCCCACATATTACTATAGCCTATTGTATATTGGGAAACACCCTTTGCCTTGTGACCACCTGAAAAAGAGCATAGCTCCATGCAAAAGTATTTTTAATTGTATAGGAAGTAGGAGAGCTTTTCAGTCCTTAAAACAGTTTTGGAAGGTGCCATAGTCCACTTTATAAATTGCAGAGTTGGTTAGATTAGCCAAAAATGTACTCCAGTAAGAGTACTATTACTTCAGAATAATATGACTCGGGTAAAAAATAAAACGTAGTTCTCCAAATAATTACTTGAGTAAAAGTAAATAAGTACTCCATGGAAAAACTACTCGTGTCATGGGTGTGTGTTCTGGTTGTTGTCTTCCCCCTGTCTCGTACACACCTGCTCCTGAGAGCATCCTCCCCACCTGGGCCTCGTTTACCCTAATTACCCCTTGTATTTAACCTCGTGTCTCATTCTTTCTGGTCGCCAGTTCGTTGTACCTTGTTGTCACGTTCCAGCATTCCTTGTTTCCACGTCACCGACTCATAGTAAGACTAGACCCTGTTCTAATTATTGACCTTTACTTTTTGCCTCACGTTTTTTGGATACTGTTGCCTTTTCGGATTGCCTGCCTGTGTACCGACCTCTGGCCGTTTATTAAACCTCTCTTTTTAAAACTGTCCATTTGAATTGGAGTCCTGCATTTTGGGTCCTGTCCTTTGTTCCATTCATGACACTCATGTACCAAGTAAGTTATTCATCCATCCATCCATTTTCTGAGCCGCTTCTCCTTACAAGGGTCGCGGGAGTGCTGGAGCCTATCCCAGCTATCATCGGGCAGGAGGCGGGGTACACCCTGCACTGGTTGCCAGCCAATCGTAGAAGTAAGTTATTTTTTTAAATCAGCGCGTGAACGTCAAATAGAAATATAAAACTTCAGATAATGCACAATAGTATCAAGTTAACTAAAACAATAAAACATTAAATCTTTAAGAAAACACATTTAGTCACAAGAAACAGTTTTGAATTAATTAACAATTGCAAATAAAATTCATGTGACAGGTGCTGATCTGCTGGATTGGTGTGAATATAATTTTAATAAAGAAGAGATCAATTTAATATGAATAAAATGTGATTTAATGCAACGCACAAGCACTCTATGCAGTGACATCGTGCCAAAGTTCATATGAGGACAAACATGCAAAATGAAAACAGCAGTGAATGCAAATACAAAGGAGAGGTCAAGTAGCAGTGAAAAATAACCATTGTTGGTGTATAATAAGACAGCTGATGTTATGTGAGTGGGCCCGTTCGTTGTTATATCTTATGCATAGACAGGATGACAATCCCTGGGGCCTTGAAACTGGCAGTGGAGAAACGCCAGTCGAGGGAGATGCAAAGTCTCACATTCAAGAGTATCAGGAATAACGGATGGTAATGGGTATACGGTGGGTGGCATTAATATTACTGCATAATAATTCAGAATAAAGCCCTAGTTGAGGAAAAAAAATGCACATAGTACAGCATTTTGGCTTGGTAAATGAGGGAGTCCGCCCTCACATTTTCTTTGGACAGTGTCTGGACCTGTTGCAGATCACTCTGGACACCTCAGTGTATGCAGCAGTGGTGTACATTGAGGGCCTTCAGAGTCTTCTCCGCTGGCCTAAACACTCTCAAAAGCACTGAACTACACTTACAACTTAATCAAATCATTATTAAATTAACATTTATTAGACTATAAAAAATAATGAAACATGTATTTAATATATATATATATATATATATATATATATATATATATATATATATAATAATATATAAAGTTATTTGTCTGGTGAGTCAGGCTGAGTGTCTTCTTTTGTCTTCATTTCATAGTATGTCTTGGCTGCTTTGCTCAACTTCCAGTTGTGTACAGTACCGTATATGTAGAATTTATTTTATTTAGTGCAATCAGATTTAACCTTTTATGTGTTACTCTATAAATGTAATCTGGCCAAGGCCTTCAGAATCCTAAATGCTGGGATCATCCAGGACAAACACACACACACACACACACACACACACACACCGTTGAAATGGTCTAACCAATCAGATTTAGATTCACCACTCTGCGACTTCACACAGGCTGAGTCAAATAAATAGTCCTCTATATGGTTGAGCTAAATATGTGCATGAAAATTGATTTACTAAAGAGGATGATTTTGGACATGATTAAAAATAAATTTTCAACACCACTTAAAAAAAAAAAAAAAAAAAAGATCTTTGTGGGGCTAGGTCAATCAACATATTACTGTCTGTCTTGTTTTTAACCCGGAAAATGACTTTGGGGCACTTACAGAGCAACACGTATGAGCTAGCTTACACAGACAAATCCGGACAGACAATAACAATGCGCAACGCCAATGTATTGTTGGGGAGGAAGAAAATGAGGAAAACGTGGCGGTCATCACCAGTGTTAGGCAAAGGACATTCATTCAAGGATTGCTTGAGGTATTTTCACATACTTTTAACATGATACACATTGCAAGTAGGCAACAAAAACGTAATGTAGCCCAGCAAGCTAGAGCTGGCACTAACGGTCATATCTAAACATGCCAGCGTTCTGTCGAATTGTGCTCTAAAAATTTGTTAAACATTGGTTTGTGCGCGTGAATAAATGTATGACAACGGCTTGCAAGTACATTTACAATGGCAAGTACCTGAGGCGATGTACCGGTCACAATACGCAATCTCATTGGTAGACGTCAAGGAGTGCTGTCGGAGAGTTGTCATTGATACTGTATCTCCACTGCACTCCGATTTCACCGCTGCAGTCCGATTTCGTCCCACATCCTAAAACATGCGTGGCAGGTTGATTGAAGACTCTAAATTGCCGGTAGGTGTGAATGTGAGTGTGAATGGTTGTTTGTCTCTATGTGCCCTGCGATTGGCTGGCGACCGGTTCAGGGTGTACCCCGCCTCCCGCCCGAAGATAGCTGAGATAGGCTCCAGCACGCCCATGACCCTTGTGAGGAAAAGCCGTAAAGAAAATGGATTGATGGATGGATGGAGGCAAATTGTCAGTAGCTTTTGTGTAGGAGAAACACAAAAAATATTTCGTTCACTAGGGAAAAAGGACGAAAGTCTAAAAAGCATCAACAACGTATTGTTTAACAGAATAATAGCCCAAATGAGCCAAACCCCTAGAATTTCAGAATATACAAAAAGAGCATTCTTTCCTGTGTAACCGTACTAATCATATTTGGTTTGTATAATAAGGTAGGCTGAATGTACTGCTCCTGGATAATGTAAAAGCTAGGTTAATAAAAGGGCAGTAAAGGGTGTGTGTGTGGGGGGGGGGGGGGGTGTTCTTTTCTGGCATGAACAAAGAATGAGAGGCATTGAGCATCAGTAGGAGAGCAAAATGCTTCATACCCCCAGCGGGGGCAAAGGAGGGGAGGGGGTAGGGTTCAGCTAAAAGACACTGCCTAATGAAGGGTGCCCGTGAGGAGTGTTGGTAGTCTATTAGTTTCCATCCAGTCAGCAGCAATCCATACGACCACTGAGGTTAGATGCAGTGTAAAGCCAACAAGAGGTGTGCTGTAAACAAGTGATAGCCCCCTAATTAAAGGTAAGTACATATTCTTTCATTGAAGTGTACTCAACATGCAGGGGTGTCTGCATAATGTCGTGCTGTGCAAATTAATGGCAGTAACAAAAGCAGAGTATGACTAGCTAACTAAAGATGTTCCTCCAATATAAAGTACCAGTCCCCGTCTCTCCAAAATCCATGGTAGTAAGTACTATTAGTAAATGAGACCCCTAGTGAAGGGAAATTAATGGATTAGACTTTTTGGCTTAAGGCATTCATCTCTTCAATGTTTAAAATGTGGGTCACATACCAGAGCAGTAACCTTGGAATTTGTGCAGAAAATAAAGGCGCCTTTGATGCTGATTTCACTACATGACTGCAGCATAAGCACAAGGTTCATCTGTCCCTAATGCTTCTGTAATAAATAAAAAAATGTTTACTTCTTTTTTTTAAAGGACACTTGAAACTATCCATCCATCCATTTTCTTTGCTATTTTTATGAATGTTATATTTTAAGGAATTAATATCACACTGTGTATTAAAGATCATCTGGGTTATGCTTAAGGTTGTTGGAAAAAAAAAAATGATTAAGAACCACATGCTGCGTAGCAGTTTCATAGTCACTGCAAATGGGGAGAAATAATTCAGCAAATTTGGCAGCTCCTTCCATGGAATCTAAACGCATTTTGTTCTCCCACGGCACAGCGGCCTCAAGACTCAATGTGCACAACAAGATAGTGAATGCACTTCCTTTCAAACTCCTGTAGCTATATTTTAAGAAGAACTTCCTATTTAAAGAAACCACCACTCAAAACACCACTGCAACTGCCGATTTCACCACTTTCAATTTAGGATTGTACATTCAGTTTGAGTTTTTTCCACGACAGTAAACCCTTGACATAACAAATTTCAACATCTTGACCGATTGTTGTCTCCACTGACAGTCGTGCGTTTTATCCCCCAAACCAGATGTCGGATTGACCTGTGAGAATCTGCATTGGGCCGTAGGGCATTCAGACCGCTGAAAAATACAAAAGGAAGAAAGAATGGTGAAAGAAAACATGGACAAAAAAGTTAGCTTATCTGGTAAGCACACTGCAGTTGCACAAAGTCGGCTGGGTTAGGCGCCAGGTCCCCCATGACCCTAATAAATTGTACTGAAAATGGATGGATGGATTTAGAGACATCTTATACAGACATTCAACATAACCAGTTGCGTCTATTGTGTATGGCAACAATTGGCTTCCTAATTGGGTATTGTTCAGATTCACGTCACACGTCTGTGCCTCGGATTTTCAATCATAAATGTTGAACTTGTTGAACCTATACGATTGTCAGACCCAACAGTTTCTGAGCAGATTCTTTACACCACTGGTTAATCTTAAGAGACATCCGATAAGGGGCCCCTTTGCTGACTTGAATCATAATCATTTATTATTATATAAGCATGTTTTGAAATGTAAAGGATCTATGTCTATAACAATTCAACAAGAAAGTAGTAAACATTCATTGATCTGACTAAAAACTACAAAAGGCATTCAACATTTTTTTCCCTCGTTTCCACAGCAGTATTATTTTCTCCGTTCTGCCTGCTGCTTTGTGGGTTCCTACCTCAGAAAATGATTTTTAGAGCTATTTGACCTATTTTACGATTTGAAAAACAAAGCAGATACATTGAGCACCTTTGTCACAATTCAACATGGAAGACACAAAGATCCACACTAAAGTGTGATCGCAGTTTGAGGTGTCTTCTTGCTTAATCGGTATTGCTAGATTATCACATGAACCCACAGATTGATTTGATTGTATTTTATAAAGAAAGACAACAGAAAAAGAACAGAGCATCATGAGGTCTAGCCAGCACCATCTTTCACAGCCAGTTTGCTTTCTGCCAAACCTTTTTTCTTTTTGTCCTCCACATTACCATGAGGATTTATGGCAGTGAATGGCAAGGCAACACTTGGCTCCCCTTTACATATTTTTCCAATTATTGATCAGTTGTTTTACAATTTTAAGTTCATCCATTCAGAAGATTACACACAGAATCCATTCCATTATTTGTCATTAATAGCAGCAGTCTATGGTGCTTTTGGTGAGACTTGTTTGACTGTGAAATAAATTTAACCTTTTTTTGAACAGCCATCTGATGTGTTGTTCATCATTTTATTATATACTATTGAAAAGCCCAATGAAAAATAAAAATGTTTCCAGTTGACTGTGGGAAACATAATTAGGAGCAAATATGAAATGCTTTCCATGTAAGCATTATGTCTAACCAATGCATTATGTGTTTGGCATTCCACTGTGCATGGATACTCAGCAGCGGAGAGGGAAAAAGCAACTGCTTATTAAGTGGTCAGATATTCAGATTGCACCAGTGCTGCCAGTAATGAGATATCAGCAGCCCTGAGTGACTTTCATTCACATCAAGCCTGGGGGAGAAAAAGAGCTGTGGTGACATTTGAAATCTCACTGGAGACACTTTGGTAGTGAACAAAGGAGAATACCAGGCATACTTGCTGTGTGTGACATATTTCAGCATAACAACATTCTGCTATTCATATTGCAAATAGGAGTCATCACTGAAGTAACAATAGTGAGCCATTACCAAAGTTGTTTGTAACGTAGTGTTGTGCTTTTCTGGTCTGGTCACACACAAAACATTTACAGACCCTTTTCAAAATATTTGAATATCATGGAAAAGTTTATTTCCATAATTCCACTTAAAAAGTTAAACTTTCATAAATTATAGATTCAGGGCCCACAATTTAAACAATTTCAAGTATTTATTTGTTTATTTTTACATAATTTGGGCTTCCAGTTCATCAAACCCACGAAATCAGGAATTCAAAACATTTGAATACTGTGAAGAAATTACCATTTACTTCTCAGTTTTGTATTTAAAAAAGAAATAAATTAGGGTCACATTAAATCAATATATATTGATATATTTATATATATCAATATATATTGATAATATATGTTAATCTCCAATACTTGGTAGGGAATCCCTTTCCTTTAATCACTGCCTCGATGCGCCATGGCATGAAGGCAATCAGTCTGTGGCATTGCCTGGGAGTTACGGAAACCCAGATTTCCTTGATGCTTGCTGTCAGTTATTCTTTGTTTTTGGGTCTGGTGCCCCTCATTTTCCTCTTGATAATACCCCATAAATTCTCAATGGGGTTTAGAGCCAGCGAGTTGACTGGCCAGTCAAGCACTGTGATGGGATGAACATCAAGACAGGTTTTGGTGCTTCTGGCGGTATGGGCAGGGGCCAGGTCCTGCTGGAAGACGAAATCTGCATCTCCATACAGATCCACAGCAGAAGGAATCATGAAGTCCTCTAAAACATTCTGGGATACTGTTGCAGTGACCTTGGATTTAAGAAAGCGGAGTTTATCAACACCTGCACCCCAAATCATGACTGACTGTGGATATTTCACACTGGAGCTCAAGCAGGTTGGGTTCTGTTCTTCACCAGTCTTCCTCCAAACCCTTGGACCTTGATTCCAAAATGAAAGGCACACTTGACTTTCATCGGAAAAGAGGACATTGGACCACTAACCAACAGTCCAGTCCTTCTTCTGCTTGGCCCAGTTGAGATGCTTCCTACGTTGGCTCAGGCTCAGAAGTGGCTTGACCCAAGGAACGCGACAGTTGTAGCCCATCTCCCGGTTGCGTCTGAATGTGGTGGTTTTTGAAGCTGTGACTCCCACTTCATTCCACTCTTTCTGGATCTCTGCTAGATTCTTGTATCTTCTCTGTTTGATAATCTCTTTTGCTGGTGCATCTTCTCTGTCACATTTTGTCCTTCCATTGCTATGCTTGGACACAGCACTCTGTGAACAGCCAGCCTCCTTAGCTATAAGCTTTTGTGGCTAACCCATCCTATGGAGGGTATCAATGATGGTCTTGTGGTCAGTTGTCATGTCTGCAGTCTTCTCCATATTGAACCCAACTGAGACAATTGAACCAAACTGAAGCAATTTAATGACACCTGGCGAAACCTGTGCAGGTGCTTCGAATTTAGTAGCTGATTAGTGTGTGACACTCAGTTTAAGACATTTAAGGCCTGCAAAATTTGGGCTGATTTCTTCAAAGTATGACAATTTTTTAAATTCCTGATTTCGTGGGTTTGATGAACTGGAAGCCCAAATTATGTAAAAATAAACAAATAAATACTTGACATTGTGGGTCCTGAATCTATCTATCGATGTCATGGGTGTGTGTTCCGGTTTTTGTCTTCCCCCTGTTTCACACACACCTGCTCCTGTGAGCATCTTCACCACCTGTGCCTCGTTCACCCTAATTACCCCTTGTATTTAACCTCGTGTATCATTCCCTCTCGTCGCCAGTTCGTTGTACCTTGTCGTCGCGTTCCAGCATTCCTTGTTTCCACGTCACAGACTCACAGTTGGCACCACGCCCGATACCGCCACGGTACCAACATTTCCATGTGAAGCAGTCACCATGCAGCCACCTGCCACCTCCGCTGCTGTCTGTCCACAGCTCTCTCGACCGGAGAGGTTCTCTGGAGATTCTGGGAACATTAAGCCGTTCATCACGCAGTGCGAACTCCACTTTGAGCTGCAGGCAGCTGCCTTCCCCACCGAGCGGGCAAAAATCGCTTTCGTCATTTCCCACCTGACTGGTCGTGCGGAGGGGTGGGCTACTGCTGAATGGAGCCGCAATTCCGCCGCGTGTCATTCATGGGCTTTTTTCGTAAAGACTATGGAGCAAATTTTTCAATTTTCCACACCAGATCGTGAGGCAGCTCGCTCCCTTGTCACCTTACAACAAGGCAAGCGCAGGGCTGTCAGATTACGCGATTGAGTTTCGCATTCTAGCATCTGAGAGTCATTGGAATAATCGGGCGCTACTCTTTGCCTTTTTTCAAGGACTATCCCCCGCCGTCAAGGATCATTAAGTCCCGCTAGACCTGCCAACCGACTTGGACACCTGGAGGAGTATGTGGAAGAATCACTGGCAGCCGGGATCATTCGCCCATCTTTGCCCATCTTCATCCCCTGCGGGAGCAGGATTTTTCTTTGTGGACAAAAAGGACAAGACCCTGCGACCCTGTATCGATTACCAGGGTCTCAACGAGATAACTGTAAAAAACAGGTACCTTCTTCGTCTCATCTCCACCGCCTTTGAGTTCCTGGAGGGAGCCAAGATTTTCACCAAACTGGACTTAAGAAAGTTGTATCATCTAGTCAGGATAAGGGAGGGGGATGAATGGAAAACAGCATTCAACACACCAACGGGACATTATGAGTATTTGGTAATGCCTTTTGGACTTACTAACGCTCCAGCTGTTTTCCAAAACCTTGTCAATGATGTCCTGCGGGACATGTTGAATGTTTATGTTTTTATCTATTTGGACGACATTTTGATATTCTCCCCGGATGAGAAGACTCACATTATTCATGTCCGCTCTGTATTGTAGCGGTTACTGCAGAATTAACTATATGTCAAGGCTGAGAAATGTGAGTTCCACAAGGCGTCCGTTTCTTTTCTGGGTTTCGTCCTGGCTCAAGGTGAAGTCAAAATGGACCCTTGCAAAGTCGATGCCGTTATTAATTGGCCTACTCCCACGTCACGCAAAGATGTACAAAGGTTCTTAGGGTTCGCAAACTTCTACAGAAAATTCATCAGAAATTTCAGTTCTATAGCCTCTCCTTTGCATGATCTTACCTCGCCACACAAACCTTTTGTATGGAACCTGCTTTGTCAGGCAGCTTTTCAAAAACTTAAATCGAGCTTTACCTCCGCTCCCATCCTTACTTTGCCAGATCTCAAACAGCAGTTTGTGGTAGAAGTCGATGCGTCTGATGCCGGAATAGGAGCAGTGCTCTCCCAGAAATCTCTCAAGGAATGATAAATTACATCCTTGTGCTTTTCTCTCCAAAAAACTGACCCCAGCTGAGAAAAATTATGACATTGGTGACCGTGAACTGCTGGCAGTCAAGGTGGCTTTGATGGAGTGGAGGCACTGGCTAGAGGGGGCACAGACTCCGTTTTTAGTATGGACAGATCACAAGAACATTGAGTATATTAAAACTGCTAAAAGATTAAATGCTAGGCAGGCTAGAGGGGATCTGTTCTTCACTAGATTTAATTTCATGTTATCCTACCGACCTGGTTCTAAAAATGGTAAGCCAGATGTTTTGTCACGTATTTTCTGCGAAGAGAATTCTAAGACCCTAAGACTATTTTGCCCAAGTTATGTTTCATTTCCGTTTTTGTTTGGGACATTGAAACTGCGGTTAAAGGGGCTCTGAAAAACAGGCTTTATGTGGTTCCGACCTTAAGGGGAAGAGTCATCCACTGGACTCACTCGAACCGAACTGTATGTCACCCAGGCATTGCCAAGACGCAATCAGTGGTCGAACAGCACTTTTGGTGGCCAATGTTAGGAGGGATGTTATCGATTACGTCAATGCTTGCCAGGTATGTGCTGCTAACAAATCCTCTCGTCAACGTCCTTCTGGGGAGTTGCGACCCCTGCCAATACCACAACGCCCTTGGTCAGACATTTCCGTAGACTTTGTGACAGGATTACCGGCCTCGAAAGGTAATACCACAATTCTCACCGTTGTTGACAGGTTCTCTAAAATAGCTCACTTCATTGCACTCCCGAAACTCCCAGCTAAAGATACTGATACTTAATGATCAATCAGGTATTCAAATTCCATGGTTTCCCCAAGAATGTGGTGTCTGATAGGGGTCCCCAATTAATTTCGCAATTTTGGAAGGAGTTTTGTAATCTCATTGGTGCTACCGTCAGTCTGTCATCTGGGTTTCACCCTGAAACCAACGGCCAAACCGAGAGGCTGAACCAGGACCTGGAGACTGGGCTCCGATGTCTCACTTCACAGGAGCCGCGATCCTGGTCTCAGAAACTGGTTTGGGTCGAATTCTCCCACAATTCCCTCCCTTCTCCATCCACTGGTCTATCGCCTTTTCACGTTGTGCATGGTTACCAACCTTCTCTGTTTCCTGCCATAGCCCCAGAGTCCACAGTTCCAACTGCATTGACCTGGTGAGACGCTGCAGGAGGACCTGGGAGCGAGGCCGCCAGATGCTGCTGCGCCAGGGACGGTCCTACAAAGCCGCTGCTGACCGTTGGAGGACACCGGCCCCGAACTACAAAGTGGGTCAGCGAGTTTGGCTCTCGACCAAACATATTCCACTACGGGTGGAGTCCAAGAAGCTCGCTCCCAGGTTCGTTGGGCCCTCCCCCTTCACAAAGATCATCAACCCTGTCACCGTGAAGCTGAGGCTCCCAAGGTCGATGCGGGTCCACCCTGCTTTTCACATCAGCCTACTCAAGCCAGCCCGGGAGTCCCCTCTGGTCCCGCCTTCCAGACCCCCTCCTCCCCCCCGGTTTGTGGATGGGGGCCCTGTCTTCTCTGTGAAGCGGCTGTTGTCGTCTCGTCGGAGGGGGTTTCAATATCTGGTGGACTGGGAGGGCTATGGGCCTGAGGAACGTCCATGGGTGCTGTCTGCGTTTATCATGGATGATTCGCTCATTCGAGACTTCCACGTTGCGCATCCCGGGACCCTGGGGCCGTCTGAGGCTGGCCGTTAAGGGTGGGGTACTGTCATGGGTGTGTGTTCTGGTTTTTGTCTTCCCCCTGTTTCACACACACCTGCTCCTGTGAGCATCTTCACCACCTGTGGCTCGTTCACCCTAATTACCCCTTGTATTTAACCTCGTGTCTCATTCCCTCTCGTCGCCAGTTCGTTGTACCTTGTCGTCGCATTCCAGTATTCCTTGTTTCCACATCACAGACTCACAGTAAGACTTGACCCTGTTCCGATTATCGACCTCGCCTCTTTGCCTCATGTTTTTGGATACTGTTGCCTTTCTTGGATTGCCTGCCTGTGTACCAACCTATGCCTGTATATTAAACCTCTCTTTTTGGAAAATGTCCATTTGTTTTGGAGTCGTGCATTTTTGGGTCCTATCCTCTGTTCTGTTCATGACAATCGATCGATCGAGCGATCTATCAATCTATCGAGCGAGTGAGCGATCTATCTATCTATATCTTATATATATTGTATTATTTTGTGTATATATATATATTTTTTTTTTTTGCACGAGAACATGCAAACTCCACACAGGCGAGGCCGGATTTGAACCCGGGTCCTCAAAACTGTAAGGAAGATGTGCTAACCATTTGTCCACCGTGTGTGTGTGTGTGTGTGTGTGTGTGTGTGTGTGTGTGTGTGTGTGTGTGTGTGTGTGTGTGTGTGTGTGTGTGTGTGTGTGTGTGTGTGTGTGTGTGTGTGTGTGTGTGTGTGTGTGTGTGTGTGTGTGTGTGTGTGTGTGTGTGTGTGTGTGTGTGTGTGTGTGTGTGTGTGTGTGTGTGTGTGTGTGTGTGTGTGTGTGTGTGTGCGCACATGCACATATATGCATGCGATTGGCTGACAACCAGTTCAGGGTGTACCCCGCCTCCTACCCGATGATAGCTGGGATAGGCTCCAGCACGTCCGCAACCCTCGTGAGGAGAAGCGGCTCAGAAAATGGATGGATGGATGGGATATATATGTGTGTGTGTATATATATATATATATATATATATGTATGTGGAGTTTGCATGTTCTCCCCGTGCCTGCATGGGTTTTCTCCGGGCACTCCGGTTTCCTCCCACCTCCCAAAAACATGCATGGTAGGTTGATTGAGGGCTTAATTGCCTTTAGGTGTGAATGTGTGCACAAATGGTTGTTTGTTTCTATGTGCCCTGCGATTGGCTGGCAACCAGTTCAGGGTGTACCCTGCCTCCTGCCCGATGATAGCTGCGATAGGCTCCAGCAGCCTGCAACCCATGTGAGGATAAAGCGGTACAGAAAATGAATGGATGGATGGATGGATGGATAGATAGATATACAGTGGGTATGGAAAGATGTCAGACAACCTAAAATCTTTCTCTTTGTTATATTGCAGCCATTTGTTAAAATAATTTAAGTAAATTTTTTCCTCATTAATGTACACACAGCACCCCATATTGACAGACATTTTTTTTATTGCTGAAATATTTGCTGATATATTAAAAAGAAAAACTGGAATATCACACAGTCATAAGTATTTAGACCCTTTGCTGTGACACTCATATATTTAAGTCAGGTGCTGTACATTTCTTCTGATCATCATTGAGATGGTTCTACACCTTCATTGGATTCCAGCAGTGTTTGATTATACTGATTGGACTTGATTAGGAAAGCCACACCCATGTCTATATAAGAGATGCAGTCGGGAGATGGGCGAAGGTTCTAGAAAGTCAACCATCACTGCAGCCCTTCACCAGTCGAGGCTTTATGGCAGAGTAGCTTGATGGAAGCCTCTCCTCAGTGCAAGACACATGAAAAGCCCGCATGGAGTTTGCTAAAAAGAAAAACACCTGAAGGACTCCAAGATGGTGAGAAATAAGATTCTATGGTCTGGATACAAATACAAGATACAAATGGTTGGCCTTAATTCTAAGTGGCATGTATGGAGGAAACCAGGCACTGCTCATGACCTGTCCAATACAGTCGCAACAGTAAAGCATGGTGGTGGCAGCATCATGCTATGGGGGTGTTTTCCAGCTGCTGGGACACCGAGACCGGTTGCAATCGAAGAAAAGATGAATGCGGCCAAGTTAAGGGATATCCTGGACAAAAACCTTGTCCACAGTGCTCAGAACCTCAGACTTGGCCGAAGGTTCACCTTCAACAAAGACAATGACCCTAAGCACACAGCTAAAATACAGGAGTGGCTTCAGAACAACTCCGTGACTGTTCTTGAATAGCCCGGAGAGAGCCCTGACTTAAACCCAATTGAGCATCTCTGGAAAGACCTGAAAATGGCTGCCCACCAACGTTCACCATCCAACCTGACAGAACTGGAGAGAATCTGCAAGGAATGGCAGATGATCCCCAAATCCAGGTGTGAAAAACTTGTTGCATCATTCCCAAAAAGACTCATGGCTGTATGAGCTCATAAGGGCGCTTCTACTAAATACTGAGCAAAGCATCTGAATACTTATAGCTGTGTGATATTTCAGTTTTTCTTTTTCAATAAATCTGCAAAAATTTTAACAATTGAGTTTTTTTACTGTCAATGTTGGGTGCTCTGTGTACTTTAATGTGGAAAAAATGAACTTAAATGATTTTAGCAAATGGCTGCAAGTATAAAAAAGAGTGAAAAATGTAAGGGGGTCTGAATACTTTGTGTACCCACTGTATATAGACAGAGATATAATTGTCAAATTAGATGATTGTTGTCTACCGTTGCAACAAAGGTTTCCTATCTCTATACTTAAACTTTCAGGAATTATTGTTGTCTGATAACACAGGTTGTTGTTTTTTGTTTGTAAATATCAGAATCCAAACCAAGATGGCAAAATTGACTGAGGTCAAATACATAAGTACATGGTTGTTTCCCCATCGCACATTTCAATGGCAAAATAAAAACCTTTCTTGAAATTGAGGCAACTGTTTAAGTGTCATTATCGTTCTTTGTCAATTGGCTGTGTCAAATCACAAGCAATGTGGCATGCTGGCGCATGCGTTTAGCACATATGCCTCATAAAGTTCAGTGTTGATGGTTCCAAATCATAGCTCAGGCTTTTTTATTGTGTAATTGCATGTTCTTGCATAGGTTTTCTCCAAGTACTCCAGCTTCCTCCTGTATGTTCGGTTGACTGAAAACAAAATTCTAATAGATGTGAATTGTTGTTTGTATGTTTTGCCTTTTTTCACCGCAGTAACCTATTTCCAGAACTAGGAACATTGCACGTTCACAACACAGTAACTCTGAAGAAAATAAATTCCTTTAAATGTTTTGGGACACTGCTGTAGTACTTTTTGCCTGGTCAAGAAACATTTTCCTCTGGGCCAGGGACTGCAAAAAGTGAACATTTCTTATTGGATGACTACTTTATTTCAGTCACCACCCTCGAAAGGTATACAGCTGTATTCACTACATTTTGGATTTTACATTTTGCATTGTGCTTTGAGATGGACTTCCAAACAAAAATGTGGATTTTTTTTGTTTTTGTTTTTTTAGGACTGCAGAGGAAACAGAATGCAGTAGGAGCGAAACAGGAAGGTTTACACCCACTTGTCTGCAGGGTTTGTTGAGCTCATCATAGAAGCGTTCAATAGAACGGGACTTTAGAAAGACATTTTTCAAAGGTTCTGACGGGTTACCATGCAGCTCAAGACTGAGCAGCACTCCAATTCAAGCGGTAACAAAACACTGATGCTGCGATGCTGCAAGGATTATTAGTAATGGCCCAAGATAAATACCATAAGTAACTTGTCAAATGCATCAGCCTTTATGTTTTATCATGTTATGTTGCTAAATGTTAAGCTACTTGGCTTTTTAGATAACTAGTGGCAAAGTAAGCTAACTGGTAACAGTGTAATCTTGTGGCTCGAAAGCAGATCTTAGTTATAAATTATTATGTTCCTGTCGTCAGCATCCAAAATATTGCATTGTGCTTTGCATAGACTGTGCTCAAGCATAGACTGTGCTGGTTTATTTATAAGGAAAGAGGCAAAGGTCCTAGCCCTGTCAGTGCTTTGGGGCTTGGAGGAATCAACAATGGCAGTTGAACAGCAAAGACGAAAGCAAGACGACTGACACACTCTTTCTGGAGGGCCTGGTGGAGCAGACGAGGACATTGTATGAAGTTTAGGAGTCCAACAAAGGGAATTGTAACTGATGTAACTTTAGACCAGCTGCCCCACCACTGAATTAATAACTCTCCACTTTTATTTGTACACTCCATAAAAACATGTTAATAAAATTAGTGTCTTGTCTATACCTCCATTCCAATGCAGGTTGTTTGTAACATTTATTTTGTTTCATTCATATTAATTACATTAATAAAAAAATATATTATAAATTTATGAAATGCTACATTTTACCATTTCTACTACAACCTCAATTCCAATGAAGTTAGGACGTTGTGTTAAACATAAATAAAAACAGAATGCAATGATTTGCAAATCATGTTCAACCTATATTTAATTGAATACACGACAAAGACAACATATTTAATGTTCAAACTGATAAACTTTATTGTTTTTAGCAAATAATTATGAACTTAGAATATTATGGCTGCTACAAGTTCCAAAAAAGCTGGGACAGGTGGCACTGAGAAAGTCGAGGAATGCTCATCAAAACCTGTTTGGTAGATCCCACAGGTGAACAGGCTCATTGGGAACAGGTGGGTGCCATGATTGGGTATTAAAGGAGCTTCCCTGAATTGCTCAGTCATTCACAAGCAAAGATGGGGCGAGGTTCACCTCTTTATGAACAAGTGTGTGAGAAAATAGTTGAACAGTTTAAGGACAATGTTCCTCAATTTACAATTGCAAGGAATTTACGGATTTCATTATCTACGGTCCATAATATTATAAAAAGGTTCAGAGAATCTGGAGAAATCACTGCATGTAAGTGGCAAGGCCGAAAACCAACATTGAATGCCATGACCTTCGATCCCTCAGGCGGCACTGCATCAAAAACCAACATCAATGTGTAAAGGATATCACCACATGGGCTCAGGAACACTTCAGAAAACCAATGTCAGTAAATACAGTTCGGCGCTACATCTGTAAGTGCAACTTAAAACTCTACTCTGCAAAGCAAAAGCCATTTATCGACAACACCCACAAATGCCGCCGGCTTCTCTGGGCCCGAGCTCGTCTAAAATGGACTGATGCAAAGGAGAAAAGTGTTCTGTGGTCCGACAAGTCCACATTTCAAATTGTTTTGGGAAATTGTGGACGTTGTGTCCTCCGGGCCAAAGAGGAAAAGAACCATCCGGACTGTTATGGACGCAAAGTTCAAAAGCCAGCATCTGTGATGGTATGGGGCTGTGTTAGTGCCAACAGCTTACACTTACACATCTGTGAAGGCACCATTAATGGCACCATGAATGCTGAACGGTACATACAGGTTTTGGAGAAACATATGCTACCATCCAAGTAACGTCTTTTTCATGGACGCCCCTGCTTATTTCAGCAAGAAAGAAAAACTGAAATATCACACAGCCATAAGTATTCAGACCCTTTGCTGTTACACTCATATATTTAACTCGGGTGCTGTCCATTTCTTCTGATCATCCTTAACCCTTCCTTTGCATGATGACATTTTTAGCACACTTTGATGATTACTGACGTTCTGATCAAAGACAACATATTTAAAGACAAAAGCTGCAGGAATAAAATTTAGCCACAAATGTTTTGACCAAGTTAAACTTTAAAATGGCACCATCGCCGAATTTCCAAGTCATTAGAAATAGGAAATACATGAATTACACCCGTATGCAGCATTTTGTCCTTTTTTTGCCCCATTGACTGCCATTATAAATAATATTTTTCAATACCCTGTAAACAATGCCTTTGCCATCATTTCTCAACGTTTCTGATTGTTTTCGTGCATAAAATAAAAATAATAATAATTTTGCTTGTTTTCGTGCAGAAAATTAAAAAAATAATAATTTTGCATGTAATTAAACTTTTCACCCACTAAGTGGAGTGATAGACTGCAACATAATTTTCATGCCCCGACCCCTGCAAAATGACTTTTTAAATTTTTTAAAATTTAGAGACAAAACATCCAAATGCAATTGACAGGGGTGTGCGCGCGCGTGCACGTGCACATATGTGTGTTTGGCACCATTATGACGTTTTTTGTGTGACAGCTGCAAAGTTTGATTTCACCACAATACTTACAAAGTCGTAGTATGCAGATAAGTATATTTTGTGTGCAGATATGAGTGTATCTTGTGCATGTGTTTATTTTCAGGCGGCACGGTGGACGTCTGGTTAGAGCGTCTGCCTCACAGTTATGAGGACCGGGGTTCAATCCCCGGCCCCGCCTCTGGCGAGTTTGCATGTTCTTCCCGTGCCTACGTGGGTTTTCTCCGGGCACTTCGGTTTCCTACCACATCCCAAAAACATGCATGGTAGGTTGATTGAAGTCTCTTAATTGCCCCTCGGTGTGAATGTGAGTGCGAATCGTTGTTTGTTTATGTGTGCCCTGTGATTGGCTGGCAACCAGTTTAGGGTGTACCCCACCTGCTGCCCGAAGATAGCTGGGATAGGCTCCAGCACGCCCGTGACCCTCATGAGGACAAGCGACCCAGAAAATGGATGGATGGATATCTATATATATATATAAATAATGTTAGTATATTGAATGACTGGCAGTGTGTTTAGGGAATCTTAGGTAGAAGTTGTACAATCTTAATGCTTCTTAACAGGAAACTTTTAACTTTCGTTAGAAACATCAGAATATTTGATCCCGGAGGAAAACTGAATTAAAATGTATTGTACATTGTAATAACAAAACAATACAGTATCTCCTTTGTTGCTTTCATGACTCTCTAGTTGTAGATAATTTTGGTCTTTTTTCGACACGTCCAATTACTTTTGCTGTATCATCAGCCTGATTTTCATAAATGGCTGGTGTGTGAATTGTCTATTAACAAAGGGAATCCAGAATATCGAGAATATTACTGCAATGCGCCACGCTTAAACTGTGAACAAACCTCTTCTGAGCATTTTTCCACTGCAATATATTCTACGAAATTGTATGGTATATTCCACAGTGGGAAGTCAGTTTAGAACGAGGAGAAAGCATTGTCACTGCCCCTGGAACATTTCCACACTCTGCTTATTAATTTTTTTTTTAAGCTTTTGCTTTTCCTCAGCAATGCAGATGTTCCATTCACTGTGTTTGCATTCATAGGATGCATATACAGTACAGGAATCTCAGAGGAACACGTGCAGTACTTGAAGCTGTCTGTTCGAGAAAATGACACTCAGGGGAAGTGTGCAGCTGCTTTGTGGACTGTGAGCATTTTGGGTACTTGGGGCAGAACAGTTTCAAATCATACGACCGGAGATGAAGACAGTCATGTTACATTCAATGCTGCACATTACCATAGACCAAACTGTTCTCTCGATGAACCCTTCAACTGAAATAACTTTTGTTGAGAGACATTCACTCCCAATTAATGGTGAATCACAGCAATAACACACTGGGGTTTCAACAGCAAAATTGTACCTTTTTTGTTGTTGTCATTTTAAGGTCATCCTAGTAAACAGATTTAATGTTGTTTTTTTCAAAATGTCACGCTGCGGCTTTTAAACCCCCTCCTAAGGTTGATTAATATTCTATTCTCCTTCCATAGTGCATACATTAGCCTATTTGGGCATTTTAATGACCTTGAATGGTTGATCTTTCTTTCTGTGCTAGCTTAACATGGGGCATGCAAAAAAAGATAATTAAAGTATGGAGAAGAAAACCAGAAAGAGAATCAGTGGAAAAAATGTTGTAAAATATTTTTAAATGTCATAATATATAATTATTTATAATGTACATATTGCATTCAATACAATAATGAATGTAAAACTTTGGAAAACAGTAATTATGTACGACTGAACTGCTGTAATGTTTCTCATAAAATAAAGTACTATTAATTGAACTTATTTTTTCATTTGAATAAACATGTTTTTAAGCATATAAAAGCAGAGTTCTTAGCTTGCCTAATAAATAGTGTAATTAAATGTTTTGACTTTGCCTAAACCCAAGGCTTTTGAAACCTTGAGAAGGAAACTCACAGACACCAGAGAAATCTTTTTTTTTTTTTTTTTTTTACAGGCAGACCAATTTGTTTTGCTCTCAAATGTGTGGTTAATGTTAATTTTGGTGAAGAGTAGGCACATTGGGTGCATAGTCTGGCTGGGTATTATACTGCATTTCAAAGGTGTCATTGGAAGTGAATACTCAACTGAATTCTGCCCTGCTCACACATGTGACATCTGTAAAATGGGATTCTCTATCAGAGTGCACTGTGAAAGCCATTATTCTGGAGGGGAAAGAAACACTTTTTCACATTTTTCTCTGCTCTGTGCCACTGAAGAGATAACACTATCCTTTGTTATCTGGCTGTATATTTTCCACCATACATCAACAGTTATGGCAAGATTGCTTGAATTTGACATCCTTTTCAAGCATTTATAAACCTATCCATACCATCTGCTTGCAACGTACGGTACACATACACCTTGTATTTTCTATATTTCACTGCCCCTCTCCATTTATCACGTTCCAACCCATGCTCCCATTCAGCCATTGTTATTTCTAAAGCTTGCAGAAGATCTATTTGGACAGTCTTGCTGCCACCTTAATGGCTGGGAATGACAACGAGGCCATTGTTGACTGGACAAAAGCAGCTCTTGCTCTGAAAGCCAGACTTGGTTGTGTGATATGATTTGACATTTCTGGTCAAACAGTGAAGAGGGCTAAAATCTTTGAATCATCATCATTACATTCAAACCAAAGTACTGTGTTCATTGAAGTCAGACACAATTGAGTATAAAATGAGAATCAAGCATTTGAAGCTTAAAACTGCAAAATCGATACAATATCATGACTACAGTGTTAAATGTCAAATTTTGGTATGTTGCTTTGGTAACATCTGTTTTGCAGATATTTGCTATTCAGTCACTGACTTGGAAAACTCTGACCTGATGATCATGCCACATGGAAAGTTGTGAGATGCAGTCAAGACATGTCAGACACTGGGGAATCATTAACTTCTCTACCTAGGTTTCCAGGCCATTACTTCTAAACTCAGCTCCCCAGATGCCAATCAAGAGGGCAGCTCGAGGAAAAGTCAGAAGATCAATGAAAGTCATCGAGATGCTTCACTGTGGAAATTCGTGTAAACTGCATGATGGGTGACTGATGAGGAAAGGTCAGAGGTTTGCCTATACAAAACGCACAGACAATACAAAGTACTGAGTGTACAGACCATAACCCAATCAATAGATAAGTGTATGTGAGAATTGTAACTAAATTACAGTAAATTACAGTGGTGCCTTGAGATATGAATATAATTTGTTCTCCATTTATGTTCATAACTCAAAACACTTGTATCTCAAATCATCTTTTCTGACCGAAATGAATGGAAATGCCATTTATCTGTTTCAGCCTCCCCCAGAAAAAAAACAATACAAAATTGTAATAAGTGACTTACCTTATATCCTGACTCACATTGAAAAAGATGAAAGGGAATAAAATCAAAGAGAGAAAATGTTTAAAAAAAATTACGTTATATGTATACTGTATCTATTTTTAGAAGAGTAGGATCAGTAGTATACAGATATACAACGTACAATCGCACACACTTATCACTGTTGTCTCATAATACAATGTCACTTCCTGTTTGGGCGCACTGCGACTGTGCTCAGTGGTTTACTGAAAATATCTCATTAAATTGTGACACGCCGGGTGTGGTCATCTTCAATGCAAAAGATATTGCTGAGGTAGGGCGTCAAATTCCAGCCAATAACATTGAACGAGTTACCCGTTAAACCCTTTATGAAGTGAAGCCAAGTCAGCCACGTCATTTCCGGGGTGTATTGCACCACCCAGTCAGACTGGCTCATTGAAAATAGCCTGACTCAAAAGAGTGGCATAACTGTTATATTACTGTATATACAGTATATATATGCAATGTGCAACGAAAGGGAATACAACTATATTATTTATAGCCCCAATGATTCAGAGGGTTCGATGACGCCCGTTCCCATATTAATGAATGGAATAAATATGACATCCACCACACATGCCACCAAAATCGCATAAGAGCAGCGGCCTAGCTGCTGCGCAGGATTTAGAGGTGGTATCAGCAGGTGCAAGTTCAGATCGACTTGCTAACACCAAATTGTCACTGCGCCGGACGCATGTCAGAAGACACACCCACGTTGCACCGGTACACTCAGCTTGCCACAGACCGGACGGCCAAATCGGCAAACAAACGCAGCGAACCTTGCACTTGCGTTAAAATCAAGGAATGCCAGCATTTGCGCCCCACAGCTGATGCGTCATCTACGAAAATAGAGCCCTCCGTCACAATGCATCAATTAAATGCTGATCCTTCTGGTGTGCTCGTGTTTTCCACTTGGAAGCAGTATAAGACAAACAGACGGATATGCAGTACTGTTGGTATTATGAATCCTATTTGAGGGGAGGCAGTCCTTGCCTCTTTGCAGCAGCCGATCATATGGCAGCAGGGCGTGTTGTGCCTAGAACTCCAATGGGATTCATAATAATGTCTCAACACTTCTCCAAGCTCATGACTACAGCACTTATTTTACTCATTTTACGCAGAGGATATGACTGTGAATACTGTTTATATAGTATTGTCTGCCTCCCTACAAGTTGTACATGTTGTTGCTCAACCGTTTATGATCAGCCCATTGTTTAAGGTGTTAAAGCACTGCAACCTATATGCTAATTAGCAGTATCTCAAGTCTGTGCTTGCAAGTCAAAGCAAAAAGGTTGCTCGAGAAACTCGTAAATCAGGTCATGCGTACCTCAAGGCATCAGTGCATATGATAAAATCGTAAGGTCAAACACGGTCGAATGTCAGCCAGTGTGTGCCTGAAGAGTAGAAAAATGCAAAGATGGAGAATATGTTTGACAGAGGGAGAATGTGTAAGTAGTGTTAAAGGTCACTGCAGTAAGTCTGCAGGACACCTGGATGACATCTGACTATCCTCACTAAACTGCTACAATGGTCAAGGCTTTAACACTACTGCATGTTACATTTCACAGATTAGGTTTATAATTGTTAAATTCATTAAAGCATTATTATTTCAGTTATTTTCCTCTTTTGCATTTTAATCTGTAGCCCTAAATCTGACTCACCACACTTCAGCCGTATAGCCGGGTCGGTTCTTGTCCTGTCCAGTCCTGTCTTATATTGTCCTGTTCTTCCTTCACAGGGTGTTGCACTACTGTCCCATACGACACTTGAATTGAATGTGTTTTTGTACAAGGCATATAATGATTTAGTGGGTACGGAAAGTATTAAGACCCCCTTAAATTTTTCACTCTTTGTTATATTGCAATGGGCACGGTGAACAACTGGTTAGCACATCTGCCTCACAGTTCTGGGGACCGGGGTTCGAATCCCGGTCCCGCCTGTGTGGAGTTTGCATGTTCTCCCCGTGCATGGGTGAGTTTTCTCCGGGCACTCCGGTTTCCTCCCACATCCCAAAAACATGCAAGGTAGATTAATTGAAGACTCTGAATTGTCCGTAGGTGTGAATGTGAGTGTGAATGGTTGTTTGTTTCTATGTGCCCTGCGATTAGCTGTCGACCGGTTCAGGGTGTACCCCGGCTACCACCTGAGGATAGCGGGTATGGGCTCCAGCAGCCTGCGACCCTAATGAGGATAAGCGGTAAAGACAATGGATGGATGGATGTTATATTGCAGCCATTTGCTAAAATAATTTAAGTTCATTTTGTCCTCATTAATGTACACACAGCACCCCATATTGACAGAACTTGCAGAACTCTCCAGTTCTGTCAGGTTGGATGGTGAACGTTGGTGGACAGCCATTTTCAGGTCTCTCCAGAGATGCTAAATTGGGTTGAAGTTAGGGCTCTGACTGGGCCATTCAAGAACAGTCACGGAGTTGTTCTGAAGCCACTCCTTCGTTACTTTATCTGTGTGCTTAGTGTCATTGTCTTGTTCGAAGGTGAACCTTTGGCCCAGTCTGAGGTCCTGAGCACTCTGGAGAAGGTTTTCATCCAGGATATCCCTGTAACTTGGCCGCATTCATCTTTCCTTCGATTGCAACCAGTCGTCCTGTCCCTGCAGCTAAAAAACACCCCCACAGCATGATGCTGCCACCACCATGCTTCACTGTTCGGACTGTATTGGACAGGTGATGCCACTACGCCATAAAGCCCCGACTAGTGGAGGGCTGCAGTGATGGTTGACTTTCTAGAACTTTCTCCCATCTCCCGACTGTATCTCTGGAGCTCAGCCACAGTGATCTTTGGGTTCTTCTTTACCTCTATCACCAAGGCTCTTCTCCCCCGATTGCTCAGTTTGACCGGACGGCCAGCTCTAGGAAGGGTTGTGGTCGTCCCAAACGTCTTCCATTTAAGGATTATGGAGGCCACTGTGCTCTTAGGAACCTTAAGTGCTGCAGAATTTTTTTGTAACCTTGGCCAGATCTGTGCCTTGCCACAATTCTCTTCCTGAGCTCTTCAGGCAGTTCCTTTGATCTAATGATTTTCATTTGCTCTGACATGCACTGTGAGCTGTAAGGTCTTATATAGACAGGTGTGTGGCTTTCCCAATCAAGTCCAATCAGTTTAATCAAACACAGCTGCACTCCAATGAAGGTGTAGAACCATCTCAAGGATGATCAGAAGAAATGGAGAGCACCCGAGTTAAATATATGAGTGTCACAGCAAAGGGGCTGAATAATTATGGATGTGTGATATTTCAGTTTTTCTTTTTTAATAAATCTACAAAAAAAAATCAACAATTCAGTTTTTTTTCTGTCAATATGGGGTGCTGTGTGTACATTAATGAGGGAAAAAAAATTAATTGAAAACTATTTTAGCAAGGCCGGCACGGTGGGTGACTGGTTAGCACATCTGCCTCACAGTTCTGGGGATGTGGGATTGATTGAAGATTGAAGACTCTAAATTGCCCGTAGGTGTGAATATGTGTGCGAATGGTTGTTTGTTTCTTTGGGCCCTGCGATTGGCTGTCGACCGGTTCAGGGGGTACCCCACCTCCCGCCCGAAGACAGCTGTGATAGGCTCCAGCAGCCCACGACCCTAGTGAGGATAAGCAGTAAAGAAAATGGCTGGATGGATGATTTAGCAAATGGCTACAATATAACAAAGAGTGAAAAAATTATGGGGGTCTGAATACTTTCCGTACCGACTGTACTTTCCTCATCTTTCTCATAGCTAATATCCTGTCTTTTTTTGTTTTCTCTCTTCCTATATTGGTTAGTTATCTTTTCACTGTCTCTCCCTTTTGTTTTTGCTGTCATTCCCTTTGAAACTTTGTTCAGTCTGACTGAATTTTCAATAAAAAATCCATTGCACTACAAAGAACCGCAGTGGCAGCTTAAAAACTCGGATACGGATCCTCTTTTCTGCTTGACCTAAGAGCCGAACAGTTAAACTGCGCCACAAAGGATACGGATCCTCTTTTCTGCTTGACCTAAGAGCCGAACAGGACATACATACATCCATCCATCCATTTTCTACCGCTTATCCGGGGTCAGGTCGCGGGGGCAGTAGCTTTAGCAGGGACGCCCAGACCTCTCCCCAGGATCCCAAGGTGTTCCCAGGCCAGCCGAAGGACGTAGTCTCTCCAGCGTGTCCTGGGTCGTCCCCGGGGTCTCCTCCCAGTGGGACGTGGCCGAAACACCTCACCTAGGTAGGCGTCCGGGAGGCATCCGAATGCGGAATCTGTGTGATCCCCCTGTGTGGAGTGTGATCCCCCTGTAGTCGGAACACACCCTTTTTAATAAGGGGGACCACCACCCCAGTCTGCCAATCCAGAGGCACTGTCCCCGATGTCCGCGCGATGTTGCAGAGTTGTGTCAACCAGGACAGCCCCACAACATCCAGAGCCTTTAGGAACTCCGGGCGAATCTCATCCACCCCCGGGGCCCTGACACTGAGGAGCTTTTTAACTACCTCGGTGACCTCAAACCCAGAGATAGGAGAGCCCGCCTCAGTGAAAGCACACTCTGCTTCCTCATGGGAAGGTGTGCCGGTGGAATTGACGAGGTCTTCGAAGTAGCTCTCCCCACCGACTCACAACGTCCCGAGTCGAGGTCAGCAGCACCCCATCCCCACTATACACAGTGTTGGTAGTGCTTCAGCGACCACCAGAGCTGCATTCCGCTTGGCCAGCCGGTACCCATCAGCTGCCTCAGGAGTCCCACAGGCCAAAAAGGCCCGATAGGACTCCTTCTTCAGCTTGACGGCATCCCTCACCGTTGGTGTCCAACAACGGGTTCGGGGATTGCCGCCACGACAGGCACCACCTTACGGCCACAGCTCCAGTCGGCCGCCTCAGCAATGGAGGCGCGGAACATGGTCCAATCGGACTTGATGTCCCCCGCCTCACCCGGAATATGAGCAAAGTTCTGTCTGAGGTGGGAGTTGAAACTCTTTCTGACAGCGGATTCTGCCATACGTTCCCAGCAGACCCTCACAATACGTTTGGGCCTGCCACGTCGGACCGGCATCTTCCCCCACCATCAGAGCCAACTCACCACCAGGTGGTGATCAGTTGATCTTGACCTCACACACCAGCTCGGGTTCCTTCGGGCTCGGGCTCCAGTATTTTAAAAAATCCCTGTCCACATGAAAATGTATTAACAGGCTGTCAATGACAAACAAAACGCCTTGAAAAAATCTCTAAGTGATAGCGGCAACATTGTGCATTCTGATTTCATAGTTACAAAGTCTTCTAATGGCATGTGTTTGACACACTTTTAGTCAAGATACCTCAAGAAACAACCCTCAATATAAACAACAAAACAACAACAACAAACATTTTAGGGGCTGGCCCTTTTATGTCAGTGAACCAGCTCCTATGTGAGTGTATGGTGAGTTAGATTTGACAACCAGTGGGCTGGATCTCTCTCATTGGGTCATCTCTTCTAAGTGTTCGTAGCAGCCGATTGTTTGAAGCACAGCCCAGAGTGTGGAAAACAAGAAAGTGCCCTCAGTTTTTGGACAATTAAAGCATTTAAATCCATGGAGGTTCCAATTCACTCTGTGCGTAGCGCATGAACAAAACGGCAAACACATATAGCCACCCTCCAGTCCCCCTGCACTTCTTCACTGAGCCATCAAAGAAGCATGTTGCATATAAAAAAGGAGGGCAAAAAAGAAAATGCCATTTATGACAAGCTAATGCGATTGTAACGCTAATCTGCATTTATCAAAACTTAATGTAGCTTTGTATACGCTATCTTGCGGCAGGATGCGGTGCAGGCTCCGTACCACACAGTGATATTTAAATAGAGTTAACTACAAGATGGCGCCTACCCGTGTGGAAGCCCCAGTTACGTGCTCTCTAGTATTGTCTATGTTTTTGTGTTTTTTGTTCGTCTTTGGAGACATTACGAGATTCACTTACACAAGGGAAGACTTGCTCAACATCAGGGAGTCTACCCTGGACTTTCTTTCACCAACTTTCGCAAATCCGCTCAGTTTTTGAGAAGCGCGCCGGCATCCAAGTGAAGCTCCACAAAAGAGAATACAGATTGGCATTCCCGTCGATCCACCTCGTGAATCTATGCTCCCTACCCAA